>NW_006291549.1:2381111-2399690 GCF_000327345.1 Myotis davidii
TATATGAACATAGAGAGAAAGAGTCAATTGGAGATAAATAATGACAACATATGGGGGATAGGGAAGAGGAGAGAGTAATAGCTAATAAAACACGATCCCTAATGGGACATCAGTTGATGGAGTTCAGAGTATAGGTGGAGGAGAGTCCCCTTAGCCAGGAGGAAAGACATGTAACTATATGAGACCAGGGGGAGCATGGGGACAGAAGCATGTAATTGTGGGAACACAGTCATTTTAGAGTATTCACATCTAAGAGACTTAATTTTTTTCTGTGAAACAGGAGACAATGACATTCACATAGACGGGAAAGTAACTAGTAGAAATGGGAGCCCCAGAGGAGAATAAGAGAAAAAGCTGATCAGAAATGAAATGTGGGCTTGGGTGTCAGCATTAAAATCACACAACTCAGATTCTTTGAGTATAGAAAAAGTATTATGGTAGTGTCTGCATTATTTAGTCCATGCATTTCATGGATAAGCAGATTCAAATGTATATGAATGATCTATGACACTAACGCATGATCAAAGAGGCCATTAATCAGAAGCCTAAGAACTAGAAATTCCTCCAAAGATGCCAAAAACAAACAAAAAGACCTTTGCACAACTGTTGTGTAGAAAAAAAAATAGGGAAAATATGTTGCCACAAATTGCTGAACATCTATGTCTACTATTATAGAGGAGGTGGGGAAGGACAGCAGAAATAATAGCATATATTTTAGCTAATTAATCCACAGATTCACAGAGTTAGAATTCATCTGAATGATCTCTTCAGCTCCTGAGTGGATGCTTACAGCATGAGTCTTTGTTACCTACCAAGTAGCCGACTCCATGCTCAACACCATATTTAATTGTTTGAAAAATCTATTTTATCAGGATAAGTTATGACTTAATTTCACTTTCCTGAAACTAGAGGTGCCAAATTTATTTTCAATCAATTCAACAAATAGTGTGCACATACTAAGTTTAAGGTATTGTTCTTAGACTTGCAGAGTGATCAATAGGTCAGGATCCCTGACCTTGATATCTTTAGCCTTGTAGAGGATGTAAGATAAGTTCCCAAATGACCACAAGAGAGATGAAAATGCATGTCATTACAGAAGTAATAATATGATTTTTTTGTTTAAAAATGAGGTGCCAGGACTCATATCTCAATAAATTATGACATGTGTCTCCTACACCCCTCCCCACTCCTGTTTATATTGGAATGTCCACATGTTTTTCCAGCCAAGTGAGTCAGTCAAGATGAAAATGTTAATTTATTTGACTGGACATACTCTGCTAGCTCATACTGTAAAAAAAAAAAAAAAAAAAAAAAAAGGAAAGAAAAAAAAAAAGACCAAAAAAACAAACTCCATTTAGTAATGATACTACCAAACTCTGTATAGGAATTTATAGTTTAGAAATCAGTTTTCTTTTTAATATATTTTATTGATTTTTTACAGGGAGGGATAGAGTTAGAAACATCAATGAGAGAGAAACATCCATCAGCTGCCTCCTGTACACCTCCTACTGGGGATGTGCCTGCAACCAAGGTACATGCCCTTGACCGGAATCAAACCTGTGACCCTTCAGTCCGATACTTTCTCCACTGAGCCAAACTGGTTAGGGCTAAAAATCATTTTTGTATGTAAGTCCATGAAATCATCACAATTATGTAAGGCAAGTAGTAATGTTCTTCCCCTTTTACACATGAAGGACCTAAGTTCCAGTTTAAGTGATTTACCCAAATCATACAGCAGAAGGGTTAAGCTAAGACATCCAGGTCCCATGATTCCATATATAACTATAAGAACAGGACCTCTCTGGATTCAGTGGGGTTATAGGTATTTAGAGGGGATGGGGAGGCTGCATAAGAGAAGGAATATTTAAGGACTGATGCAATTTTAGTGCCAGGAGATGGAAGGAGGGCATTACGAGCAGAGAGCATGGCAAAGCTTAAAGTATAGCATGCAGTGCAGAACATGCTTATGTAACAGTCATGTTTATATATATGGGTTTTAGAATCATCCGTCCAGAGGGATGGCTGGCATTCTGAGAGCTAACCAGAATCCCAGGGTAAGAAACAAAAGAGAGAACAAGAGATGCCCATAAACAGAGCCCTGGGATCACCTATGGCTATTGGGGGGAGGCACAGAAGGAGCCAACAACTAAGAAACCGAAGGAATGGCCAGAGGGTTAAAATCATTTCCAATTATTATAGAAATCAAAGGAAGAGAGTTTCAGAGAGAACATGTGATCATTAGAGAGGAAGACTAAGGACTAATGGGTGAGCTTGGTGAGAGCAGGAAGCCCGAAGTTAGAATGTAAGGAGCAAGTGCATGGGAAGGAAATGAACCTTCAGAAGGGGCTGAGGAGGGCTGGACCTAGGCAAGGACGTTTTTACTGTCTCAGAAGTCACCCTTCAAGTACTTGATGACAGCTCTCAAATCTTCTCCTTCCCTTTCTCAGGCAAAATGCTCTTAACTAACTCAGCTGATTGTCATATGCTGTCCAGATAGTCATCATCATGTACTCTTTCTGTAGGAATTGTTGGTTTGTCAGTTGTCCTCTTAAATTTGGCATCTAGAAATTAATTCTGTACCCCCTTTTTATGGTCTGTTGAGTATGCAAGAGAAGAAAGCTATCATATGTTTAGTTTCCTGTGGTGTATTTTTATTAGCAGCCCACATTTGAAGTCACCACATTTCACTGCTGGTTCATTGAGCTTGCAGTCAGTTTTGATTCTACATGATTCCTGTACTTGCCACTATTTAGGGAGACAACTCCAACAGGGGGGAAGGACACTGGAGCCATGAAAGGGAGAGGGCGCCGGACTAGCATCCGGAAATCTACAATTTTAGTCTGGGCTCTGACACTTACTAAATAAATGTTCTTGGGAAAGTCAGCCTGCTTTTCTCTGGGCTCCAGAGGGGGTGCGATTGGATGATTTCTAAGCTGCTTTCTAGCTCTAAAAATTCTGAAATTAATAACGCAAAAAAGGCCTTCATTAATTTACTACTCAGATATTTATAGAACTCAATGCTGTGCCAGGCATGGCTAAGATTTCAGGATAGAGTGGAAAATAAAACAGAGGTGGTTCTGATCCATGGGATTTAAATGGTGACATTTTCAGGCTGAAAAACACTTGGTTAAATACAGGGAAGAATGAGTGAAGAATGAAGGCACAGATAATGCCGTCAAATTATTATCTGCCAAAAGGTGTGTGAAAGGGCAGTGGCCTTGAGGACTTTCAAAATATGGAATGAAAGATACATTTGTAATTGTACCCAGAAGTAATCACTTTATGTGATTTCATAGCTATAGAAATATGTGGAGTAACACAGTGAATAAGAAAATAGAAGAGTATAACACTAAAACTTATTCCAGTATTTGCAAGAACTATGGTTATTTATATTGAGGAATAAAGTGTTAATAAATACACCAACTATGAGATGGCAACATCATTATCTGGTTTTTATATTATTTACCTTAAACATAACTTAGTGAAGCATACAAGAAAATCCTAGCAGCCAGCAATCTTGCAACTTATAGCATCAGACACAAAATTAGACAGGCCTACTAAATGATCATTATTTTTCCCAGAGAGTGTCAACTGGTTATCAACACCTAAGATGATCTTAAAATTCCATTTTCAACAGATATGGGCAACCTAAAAGAGAAAACCACCTACTTTATGTGCTTCTGAAAGCAAATATGGGATGTGAAGATGAATTTCTCTCTTCTCCCTTCAAATTATGCTACCACAATATTTCAGTTACCCACTGCTAGTATAATAAACTAACTCAAAACTTAATGTCTTAAAACAACTATGTTAATATTTCTTTTTCTAATTTTGTGGATTGACTGGCCTCCACAGGATGCTTATTCAACTCCATGTGACATGAGCTGGGGCTGTATTTGTCTGGGAACTTACAGCGGTTCTCAACCTGTGGGTCACGAACAATGAAAATACATCCTGCATATCAGATATTTACATCACGATTCATAACAGTAGCAAAATTACAGTTATGAAGTAGCAACAAAGATAATTTTATGGTTAGGGGTCACCACAACATGAGGAACTGTATTAAAGGGTCGCGGCATTAGGAAGGTTGAGAACCACTGGACTAGAATGTCTAAGATGGTTTAGTCACATATCTTGAACCTTAGCAAGAACAGCTAGAAGGCTGGGCTTAGTTGGGACATTGGAACACCCGAGTTTCTCTACATACAGCCTTAGGACTTTTCCTATTCCAGGTGGCCTTTCTACTTGGTTGATTCATGTTGCCTTTTTTTAAAAAAATCTATTTTATTGGTTTTTTACAGAGAGGAAGGGAGAGGGATAGAGAGTCAGAAACATCGATGAGAAAGAAACATCGATCAGCTGCCTCCTGCACATCTCCTCCTGGGAATGTGCCCGCAACCCAGGTACATGCCCTTGACCGGAATCGAACCTGGGACCTTTCAGTCCACAGGCCGATGCTCTATCCACTGAGCCAAACCGGTTTTGGCTTCATTTTGCCTTTTTAACTGGGTGCTGGGCACTCTTCCTGGTCCATGCCACTGATGCTCCAAGACTTGAGGGGTCAGAGCTCCTACCTGGTGAAATGAGAAAGCATTCTTCCATGCTCTGTTAGAGGGGTTTTTACCTTCGGTAGAATCTGAATAATAATCACTCTGCTGAGAGTAGAATTTTTAAAAATATATATATTTTATTGATTTTAGAGAGGAAGGGAGAGGGAGAGAGAAAGATAGAAACATCAATGATGAGAGAGAATCATTGATTGGCTGCCTCCTGCACACCCCCCACTGGGGATTGAGCCTGCAATCCAGGCATGTGCCCGTGGCCAGAATCAAACCTGGGACCCTTCAGTCTGCAGGCTGACGCTTTATCCATTGAGCCAAACCAGCTAGGGCGTGAGTAGAATTTTGATATCCAAGGTTTTCAGACTAGACCAAGCTGGCATAAGTTCTCTCCCGAGGCTTCTTCATCCTCATGCAAATAGACCCACCATCTATCATTCATGCCAAGGCCTCACAATTTAGGGTTACTTTGGGATTTTCGCTACTCATACAAACACATGCACACATACATTCATGCATCAGTATACATATACACATATGTGCCTATAAAATTATTTCATTCCCATACAAAGATCATGCTTCTTTAATAAGAACAAATTATTATTAATATATTATTAATATAAAAGAATGACAAAGTAATAGTACACAGATATGTTCAGCATTCCACTTCTCTTTCCCCAAAAAAAATACCTGGGCTGAATTTCAGAAATAACTTGGGAGTTAGGAGACAAACATGTCTTGAAGAACGATCTGCCATCTGTATGAAGTACATTGAGAATGACAGAAATGGGTAAGGAGAAAAGAGTGGACATTTAAGAATGCTTGCTATGCATTAAGTATAAACCTCCCCACTTCTTGGGCATTTTCTTGAGATACTGAGTAAATATTTGAAATTCTTTAAGTTACATAGAAAATTTAAATACTGATTACATTTCTCCCAAGTTTTTATGTTTACATTTTTCAGAGACTGGGTCATGGGGTATGTGTGTTAGGGGAGGGGCAGGCATGGTGAGCTTACACATATCCGAGTTATACTACTGATATTATTAAAGCACTATCTATATTTTTGAAGGGGGAATAAATTTGCAAGGTCCAAACTATCCTATTTTTTTCTCTCTGGAATATTGTCACTTGTTGGTAAGATCTAGCCAGGAATAAGAGAAACTTCTAGAGTTTGTGATACAATAAAAACTAACTTGCTGAACGTGCCCACAAAATGAAATAATTATTACCTTGATTCTTTTGTATGTAATGAAAACCATTGAGCCAACTGAATAGAGTGTGTGATGGACCTCTGCATTTCAGTGGTAGGATGAAAGGGCATGCTAGAATGGGGGTGAACTTGGATCTAGGTATGGGCAGTCTTGGTGAGAATCATGGGGGCATAAACAGAGCCATCTCTCATCCACGAATTCTGGTCACCGTTTCCCAGTACTGTAGAGATTAACTGAAACTTCAGTGCAGAGAGAGGAAAGAAAAACCCTAATGGTGTTCTCATTTCTTTGACATCATGGAGACTGTGTGGCCCATGTGCCAATTAAGCTCTCTTCGGCAGATCTCAGTGGCACACCGTTTTGGTCCCAAAGGAGCTAATATATACTAATCAAGGGTGATAGAAAAAGGCTCTGCCCTAATTAATTTCCATTCTAATTTAGAATAGGAGAGGTATCCTGATTTCCAATTTCTCTTACTAGGGAACTCACTTTAGAAAAGCATAAATAATAATACTGATCTATGTAAATGTTTGCCAACTATACAGGCAAAAAAAGGTTGCTTTCTACCACTGCTTGTGTGCCTACACATCTTTTAAGTCCTTCTTCCATTTTTTTCTTAATCTTAAAATTTTCTAACTGCATAACTCTCTCTCTTAATTTTTGACATTAATGAGTGTTTCATATAAGTTTTAAAGCTTCCACACACGGGAGCGATTTAAAGACCATTTCGGTTTCTCCTTGTTGTTGGAACATGTGACAATAATGTGCTCATCCATCTAGGAGCAGAGCACAAGGGATTCCACCTTTTCTGTCCATGTGTTCTTTCTTTGTCTAAGTGTAGATCTGAACCACAGTTCTTAGCCGCTTTCTGAAGCTGAGTGTCTTTGGAACCTTGGAAATGTACTCTGTTCCTCTCTGATAGGAATGGTGTAGAATGTGTCTTAAAATATTTGAGGAAGATCAGGAAGAAGAGAATTGGCTATATATTTTGGTAAAGTTGCTGCTTTCCTGGATTTAGTTGGCTGTTTTGCTATCTTATATATGTCAAGGGCGATGCCTTAAAACACACATTTCTCTGCCCTATGCCTAGGAAGGCGTTTTTTTGTTTCCCCTCATCTGAAAACATCAGAGCTTGGTGAAGATGGCCTGGAAAGTTCTTCCGATGCCCTAGCTGGTTTAGCTCACTGGATAGAGCATCAGCCTGCAGACTGAAGGTTCCGGGGTTCAATTCCAGCCAAGGGCACATGCCTGGGTTGCAGGCTTGATCCCCATTAGGGGCCGTGCAGGAGGCAGCCAATCAATGATTCTCTCTGATCATTGATGTTTCTATCTCTCCCTTCCTCTCTGAAATCAATAAAGAAATGTATTTTTTTAAAAAAGAAAGTTCTGAGCACTTTCACTTCAGTGTCTGTGTTTATAATAAGTTATGGAAATGCCGCAGCTTATCTCTCATTATACACAGTGCACACCCTTTGATGGAATTCCTTTTGCTACTTTTTCTTTATACATTGTTCTGCTAGGGTAAACTTCTCTACATGTTTTTTTATTTTATTTCATTTTTATTATTTTTAAAGGAATCTTTTTCTTGTCCAGGTAGGTCAATCTACTTTAAAGATAAAGTAGATTTCTTTTTTAAGGCATGACTCCTCCTCTACCCCCATAAAGGTTATTTTGCTGGGGTAATGGAGTTTCTTTTCATTGACATTCTGGGACGTATCTTTAAATTCAGCTACATCTGGTCACCTTCCCTGAAACCATATTATAGCTGTTTCTCTAAATCAGACCTGAACTAAGCAGGAACATCTGTACCAAGAATTATGAGGCCCAGCTGAACATTTTGGACCAACATGTTCCATCTCACTTCTTTCTGCTCTAACCTTTTAGCAATTATCTTTACAATCCTTAGAAATGGTAATTAAAGTTGGGAGAAGAACAAGCAGAATACTGAAATGTGTTCAAGCTCCAAACACCAGGTACATAAAGTCAGTGGCTTAAATATGGTTATAAGCATGTTTTTCTTAATAACCCCCCCCCCCCGATCTTCTTGAGGATCAAATTTAGACCTTCCTTCGGGGAGTCTAACACTGCTAATCAGCTTGCATAGTTGGCAGCCCTCAGGTGGAGGCACCTGAAGCTACTTCAAGAATCGTTTTATTATCCCAATCAAGCCTGCTGAAGCAGTAGGTATGGCTAGGTATATTGGCATTGCAGAGTCTCTGTGAAGAAAGATTTAGTCACTCACCAGCACAATAACCAAAAATACTTTCATCAGTAAGCAGATGGTCTTCTAAGGGGGCCTGTTCAACGCTGGAAGCAGTTTATTCAGAGAATCTGCCTCCTAGATCTCTCTAAATTTGTGAATGTGTGCAGACCGACCTGCTGATTCTCAAGCGTGCTAAGCTGATTGAACCTCTTCTGACTGGTGACTGTGAGTTTGGAGACATTTATAAATATTGTTTTGATACTTATTCTCATAAAGCTCTGAAATACTTGTCTTTCTCCATGACGAAGAAATTTCCTTGATAAGATTGGATGCTCACAATTTTTTCCTGTCATTTACAACTGAAATGCTGTTCACTTGTTTCCCCACCTCTCTACATTAGAATATTCTAAGCAGGATGAGGTGACTGGGTTACTGAGAGTAAACTGGCATTTTGTTTTTGTTTTTTCATAGCATTTGGGTTCATTAAAATAGTTCTACCAGGAACAGGCTATTATATGATTAATTCCCTTCCAAAAACCAGAGACCCCTTTTCATTGCCAACTATAATTTACTAACATTAGGCCAAGTCATTGTTGCTGCCAAATGTCAGGACATTTAGTAAAGTAAAAAATGTCTATATTTATTATTTTCATTTAGACTCTATCTTTAATTGATTTAGATGATTTTTTAAAATTTCATTTGGGACTATTCTCAGCTTTGGCTTAGCATATCAATATTTTAAGGGCTAATGATAGCATATTGATCCTTCGGCATGCATTCCTTCAAACCAGAAGTTACTTGTGCTTTCACTTTGGAAACTGATTTTTCTCTCCCTTCCTTTGGTTTCTGAGTCACTTGGATTGTTAGGATCAGAAGATATTGAATGTCAGGGCTACATAGCTCTTTGAATCCATGTAACTTCTCATAATTTCTTCTTATTCATAGCAATTCTCAGAACTGGAGCTAGAGATTTTTGCTTTTTGCTCCAGAAAACTTTATATTCAGCTATTTACTCAATAAACATTTGAGTGTGCCCTCGAACTCATAACCCTGACATCAATCATTTCACTTTCACTGGTATTTAAATATAGGTTTATATACAGATAGCACAGTGGCCAGTTATTTAGGTTGTTAAAATCATTTTTCTAATCTCATGAGCATTTGCAGTTTTAGTATCTTAGTTCTTAGTAAACTATGAACCAAAATAGGGGTATAAATAAACCTTTCAAAATCCTAAAAAAATTAATTATGTGATTTTCAGCAATACACTTTGTAAGTAATATCAAAACCGAAATCCTACCTAGAGCACATAAGCTTGGCTACATTTCAGTTTCATGGAAAAACTAAATGAAGAACAAAGAACAATGAACTGATCATTTGAAGGCATCTTTGTTAGGTTTAAGTTTCTATTATTTCTACAGCCCTTTCACACTGCCTGGCAGTCAATGGTGCCTCACCCAGAGTTATA
Source organism: Myotis davidii (assembly GCF_000327345.1). Lineage (NCBI taxonomy): Eukaryota > Metazoa > Chordata > Mammalia > Chiroptera > Vespertilionidae > Myotis > Myotis davidii. The sequence continues at coordinate 2,390,559 of NW_006291549.1, forward strand.
AGAACACTGTAGCTGCTTGAAAGCTCCAGCTATGGTCCACTCCCATCGTAGCATTACAATTTCTATAAAAATCATGACTTTTCCTTAATAATGGCTGAGATTCCAAAATGTGAACCCATTGCTTCGTATTTTAACTTTCCAAATTTTAGTCACAGAGCAAACTTGTAAGAAGTAGGAGATTCTGAAGGGCACACTCAAATGTTTTTCTCCTTTATTGCCCCAAACAACTTCATTGTGAGCAGGTGCATCCAGAATCCTACCAGTAATCTCTGAAGCCACTGAAAGTCAGATCAAGCAGGGAGCCAGTGTGAAGTGGAAAACATCGTATTATAGACATAGTTTGAGATTCTCACTCTCCCCAAGGCCAAATGCAAAGGCTTTTCTTGTTATTCAGTGAAATTTTTTTTTTTTTTAGTTTTTTGTTTTATTTTAGTTTTAGTTTTAAAGTACCTTTTCCTGCTAATGGGGTAAAGAATAGAAAGTTATTTGAAAGATTCCCTTGTTTCCTGTGCTTATATACAAAATCTCTCCAAAATCTCTATATGGCTGATCGCTCTGCTCCATTAGAGAGAACATATACTACAATAACTTGCTTCCATGCCTTCCTGGAGCTCATGAGATTTATTCTGAGAGCAGGTATTTTTTTTATTTCTGGGTTCTCTAAGGAGCATTTTGTTGTGCCTACGATCAGAAAGAGGATCACTGGTTGAAGCAGGAAATCAGGCTATAATTGGAGAAGCAATCTTCATCACAGGTATAAATTCTAGCACGTCGGTCAGTGTTTCTTGGAGAGCAGGCCTTCTGAGTCTAAAAATCCTATAGGAGCAGATAGGTATCTCAGTAACGATTACTTGATTCTTGCCCTGTTCCTGTGGATGAATATTCAGGTTTGAATTCAGCAGAGATTTGAGTTTTTAAGAGACATTGTCTCTGGTCCCTAATAGCCACTGGCCATGTACAAAATTCCACTAGTTTTCATATTTCTGTTTTGCTGTCTGCAAAAGTAACCTACCAAACCAAAAGACACAATGGTGGAGTGCTGGTTTTGATGCATCTTTATGATGTACTAAGTACCATAAAGCTGCAAGGGAAGTTTGACATATCAAATGTAAAGTAACCATGTTTTTCAACCCAACAGTCAGGAAAACAGGGAAAAAGAAGTTTTGAGTCTGAGTTATCATGGAAAATTTCAAGTTTTAGTCAAAGTTTAGTTGAATTCAGAGGCTGGGACTTGATAGCCCAATGAGCTGTGGTTTCTGTCTTCAAGGAACTATTTGTAATAAATTTGATACAATGCTGTCATTAATGTATTTTCATAGAAAAACAGTAAAAAGAAAATTAAAACTGATGAAAATAAGTGTAAGTCTGGGTTCTCCTTGTTAATATGTTCCATTGGCATAAATGGGCCATAAGAGATGGCTACATGTTATGTGTTAAACATCAGTGCTCCCCAGGGTTCTTATCTCAGCTCCCATATCTTCTCATTTTTCTTTCTTTTCTTCTGAAAACTTATTCATGCCAAATATCATCTACTTCCCATGTGATGTCAACACTTACATATCACCTCCACATTAGTTTCTTTCATATGCATGAAACTCATCTTTCTCTGCCCAAGGTACCTCTGACTCCACTTCTCTGGAACCAAACTCCTCATCTAACCCATATACTTGACCCTCCTCCTATATTTTCTATTTTGTTGAATGTACTACAGTTCACTTTGCTCTTCTTCTCAAATCAGGGCAGACGATATAGACATAGCCTGAAACTTGTCCCCTGCATTCATTTGGCCACCAAATCTTATGATCTTTTTCTTCCCTGTCAGCCCCTAGGGCAGGGGTGGGCAACCACTGGCACACGTGCCAAACATGGCACGCCAGTAACTTTTGATGGCACATGAAACCCACTCTTATAATCTTCCATTTACAATTTTTTTCTTAATATCAACTTTTTAATCTTTCAGATAAATTCATTGTAGGTGCATCTTAGATAAATAAATAATTTTACATAACAAGTTATCTTAAAGACCATAGACATGGATTGAAGAGAGAGGGGAAGAGCAATTTCAATGCCTCTGCCTTAACTCTCCCTGCCTTCCTAGATATGACCAGTGTTTTGGTTTCGTATTTTTCATCATTATATACTGTGTTCTTGTTGCTCAAATGAATTTTATTATTTCTTCGAGGTTCTTCACATACGTTCACCTTAAGAGATATCAAGTGGGCGTAACATGTTCTCAAAAAATTAGGGTTGGCACACAGAAGAATTTTGAGTCAGAGATTTTGCTGGTTTTGGCACACACTCACCAAAAGTTTGCCATCCCCTGCCCTAGGGTTTTCATAAGTTCTCATCTAAATAATTACAGTAATCTGAAAACCAGCCACCTCATCTCCAATCTTACTGCCTCAGATACATCAGAGTATTCTTCCAAAGTCACAAGTCTAAGCAAGACTGGTTTAAGTATTTCAGTGACCAGGATTCATTATATAGCTCCTCCCACTATGCAAATTCAGTTCCCATCACTTGTTCTCATGCATTCCACACTAATGCTTTTTTTTTTTTTTTTTTTTTTTTTTGAAGGCTGTTACTGCTTGATCACTCAACAGTATTAGGTAAATGAATAGGTCATGGGATGGTCTTCCTGTGTGCAGTTATTCAGGGAGCCAAGCTAATGGAGCCTCTTCCACCTTTAACAATAGATTCCAGGATTTCCCTGAGGCTTTCTTTATTCCAAACAGACCTGGGGGCAAAAGAGCATGGAGGAGGGGATGTGGAAGATTTTTATGGACCAGGCCAGGTAGTAGCACCAGTTACTTCCACCAGCTAACACAGTCTTGAACACCTTAACTGGCAAGGAGTGTTAGAAATGTACTCTAGGTGTAAACCAAAGATGATGAAAAAAATGATGGCTTTTGGTGAGCACGTAGAAATATGTCCTATACTGAAGCTCCTGGCAATTGGTAGGACTTGAGTAAATGTGTATACATAGGAGTAAATAAAAGAATGAATAAGTAAAAGTACTACTTTGGATTTAAATAGTTTTTAAAAGCAGCTTGAGATAGAAGTATAAGATTTATATATTTATGTATCTTGATATCGCTCCTTCATTATAACAGTGTTTTAAAATATAGGTACTATTCCTGGTTGATAAATATATTCAAAATTAATGTAATATTGACCAAAGCAACTTGGGTATTTTAAATTGCCTAATTAGTAATAGTGTTCATGGATAAAAATTAAATTAGAAACAGAGAAGATACGTACAGGGGTAAAATGGTTATACTTACATTCATTTAACTTTCACATTCTTATCTGTTCTCAGGATTAAACTGAATTTTAGTTTAATTAAAACCTTCTGCCTTGATGCCACACAAAAATATTTGATAAATTAAGCATGTTGGTGAGAATTGTGAGATTTATGTCAACATTCTTGGCAAAAACAAAAGGCAGAAAAATATTTTTAAAGCAAATACATAGTATGATTGAGAATTAAAGTATATATTCCTTATATTTGACATCTTACTGTCTCTTCTGGAAGAGATTTGAGTCATTTTTGTCTGTGTCTCTGATTAATTCAACAAAAGAAGTTTCCCCTGTCACAAAAGTTTTCACAAAGAAAGTGCATCTAAGTTTGTTAATCTGTTTTTCAGACTGACACTTTTAAGAACTCCAGCACTGGATGACTAAAGATAGCTACCATTTTGACTAAATAAAGTTAGAATTCAGAATAGCCTAGGATTTTTGGAGAAATGATTCATAAAATGTGAGATTCAGTAGCAATCACCACACATTAGTTCTTTTCAAAACAATAAATTAAAACACAGTGATTCCAGGTCACTTTAAACTCAGTTCTTGGTCATTTTCAGAGTTCCACAAGTGCATCTACTCCTTATTTAGGACTGGAAGAGCTGTGGGTGGTTTGACTACTGAGCCCCTGAATTTAGAATGTACTCAGAAGGAAGGGAAACCCTGAAAGTTTCTGAGCAGGGAAGTAACACGGTCTAGACAGGTCGTGAGGTGTATTTAACTATAGAATCCAGGGATGACTGACTTTGATGAGAAAGAAGTAAAAGTTAATTTCAAATGTAACAGGATTAAGTTAGGTTAGCTAAAGGGATACATTTCTAAGAATTAGTTCTTGAAAACTCTACCTTTAGTTGTTTAGTGCTGGTCAATCCTTAGGAAACTTAATGTAGGAGAAGAAACAAGCTAACCTCTGTCACCCTGCCTCTTGGCGATTATGTAAGTTTTCTGTTGCTGCCATGATTACCACAGATTTAATGGCTTAAAACAATACAAGAGTATTATCTCACTATTTCTGTAAGTCCAAACTCTGTCAAGGCACGGCTAGATTCTCTTCCCAGCGTCTTATTGGGCTAAAAGCCAGTTAATGGCCTAAGGTATAGTTCTCAACTAGGCCTCGGGTCTTCTACCCCTCACTCATTGGCCGAACTCATTTTTCTCTCACATTTCCACATGCCCAACTCCATCTTCAAGCCAAGGACATAGCAATTCACGTCTTTCTTGTTATATGAATCTCCCTGACTTACTCTTCTGCCCTCATCTCGTTGAAATTTCTGCTTTTAAGGCCACATGTGATTATATTGGTCTCACCTGGATAACATAGGAAACTAACCCTATCTTGAAGTCAACAACTCAGTAAATGTAATAATATCTGGTAGAAAATGTGTCCAAGATTCTATCTACTACAATGATGCAGAGCATACTGTATATCTATCAGCAGAGGCCATTTACATATGAATTAAAATGATCATTGTTTCCAAAAGACTTAGGGCTTAAAATGATTTTCATTATTGTGGATTATTGCAGACTTTCAAGACAGTACACATTAATGTGATAAATACCCCCATAGTCATTACAGATATTATCAATCTATACTAATAAAAGGGTAATATGATAATTAGAATAGGAGACCTTCCAGACATCCTTTCGGACAAAGCCATGGTGTTGGGGCCGAGGCAGAGGCTGTTAGGGGCGATCAGGCCAGGAGAGGAGGTGGGGCAGTTGGGGGCAAGCAGGCCGGCAGTGGGGGGCAGTTGGGGGTGAGCAGGACAGCAGGGGGAACAGTTGGGGATGAGAAGGCTGGCGTGGGGGGGCAGTTGGGAGGCAAGAAGGCCTATGGGGGGCAGTTGGGGGTGATTGGGCTGGCAAGGGGGTGCAGTTGGGGGCAAGAAGGCCAGCATGCAGAGTGGTTAGGGGTGATCAGGCAGGCAGTGGTTAGAGGCGATCAGCCCTGGATTGCAAGAGGGATGTCTGACTGCCGATTTAGGCCCAATCCCCAAGGGGTCCCAGATTGGAGAGGGTGCAAGTTCAGCTGAGGGACACACCCCTTCCATGCATGAATTTCATGCACTGGGCCACTAGTACCATATAAACTTATAAAATTAAAAATGTATCAAAGTTGAAAGTTAAAACAATATAAAGATAATGTGAAGGTAATATAATACCCGTTTATAATATCTATTACAAATATAAATATCCAAGTACTTCATGTATGTTAAATGTGTAGATTTTTCCTTGAGCAGCATGTGCTTTTGTTAATGATGGCTGTTTATTAAATGCTTACTGTATGCGAGTCACTTCACTAAGTACTTTGCATATATTATTTCATATTTTCTTAGCAATCTAATAGTGCTATCAGTCCTGGGTGAAATGATTATTCTTTGAATTTATTGGAGTTGTTTAATAGTTTATCCTACACCAGAGGAGGTCTGAGTAGTTCAGTAGTAAAGCGAGATAATTAAAAGAAAAGGGTTTTAGAGTCAGACCTGTATTTGAGTCCTGATTTCAACACTTACTAACTTGGCAGATTCCCGAAACCCGTTGTGCCTCCAGTTCCTAATTTGTAAAGTGTGGCTAATAACAGACACCTCCTGGGACTGGTGCAAGATAGCAAGTGTAAAGAACCTGGTATGCGATGAGCTCTAGATAAAAGTTCTCCAGTACCTCCCTCCAGAGTAGCTCAAGTGCATCTTGGTTCTATAGCACTCGATTAACTCAGGAAGTCAGTCCTGGGCTCAGGCCAGCTCCTATCCCACATATCCTGTCCTAGATATTTAATGGGACATCAGGATCCACCTGATGCTCAGATCGATGGGACTCAGATCGATGGGGCTAGGAATAGATCCCTGTGGATCCAAGACCCTGATGTGACACAAACATACAGATGAGTAACCCAATGGAATGAGTCTTGGAGCCTGACCACACTGGAGCTGGCCACAAAGATAAGCTATAATCACCATGTGCACCAGTCAATTAAGAGGCACCAACTTAGCAGGGGACTCTCTGGCATTCAATCAAGGCTTAGCCACATGTCAGAATTTTTTAGTGGCTCTCACATTAATATGTATTTGCGTGCTTGTTTTTGATTGCTCTAATCAGACTTGAAATGAATCCAAGAAGTTTCTACAACTCAGAGACATTAATTCCTCTGTGCCCCCTCCCTCCAGGCTCTGTCTGAAGGCTTAACTCAGCTATCTTATCTCTCTAGGTATGTGGAGACCAACATGAAGGGCTTGTTTTCCTGAGGGAATTTCCACTGGTTGGAAGAGTGCAATATTATGAAGATTTCCTGTCTGACCTCCTGAACGGTCACAGAACTGAAGACCCGGTACAGTGTCTCTCCTATGTATTCTTAGAAACACAGAAGTTCAGTTGCTAATTCTCACTTGCTATGGTTGTTGATTTTAGCAAATCTGAAGAGGATGGGCTGGTATTTTCTCGTATCTGTGAGAAGGAGAGGGAAGCAAAGTCTTGGGCAGTGGACAGACTGTACGGGACACCTTTCTGACTTTCTCTGTGTCTGGCAAGCTTCAAACATTTTACTCAAGCGTTCAAGTTTGTTTGGGGCAGCATGTGGAGGATTCACATGAAAATAACTGATGTTTTGCCAGCCAGTCCAAACATGAAATGGTAGTAATTTAAATGAGTGAAGAAAAAAGGAGGTTTATATTTAAAGCCCAAGTTGTTTTACGGGTCAATGGAAATTCCACCATCTTCCAATCCTAGCTTCTTTGTGGATATTTTTACTTCAAAGTGTTAGTCATAGTTATTTTATGAAAGTTTGTTTCTCTGGTGGTGGTTTTGAGGAGGAAAAGTCTAGAAAAATGATCTCTTAAGTGAAAACAAGCAGTATCATTGACAGGAGAGGTCAAGATGCAGGTTCCTTTTGCTTGCAAATCAAACTATGATTGGTGATTGTACTTAATGTGAGAATTGGATTGGTGACTTCAGAAGGTTCTAAATGTGGCTCTTCATGATGCTGACCTTGTGCTCAGAAGGACTCACATTGTAATTAGAGGATGCTGTGTGCGCAAGACAATGGATTTCTTGTCCAATCATAGAATGGTCGGATCACAGAAGAGAATGCCTTAGCAAACATACGTGTCTTTATTTCTGCCTCCTCTACTCTGCCTCCTTACAGTCCTCCTAAAAGAGTGTGTTTGCATATTTGTCTCATACACTTCTCTTGCAGGCATTGAGTAAATTAGCTTCCCAAGTCACTCACAGACCACCTCTTATTGCTTTTGTCATTCCCATCCTCTCTATGATGGACATTCAAGTCCTTCTCAGAGCTTGTGCCCCAGTATAGGCAGGAACAGGGGCAAAGGTTCCAAGGGAACTATAATTAATTTTCATATGGTGTGTGTGTGTGTGGGGGGGGGTATCAGAAAAATCTGAATATGCAGAGCATACCTTTTAAACTTTGTTGTTTGCTTAAGCTTTTAATTTGTGTGTGTGTATGATCTACTCTGGTACACACACATTGCCACCTAAATTTTATTCCTCCTTTCTGTGAACAATATTTTGTAGGTGTATTTTAATTTTGTCCCATCTGATATTATGCAAAATCTGCAATATGTTAGCTGATTTTGGATTGGGTTTATTCAAAGTCCTGGAAAGTGCCGCTATGTGGATACTGTCTTCACACTTCATAAGCAAGCCTAATTATTACATAATTTATACTAATTTATACTGTAAAGGAAATTGGATAGTATGAACTTATTATGAACATAATGGAATTGTTATAGTGGTGTCACTAAAAACAATTTTTGTCACTTGACAAGCATTGAAAGTGTCATGAACATTGTCATTACATGGAATTACATTGATTTACATCATAATAAAAAGGGTGCATGCTGCTGAATTTCCTGAAACCTATTGAAGTCATGAGCCAGGGAGTAGACTGAAGCATTAAACCTCAAAGAGGAATTGCCTACCAAAACTGTCAGAACCTGGGTTATATGAAAAAATGTGAGGGGAAAAAGAAAAGATCAAAGCTTCCTAAATACCAGAAGCTAATTCAGTCTCATAATACATTTGTGAAATTCTAACAATTTCTGCGTAAGATGTGTCTTTCTCTCTCTGAGCACTTCATTTGGGCCAGAGGACATAAAACTTTGAAAGTGTAACTTTATGTTCTAGATATGAAAAGATGACATCACCATCATCTCTGTATTTGTCTAAGGTAAAGAATTTAAACATGAGTTGTTACTTGCATTAGTAGCCAGGAAAGCGGAAATTCCTTTTGTGCCTCCTATTTGTGAGTTTCTGCTCTATTGGGAGGAGGCTGTGTAGCAGAATGGGAGAATCCTCCAGAGAGCTTCCTGGTATAGGTCACACACACCACTTGGCAAGCGCAGGTGGGTGAGAGAGAAAATAGTTGAGCAACATTATCTGTTTGGACAATTCTGTCTGCTTTCAAGTAAGCCCTCTCTAGTATCCTAAACATTTATGCACTTATTTCGCCTCTCCTACTGGACTTAGTAGCACTGCTCCTTGAGGTGGGGATACACGTTGATTCTCACCTCCCAAGCATCTAGTCCTGTCCTTGGAAATAACAAACGCTCAGTTGTGTTAAGTGTTTGTTGAGGGAAAAAACACTGTGACTATTCTCTACCAGTATTGCTCTGTTGTTAGTATTTTATGTTGAAAACACTGACTATGCATGAAAGGGGCCTTATAAATGTGAAAATCCTTCTAAATGCAAATTATCGTTTAAACTAGAGGCCTGTTGCACGAAGAGATTCGTGCAATAGGCCTTCCCTTCCCTTGGCTGCCGGCACCAGTTTTCCTCTGGCACCCGGGAGCCAGGCCTTCACTCTGGCTGGGCTC
>NW_006291549.1:2399737-2414342 GCF_000327345.1 Myotis davidii
AGCGCCCCCCCCCCCCGCCACCCCCCAGCCGTCAGGCTTCGCTGCTCCGCTGATCCCAGGGCCGTGAGTCCTTGCAGCTCCGTCGATCCCGGGGCGTGAGGCCTCGCTGCTCGGCAGGCTTCGGGTACATTTGGTCTCTCTCCACCGCTTGGAGCCTAGTATGCAAATTAACCACCATCTTCGTTGGCGGTTAATTTGCATATTGCCCTGATTAGCCAATGGGAAGCATAGCGAAGGTATGGTCAATTACCCTTTTTGTCTTTTATTAGATAGGATGGTGCAAATATCTTGGTTTTAATGAGGTGAGGAAAGAACATTGGGGATTATCTTCATTCTATCCTTTTAAGTCAGTGTGTAAGTTTATAGTAAAGAATGTAAATTTGTAATTGTGGAACTAACAAATTTATCCCCAATACATATAACTTTTTGAACAGAAGTAACATTAACTGCAGAATACATCTTGTCACATTTCTGGGTAAAACTATTTTCTTTTTAAAATTTTTCTCCTTTATAGCCTTTGTTCTTTCAAATAATTTTTGTAAAACAGAACATCCTAACTTATTTGTGAAACTCTTTCACCTAAACATTTAATTTGGGAGAGGGGGCTGATTTTTGACCTTTGAGTAACATTTCCTCAACTCCCTCTCAATTAGGACCTTTTGGCACAATTAACTTTTACATTGCATTCGAGAAACTTTCTAGTTAGCTTCCTCTCAGAGGGCTAATTCCATTCATTCACCACACTGTGAACAGCAATCCAAGTGAGCCATTTGTGTAGGATCCACAGCAGGCAGCTAAACTTGGAATCATTGCGAAACTCTGCATGTATATGGTTTGCATTGTTTACAGAAATAGGATGTTTGTCAAAGGCTGCTATTCATTCTTGGAATAGTCCAGGAACAGATCACAGTTGTTTTTGGTTGTCAGCCAGATACACAATCAGGATAATAATTAACATGAAAGTCATTACAGAATGAGGAGTTTCTTCAGTATGTAATTAGTGCAAACCTCATTTGCCAATAGCTTTGTGATTCACAAACCAGTTATTTAAGCCACTATTGTACCTTGGTAGAAAAGAAAAGTTATTTAAATATTTATTCCAATTGAAGGTAGAATGGTCGTTTTAATGACTGGTGACATAGAGGTGTCCTTTGTGGAAGAGAGGTGAACTTTCAGGCAGGATCCTCAGAAATGCTTGTTTTTAAAGATTGCCTGTGAAAAGATAGAGTTTGTTCTCTAGGTCAAGTCAATAATTTTCTGAAGCTCAACTAAAACAAAACATGCAATTTATTAGGAATGATTCTGCTTTCGATCCATTTTTTTCTCCCTTCAGTTTGGCAGAGGTTGAGGAAGGTTGGGGGTAAGTATTATTTCCATGAACTGAAAAATTAGTTCACCCAACACACATACAATGATGTAAAATGGAATATAACTATTTCCATATGTTTTCAAGGTGTCCACTAACTTCCTCTTTAACCCTGCCAATGGAAAGGAAACATTAGAATTTAACTGATAAGATCTGAAAAATAATAATTTAATTAGCTTAATTATACTTCTCTGTTGGCTACTACTGTGGAGTATTGAGTGGATATAAATACAAGTAGCAGTGTGTCAAGAAGATTTATATTACTAAAAAATGACTTACCTTCTTGCTCCCTCATTAGCATCTTCTCATCTAAATTCATTCAGTACACTCTTGACAGAATTACACAAAAGTGTGATCTACATTTCTTCCTAAGTGTTTGTGGCATAAAGAGAAGAAGGAATTAACACTTAATTGCATAAGCACACTTGCTCAAAGCTGCTTATAGCTTCATAAAGCCTCATTGATTAGTGACTACTATATTTTTATTAATTGACTAGAGGCCTGGTGCACGGATTTGTGCATCAGTGGGATCCCTTGGCCTGGCCTGCAACCTCTCGCAATTCCGAACCCCTCGGGGTATGTCAGAGAGCCTGTTTTGGCCTGATCCCCACAGACCAAGCCGAGGGACCCCACCTGCTGGAGGGACCCTCTCACTCTGCAGACACTGGGGAGTGACTGTGGGAGGTTGGTTCCAGGGCATGTTTGGGCCATCTTGTCCAGTCCCACTGGCCACCTTCTAATTAATTTCCTTTCAATGTGCATGAATCTGTGCACCGGGTCATTAGTTATATATAAACATGGGTGGGAAAAATATGTTCCAACTTAGTGACATTGGTTACTTAATGGACAGGTAGAGAAGAAGGGAAATAGGATTGGGGAGATGGACATAGTACACTTTAACCATATCTATAATATATAAGATTAAATGTTAACATATGCTTACATAGCTACTGGTTACAGTAAAATTTATTATTTACTGAACTTTTTATGATTGAAATACCCTTAAATACATGTAAAATAAATGCTATTTTTATTAGCAATGGTTGAATTGGCATAAAGTGACAAAGTGAATGCCCAAGATTTAATATATACACTATGTGCATTTTTGCCTCACAGTATAGTTAAGGAGTAGTCAAACGTAAGACAACAGAACACACGATCATGGGGCCTCCTATCAGTTCATGAACTGCGACTCCAGTAAATAATGTCAGGATGATGAATCTCAGTCTTTAAGAAGAGGGACTACTTTTTTACACTTGACCTTTGGGATTTATGGAGAAAACCATTATCCTTTAAGGGGGGAAATTTTTTTTCTTTATCAAGTTCTACTTTCCTTACAGCTTATACAGTTCCTATCTGTTGTTTATGAGATGTCCACTATTTGCTAGGATTCTGTCATTTATTCCAAATAATAAATAGATATCAAGATTAATTACTTAACAGACACTGGAAGTAATAAAATGTGAAACATTAAAAATCCCAGCACTCAGGAAAGCAGATCTTTAAGGTCAAACAACCTCTCAAAACATATAATTCTGTTTAAAAAATTTAACATCAGTTAGAAATATTTGAAAAATACATGAATTTAAGGACTCTTTCTGAGCATATTTCAGGTTTCACACTGTTAGGCCTTGCCCAAAGAGAACTTTGTCAGTAATGGTGAAATTTCAATACCAAATAAATTCTTGCTAGGCATGAACTCCGACTTTGTTCCTTTAAGTTACCATTTACATTCCTGAGATAGTCCCCACTTATAGTTATCCTAAAGTAAACTAGCATACTTAGGAATGAATGTCAAATATCTTTAGCAAAAGTTATAAATGTGAGGAGCGGACTATTTGCTGCTTAACTTTCAAAGTTTCCTAATAAGCATAAACTAAATCTACAGACTGATTTAAGATGCATGCACATTTCTCTCTGCATGTTATCCTTGGATTAAAAGTCCAAAAGGTAAAAAGAAAAAACAATTACACCTCAGAAAATCACTTGGGGTACCAGAGAATAACTTATTGCTTCCTTGTACTAAATATCCTTAATATAAAGAACTAATTCATCTCCTGGGAAGACAAGTAACTTTCAAAGGAGCTCCTTAGTTGTTTGTAAGGCAGAACTGAATAGATAAGCCTCCGTGAGGAGTTTACATGCCTATACTTAATAGGCATCTATGGCTTAGGTGTGTGTGGAGGTGCTGACCATCAGTAGTTGAAGGCAGCTAGAGAGAAATGGTTGCCCACAACTCTAGCAGAAAGCCAAGGTCATTTGGCACAAAACTCCTGTCACCTGAATTTAAGAAAATGTAAAAGAATACTATGGGTTGTAGGCATGGGCAAAGTGTGCCTTTAAGGCAGCATATCCTCTTATAGTTTATGTTTTTAATCTTCTAATTTGGATAGACATATTTTTTAGATTAGGTGTTATTTCAAAGTAGGTAGAAATTTAGGCCTTTAAAATTGAGATTGTAATCAGATTGACAATTGAAGCAAAACATTAAAAAGACATATGTACCAGTATAATATTATTGAATGGATATAATCTATACATATAAAGAGGTAATATGCAAATTAGCCGGGATGTTGTAACATGTCACAACCAGACCATTAGCATATTAGCTCTTTATTAGTTCCTATCATCAGGAGGCTACCTACTCATGCCTAGGGCGTTGCTATGGAGACAGGAGATGGGGATGAAAGTGGGGAAGCGGGATTGGGGAAGTGGGGAGGCAGGGAGGCAGGAGAAGGCGGGACCAGCCCGAGGCAACTCGAGGATGCGTGGCGCCGCACGAATTTGTGCACTGAGCTCCTAGTCTCTAAATATTGATTTTAAAATTCTGTATACTATGTTACCTTTGTTAATAGTAACTTTTAAGGAAGAAGAAAAATGTCATATTTTGGTTCAGGTTAAAAAGTAATAGCATTATCACCAATGGAAAGTTTTGAGAAGGAGCACATTTTAGTTTTCTTTTGTGTTATTTTATTAAGTTTGATTTCAACTTGATGTTGGCAAAGGAAAATGAATATTAAAAAGAAAGACTAAATATCTGGAATACTTAAATATGCACATGTAACTTTTGCTAAGAGAAGATATATGTATCTACGGTGAAAAGGTTTACCAACACTAGGACTGTGGGATTTGATGGGACAGTGTCATTTGTAGAGCCTAAAGCCTGGGAGGGGCGGTGATGTCAGGTTGAGGCTTTATCTCTAACTGGCTCAAGACATCCGGCAAGTCATGCAACTTTCTGAAACTTGTTTTCCTGAGCTTTAAGATAAACATGTTCTAGATGTTGTTACAGCCCTCGGATACGGTTTCAAATTAGTGAAAATTCAAATTCCTTACTATTTGATGAACTTTTTTGATTTCTATTCAAATTATGTTTTATGTCAAAATCAATTATGTGTTTCTGAAGTTAGGTCTTCCTACCTATAGTAGACTCACCTTCCTTTCCAATTCTCCACAAACATCAATTGGCTGCCCATTCATTCTGTCTGTTCCTGTACTAACATAATATGCCTAAAGCTCCACTTGGCCCTTCATACAATGAGTACCAGCTAGGTGTTTCTGTAAGGTCATGTTCCTCAACACAGTTTACTGTCAAAACCTCTTCATCTGGCCCCTCCTGACCTCTAACCTTGTTTCTGACATCCAGTTAGACCTTCCTCCCTCCAGCCTGCTGAGACCACACTTTGTTCCTGTATGAAATTACCAGGTCACAGGGCCTCTTCTGCCTGGCAGGCCTTCCTTTTCTCTAAGCCTCCCTTTACTAACCCACCTCAAGTCTCACCTGCTCCAGAAAGCTGCCCTCAGGCTGGTCCTCAGAGTGAGCTTATCTCTCTGAACAGTCACAGGCTTTGCTCATGGAACCAGCCACTGTCCTGCCTTTCCGTGCTGCTCAGAGGACCCACCACAGATGTGCAGAGTCCATGACGAGGCTCTTAATCTGCAAGGATGATAAGCCAGGAGTGGGATATTAGAGAAATTTTGTGGAAAGAAGTTGAAAATCATGAGATCTCAGAGGGTAGAATGGTGAAGGCAGGATAGGCAATAAAGGTGTGGATAGAGCTGTAGTGTGGTATAGACAGTCAAAAAATTCAGAATAGGAGTTAATTCTGGGATCCTGTTCCAAAAATGCTTTGCATTTCTTGTGGCATTCCTCCTACTTTATCTTTATTTATCTTTTTCTACATATTGCAGACCATCTGCAATAGATATTTTAAACAAAAACTATGTTTTATGATATATCAACAACCGTAGTAACGAGAATAGCAACTCTCATGTATTGTCTATCTCTTCCATAACAGGTGCTGTTAAGGTACTTTGCCTACATATCTTATTAATCCTAACAAATGAAGAAATAAAAAAGAACAGTAATTTTCCCAAGGTGGCAAAACGGATCTCTTACTTAAGTGATTAAGATGATATGCATTTAAAGATACTGAGTCAGCTCAGCAACAATTTACTGAGCACGTACTATATTCAACACACTAGTCTCTCTTAAAGATGAGTTAAGCAGTTCTTGCTCTCTAGGGGTTTAGAATATTAACATTTTAATTCTCACTGTAAAAATGTGTTGTTTTTTTTTTAATGTAAGCTCACCAGGGTAATGGCAGAGTATTTAGATCAGTGATGGCGAACCTATGACACGCATGTCAGAGGTGACACGCGAACTCAATTTTTTGGTTGATTTTTCTCTGTTAAATGGCATTTAAATATGTAAAAAAATATCAAAAATATAAGTCATTGTTTTGCTATGGTTGCAAATATCAAAATTTCTATATGTGACACGGCACCAGAGTTAAGTCAGAGTTTTTCAAAATGCTGACACACCGAGCTCAAAAGGTTCGCCATCACTGATTTAAATTGTAAGTATCATTCTTTTAATAGGAAAGTATTCAAATATAACACTTTATTTTGTTGTGGTGTGGTGTTTTTTCAGAAGATTGACCTTGATTATACATGAAGCAGGTTCAAAGGAGCTGCTAAGCACATTTCAGGTGGATCTTATTTTAGTTTGCAATTAGATGCCCACATGAGTTATTGCTTCGTACACTCCATTGAGCTTTAATGGAGTTAACTGTGGGTATATGTGTGGTCACCAGTTTGAAAGTACAATTTAGTAGATTGATTTGCAGTATGACCAGTCGCCCCTGTAGGTAAATGTCCCAAGTTTCTATGGAGATGATTGATTTTCATGTATTACATGTACCCCAAAGTATAAATGAGTGAGTGTGTGGAGCATATATGTAGAAAGCTAAGTTAAATAAGTTGCTGCAAACTATGGTGTTCTGTGATGAACTCCAATTTGGTGTAATTCTCAAGAAGCGTGAAATAAATTGGTATCAGCTTTTCAAGTACGTACTCTACCTTCTCGGCAACTCAAATTGTATGGCACCAATGGGAATATTGTAAGGTTGTGCCATTTAGTATTAATTCCACTGTATGTGACTGAAACCTCCCCAAATCACTACATAAACAAAGACCTTTGTTTCTCTCCTGTGTAAAAGCCATTTTCTAGAGAGAGAAATTTCAGGGACGGTATGATCAAAGGTGCCTGGGACTAAGGCTCATTCTCATTTTCTCTTAAATCATTCTAGCCTTTGATTCTCAAGGGCACCTTGTGACCCAAAATAGCTACCAGAACTCCAGCCATTACAACTCATATTTTAGACAGTGGGATGGAGGAAGGGACAAGCTTAAGGTAGTGATGGAGAAAAAGGTATACGTCAGTTGACTCATAGGACTGTCCCAGAAGCTGTCACTCAGTATCTCTTTTAATAGTTTTTGGCAAGACCTCAGTTACAGAGCCATGGCTAGGTTCAGGGGTATCTGGGCCATGCAGTGTTTATTCTGGGCAGCTACATACCTAGTTTAAGAGGGGAAGGGGAACAAACACATTTTGGAGTGAGTAGCTAACAGTCTCTCCCCTGGTGATAACAATAATTGCCCTAAATCCCCAAAATGTGTATGCTGAACACAAAATTCATTTCCCAGTGGTTTTAAGATGGGGGGGGGGTGATGAAAATGTTCTAGAAATAGATAGTGGTGATGGTTGCACAATATACTATGAAACATTGAAGAATATACTACAAAAGGGTGAATTTTATGGTATATGAATTGCCTTTCAATTTTAAAAACTCTGTAGTCTATGAAGTGTAAAAGAGAAGAGGACCAAGACACAAACATCTTTATTCCCACTAATGTAAGGAGGGTAGCTCAAAGAGAGAGTGAAGGTTGTCACAACGCATTTCAGTGGTTCTCCTTTATATGAAGAGACTGCCCCAGCACCAGTACTCTCTGATGTAAGGCGAATGAAGGATAACTGGTTGAACTGTGGAGCAGCTGGTGGTGATGGTGATGGTGATGGTGATGGTGATGGCAGTGAGCACAACAGCAGCAAACATTTATCATCTACCAGAAATTGGCTAAATTTGTTGCGTCGATGATGATAATGATAATAGCAAACACTTCAGATGATATCAAGATAATTTTATGAGAAAATCAAGACACGGATTAGTTAACTAACTTGTCAAGGTTACACCCTTTGTAGGTAGTGGAGCCTGGTTTTGAATCCAACAGTCTGGCTCCACAGTCTATGCTCCTACCTGCTACACTAACAGGCTTTCTCTTGCTATCAAAAGTGATCATCTAGTTTGGGAGAAAAAGTCATCTTTAATGGATTTTGTGTGTTTTTTATCCTATACAATAAAAGGCTAATATGCAAATTGTCCCCTCAGGAGTTCGACCAGGAGACTGGGAGTTCAATCACTCATTATGACATTATGATGTGCACTGAACATGGCAGGCGACCAGTGGTGGTGGTGGGGCACTGAGGGAGCAAGGGAAGGAGGAGGCGGGGAACCTGATCAGCCCTGATCACCGGCCAGACCTAGGGACCCTACCCATGCAAGAATTTCATGCACAGGGCCTCTAGTAATATATAAAATTAAGTGATTATAGTTATTCATGTGATTTTATAGAGTAGGACTAGATTTCTTCTCTTACAAGACTGCCTCCATCATTCATTCTAAAATACTTTTCTGGACTAATTGAAAACATGATGTCAATTATCAAGACACAAGCGCGCGCGCGCACACACACACACACACACACACACACAGCTGAAGAAGGTGACCTGCTTTATTAAGCTTACTTTATTTAGATATTTAAGCACATATTTCCTTTGTGAAACCTAATGGGATGCAATAAGACAAATTTCTTTGCACTTTTCCCTCCCAGATGATCCCATGTGGTCGTGGTAAGCATATGGCTTGCTTTGCGAGGGGAAGCATCTTTTTGAAAAACTGTATTGAAGTTATTTTCAGTTTTTGACCATTTAGGAGTATAGATGTTTATTGTACTCTTATTGTTATTGTTAAACAATACACATGGATCTCAAGAGTTTATTTTTCAAGGCAATTAAAAGCTCAGGCAGTCATACCTTAGAGCAGAAATATTCCCTTTCAAACTATGTGCACATGAACCTCTGCTGTACCTAATCCGTGTACGTGATATGTGCAACACACATTAAAGCTTGGCCACGCTTACATAGGCTTTGTCTGAGTTTCCTCTTTAGACAGGTTCTGACTTACTGGTATACCCATGAAAATAGAATGTTTTGTGTATTTATGGCATATCTGATTCTATACCATAATTTTACCTACTTTGTGATTATATTATGATAAATATTGGGGCAAAAATTGTCCAAATCTCTTAATTGCAGGACCAAAATTCACACAGAGGAACATGTGGTCTCAAAAAAGATATAGAGAAGGCTGGTTTTAATGGGAAGAGAGTAAGAATCTACTTGGCTTCTTAAAGTTTAATGAATATCCATTATCTCCAGAGATAGAACTGTTATTATATACTTTACAAAGTATTTTTTAAATTTGTATTTCATAATTTATAATTTTTCCCACTCAAACATAGATATGGTCGATATAAATGTCACAGTCACACACTTAGGTGACTTTTGAGTAACTTTGGTTCCTTTTTGTAATTGAATATATTTTTGCTTTATATCGCCCCATCTCGTTTATCCTGATGCAGGAAGTTACTGTAGTTCCTTTCAAGTAAATTTAATCCATTAGTTATTTGGGTTTATGATTGTTTGTTGTATGTGCTCCTCACGGTCCCCTGCCCCCTCTCCCCCGTTCTCTGGGAAGCATACGTAAATGCCACCACAGAGAAGAGGGGAAAGGTGTGTCATTTTAATCTGGCCTCTCACTCAAGGTGTTACTAGGGCTCTGGATCCTTATTACTACCTACCTGCCAAGTAGCAGCCTCTTCCATCAGATTCCCGCTGGGAATCTGCCCAAGCATTTTCAGTGACGAACATTCTGGCAGACAGGCCATCATTTTTCTCTTCCTTTGGTAATTCCAGAGTCCCTCTGGAATCCATAGACGACTCTCAAGCCAAGGGAAGCCAGAGCTGAGGGAATAGACATGTGAGTTTGGAATCTCTTTCATGCTAGATTTGTATGTCATGCCACCAGGATACCATAAAGGACTTACCTCTGAAGCTTGATTTCCCCTTCCATTAAAACCAAGTAGAGAATGTATTTTCTTCTAAGATCCCAAGACATAAAACTTAAGTAGAGGTACATGCTTCCTTTTTTCCAAGCAAGACTCTTTCTGGTGGGTGAGAAGGGCATGCGGTTTCTAGACATGTCCATCTTGAATTCTCTCCATACTCTACCTCCTCAGCTTCTATAAGGTCATATACTGTGGAGGTAGTTAGGAGAAGTGTGCATGAGAAAAAATGGTATGCTATCAAATCATGTCTACTATTAAATAATTGATTTTTTAACCTTCCTCCACATTACTGAATTATCGACTTCTTTGTACTCTGGCCTGGTCTGATAATCTCTCCCTTGTGGTTAGTGGTGACAACCCCGTATTTTGTGGAACAAATGAAAAAAATCACTTACTATCTCAAATAATTATTCCACCATACTAGTTTATGTACTACATTCAGTAAATTGTACAAAAATAAATAGTCCAGGCTTTATTTACAGATTGGGTGAACTTGGGCATAATTTCATTGTTGCAGTTTTGAAGATTTGTGTACTGCTAAATTTTATTATTTTGAATCTGCACTACAGAATTAAATTTTACATAGTTGTAAAAAGCACAAGGTCATTAAATACCATGACCAGGGCAAACAAGTTTTCATTGTGATTTAAAATAAGAGCTATTGTCTTTCAGGTAGGATTTGGTCATAGAATAATTTGCCCCATTGCCTTATTTCCCAGGGCTGTCTAAAGAGGGAGAGATTATTTCATCACCCCAAAAAACAATTCCTAAATGTAACAAATGCTGACAGAAGTGACAAGCATTTGATTTTCTTTGAATGAATTCCAAAGTTCATTCCACTTGGTGTGTACATTTTTTGTTCTCCAAACAACTGCTCGAAAAGAATTTAAATTCTGATCGCAACTGCAGTCTAAGTAGTTAAGCACATCAAATCTATGACCTCCACCTCATGGTACTGAAGAAGGCATAGGGAGCTGACTTCTTAATACTTGGAAAAAGAAACTAATTTAAACAAGCTTCAGACCGGTGGATATAGTAAGGACATAACGATTTTGTTCAAGTTTATCTAGGACTGTTGAAGTCTTTTCTAAGTAGAACTTTGACAAGGATTTAAAAACACACACATCAATATCAAACAGCACAGGGCTCCAGGAGATACGCTTCCTCTCTTCCGGGAGTCACTTTCACGTTGCCCATCATCGTGGGAATGTCACCAGAGAAAAGGCACAGCCCTGGCCTTCTCCAGGGGTTAGGCATTCCAGTTACTGAGCAGAGACAGAGTCAACCGACTTAATAACCTTAATAACAAACTATTTTAATGCAGGATTGAAAGTGAATCGACCAGCATTTTCACAATCCATCTAGAGAAGAATGAAAAGAGGAGGCGGCATTGTTATTCTTTGAAAGTTGTGGCCTCTGTGTGAGAACTCATCCACATGTCTAAAAACCACATGTGGAGTAGCTGGGACCATCCAGAACATGTTCAATCTTCAGGAAGTAATTAACATGGAAGTCATGAAAATAGCTCTAGTTAACTCACCAAGGCCCATAGGCTCTTGTTCTGGTTTTATTACTCTAACTTTTATTTAATGCTAAGTGGGTTCGTTGGTATGGCTGACAGATTGTAAGGTAGTCCCTCCCAACCCCCACCTCCTGGTATTGATGGCCTTACATTTGGGGCAGACCTGTGACTTGTTTCTACCCAATAGAGTATGGTAAAAGTGATTGGGTGTCATTCCTGTAATTATACTATGTTAGGCTCCATCTTGCTAGAAAACTTACTTGAGAGTCTTGTTCTCCTTTCTGTTGGCTTTGAGGAGATAAACTACTGAGTCCTAAAGACATAGGAAATGAGTTCTGCTAAGGACCCTTCCCATAAGAGAACCCTTCCCCAAATGAGCCACCCGGTGAGAACCCAGCCCTGGTTGGAACTTTGCTGGCCCGTAGAGACTGTACAGTAAGATGTGTGTTGTGTGTAGCCTTTGAGTTTGTGGTAGTTTATTATGCAGCATAGAAAACTAACACATTGGTTTCTTAAACTACAAAAAAAGAGAGCTATTGCCAGTCAAATCAGGCATCAATAGTAATGAGGGAAAAGATTACCTACAAGGAGATAGACATGTAAAAACAAAAGATATGAGTTGAAAAAAAAATCACATGGCTGTCTGAACCAATTCAGCATAGTAACTATTAGCCTTATACATCAGTATAATCCAGCAGTTCTCACACTGTGGGTCGCAACCCCTTTGGGGGTTGAACGACCCTTTCACAGGGGTCACCTAAGACCATCGGAAAACACATATATAATTATATATTGTTTTTGTGATTAACCACTATGCTTTAATTATGTTCAATATGTAACAGTGAAATTTGGGGTCACCACAACATGAGGAACTGTATTAAAGGGTCGCAGGGCATTAGGAAGGTTGAGAACCACTGGTATAATCTATCAAAGCATAATTGAACAATCAGTGGTGTTCATAATTATGACTCTGAGTCCACAAGCAGTGGATATATTAGGCAAAGTATATTCTGTGTCAGAAGGTAGAGATCTATGATACAACTGAAAAAAATCATAATTATTGAGTTAGCATTAGAAGTGTTTGACCTTGCATCTTGGAACTGAGAATTTGGTATTTACCTTATACTTAATTCAAAAGGAGTTTAAAATAAGGAAATATTTTGATCAAAGGTTACATATGCCTTTCTCAAAATGCAAGAATGCTTATAGAATCTGAAGTGAGAATTTTGAGTTATAAATAAATACTTGCACTGAAAATTCAAGTACCACCTACTTCCATGCACCTTGTAACAGCTTGGCCTCTGCTGCTGAGCAGAAAAGACATCTGGAATTGGAAACACAGATCAGCTGATGACCATCCTATAAATATGCTGTGGCGTGTATTTTTCATGGTCTTCTGTGTATCTCATGCGGTTTAGAGTAGGAAGAGGTCATGTGAGTAAATATTGAAATGCCCTCATTGCTGCAGAAATGTGAAGTGTGTTGTCTAGTTCTAGTTCAAGCACATACTGGTCATGCCACTGCCTGAGTCTTAGTTTTACCAATTGTAAAATGGGAACAATATTCCTTACCATAGAAGCAGAGTACGTACCATCAATCCCTTAAAAAAAAGACTTTTATTGATTTTTTTTTTAGAGAGAGAGGAAGGAAGAGGGAGGGAGGGAGGGAAGGAGAGAGAGAGACAGACAGACAGACAGACAGACAAGAGTGTAACATTGATCAGCTGTCTCCTCCTGCATGCCCCGCACTGGGGATGGAGCCTACAGCCCAGGCATGTGCCCTGACCAGGAAACAAACCAGTGACCTTTCAGTGAATGGGACAATGCCCAACCAACTGAGCCACAACTGCCAGGGCCCATCAACCCTTTTGACAGACCCATTTGTATAAAAAGAAATTTGCAATATTTTTGTGTGACTGGCTGATAAAAAAAAAAGCTGTCTGACATGTTTATGAGATCTCAAAGATGAGTTTTGAGAAGAATCTCTCTGTAATTTGAATTTGGGATTTCATGTCACAGTTTATAAATCACTTTTCCTTGCATCCAGCCATTTGATCTTTCTGGTCATCCTGGGAGGTAGGTATTATCAGCAGTATTATCATGTGCCAGAATTGCTATACAATACACTCTCACCCCACAGTATTGATTATTGAAAGGTGGAGTTGCCCAGTGTCCCATAGCTGGTACATGGTGGAACCAGGACTGAGACCAAAGACTTTCGATTCTAAATCCCTTGTCATCTCCTCTTTCTAGTAATTCTTTTCTTTTAATCCTCACTTGAGGATAGTCTTTCCATTGATTTTTAGAATGGAATGGAGGGAGGGAGAAGAAAAAGAAAGAGAGAGAGAGACAGACAGACAGACATCAGTGTGAGAGAGATACATTGATTGGTTGCCTCTTGCATGTGTGCCTTAACTGGGCCAGGGATCAGACCTACAACCAAAGTATGTGCCTTGTCTGGAACTGAACCCAGGACCCTTCATTCCACAGGCCCACACTCTATCCACTGAGCTAAACCAGCTAGGGTTCTAGTAATTCTTTGAAGTGGAATCCATTCCTCATAGAAGATGGTAAAAACATGTTTTTTTATCAGTGTCTCTGGATTCTTGAAGCTAACTAACTACCATTTAAAGTATGGTTACTTCATGAAAAACTGCATTAGATTTTAAACAAAGAACAAAAATTTAAACACAACCTGTCCGTATGTTCATATTGGAGATTATTTATTCCTTAACTTATTTATTTAAAGATCTAAAGGATTTAAATAACAATAAGAAAGATTGGCAGAAAAAATAAAGGGAAGGAAGGAAGGAAAAAGAATAATCATTCTCACAGTTGACATGGTCCTCATTTGCTAACTCAAATATAATTTATTTTGTTTGTCACTATGAAGGAAATAAGATTATATTGTGTACAATTCAGCAGTGCCTTTATCCTGTACATCAATAAATTTGCTTAAATGTCACACATTTTCTGTGATATGTATTGCTTATGTTACTGAACATGAGGTTTTAGTGGATACTGGGGAGTGTGTAAAATGTACAGTAAAGCCATTCACTCATTGATTCTTGCAGCAAGGTACCAGGGATGCAGGATGGACACAGTACAGTCCCAGCGTTGGGTGGCGGGGTGGGGAAGACCTAGGAGAGCTCACAGGCCTTTTAATAGGGATTGTGAATAGTTGGCACT
>NW_006291549.1:2414439-2444679 GCF_000327345.1 Myotis davidii
TCCATGCCCGCCCCTCACCCCTCATGTAAAAGTCTCTCACTGACTGTGTTACTCTGCTACTGAGCCAGAGCATCCCTCAGGTTCCTTGTCCACCCTGGGCAGGAGTCGTCATTAGGACTTGGTTGGCATTGGTATTCAGTCTGTTGTAGAATTTAAAGTTCTTAGGAATTCACTAGTAAAGTCTAAGGAATCTTTCTGTTTGGCTTCTCACTTGTGTTTTCTCATGGGCACATCTCTCACTGACTGTGTTACTCTGCTACTGAGCCAGAGCATCCCTCAGGTTCCTTGTCCACCCTGGGCAGGAGTCGTCATTAGGACTTGGTTGGCATTGGTATTCAGTCTGTTGTAGAATTTAAAGTTCTTAGGAATTCACTAGTAAAGTCTAAGGAATCTTTCTGTTTGGCTTCTCACTTGTGT
Source organism: Myotis davidii (assembly GCF_000327345.1). Taxonomy (NCBI): domain Eukaryota; kingdom Metazoa; phylum Chordata; class Mammalia; order Chiroptera; family Vespertilionidae; genus Myotis; species Myotis davidii. Next base: position 2,414,857 of record NW_006291549.1, read on the forward strand.
TTTCTCATGGGCACATGAAAATGTAAACTATATGAGTGGTCCTCCACGAGAAGATCTCTGGGGATGGAATTGTCTACCAGATAGCTGTGATGTGGAAGAATTTGACATCACTGGATGAAAATGAGGATGCGTGGGTAAAAGTCAATGGAAGACAACTTTTAGACAATTTTAAGGTTTATTTTTTTAAGCAAAATAGTGAAACACTTAGAGCTGGCCTGTGAGGTAGTGAGGTGCTTTTTTGTTTTGTTTTGTTTTTGTCCACCCCCCACCCCCACCCTTTGTAGAGATGACTCATGGCTTGACCCTCCCTGGTGCTTTCACTGTATCTTGCGCATGCCCTTTGTGGTTTATTGTTGTGTTTGGTAGTTAATTGCTTATCCGTTTACTCCCCTATTACATAATGATTCATTCATTGAACACTGATGGCATATTTCTTTCACTTAACATTTATAGTAAGAATATGAAACAGAAATGATCCCTCATTAACAAGCGAGGAAACTGAGGCATAAGATAGCTAAGTAACTTGCTTAGCTCACGAAGTTGGCAACTCTGTGCTCTTTAGCACCATGCAGATAGCTTCCCAAGACAATTAGTGTCTGAGTGATGCTTGGATGAGAATGGTAATAGGCTTGAATAAGTGGGAAAAGCTGTCTCTTAAGTAAATCATTTCTATTTCCCACCAGCTAATTGGAGACAGGCGTTAAGCGGAAGGAATTAGTTCCACTCCACAGTTCCAGGCTGAGCCCTGTATTGCCTCCAACAGAGGGGGGTGGGAGTGGGGGCATGAGAACATTGTTCTAATTGAGATCCTAGAGGAAATTGCTTTTGAAATGGCTGTGAATAGCAATATTGAAATCTACTTTGATATAATTTTGTTAATTTACAAAACATAATTATTAGGTAAACTTTGCCAGGATAAATCGCCAAGCAGCAAACTTCCCCATTGATCTACGCTTGCTGTAGAGCAGGCCAGGTGATGTCTATATACGATTTTTCTTTAGATGCCAACCAAATACCAGTCTTTACATCATTCCAGATCCTGCAAACTAAGAAATCTTTTTATACTACTCCAGAGGGCAGGATTGAAGGTTTTTCCCCCCAATTTTATTTTATAAATCAATTTAAAAAAAAGTTATGGAAATGACATAGTTCAAAATATATATGCCCTTCTCATTCCCCCTGAACACAGGTCCCTGCAACTGTACAGAGGAAAAGCCTGATGTAAACTAATTTTTGTTAGGAATTAAATTTTGGCTCCCAGAAGTTAATTTTACTTTATTATAGAACTGTTTGGCAAGATGTGTTTTTTTTTAACTTCTCAAATTTCTTTCTTTCTTTTTTTGTAATGCAGTCTAGTTTTGTGGACTTTTAAACTCTCTGAGAACTGCCCTTTGAAAGGTTTTGTACTTTCTATCAAGTATTATTCAATAAATCATTCTCAACAAGTAAGTCAAATAAGCATAGTAGTCTACATGTAGCACTGAACTGGGCCTGTTAAACTGGCTGCATTTTGGCAGTTTGCCCCATTAAAGGTTGTCATGATGCATCTACCTAGAACAGGAATGAGCCTGGTCAAGTTTCAGATGAAATGTACATTGTTGTATAAGTAACCTGGGGGGGGGGGGGGGGCCGAGATACAATGGTCACAGAAGCTCAGAAATTCAGGGCAATGAAGGGCAACATAGTCTTCCAACTATGTCATATATTAATCACAATGGTTTAGTGTCAGCTTTTGCTTTCAAATTCCAGTGACTAAGAAGACAGCTTATTTTCATAAGGATATCATGATGTGTATGTGTATTTTAAGTGGAATGTCATATGAATAAGTTAAGCTTGTCTGACCAATTCCTTCTAATCCTCAACCATTTAAATGGACTATCCATCTAAGCTGACTTTATTACATGGAAGTCACTTTTCAGTGGGGAGGATTAGGGACTGTCATTGCGACCAGCATAGTCTTCACTTTAAACAGAGAGCTGTTATTATGCTTGCCCGAATTTTATCCTTTATTTTGTTCATTAGAGTAGCTATTTCAACCAGATTTCAAGCCAGGCTTTTATTGATTGTTCCAAAAACGAGGGAGAAAATTCAGCTATTTACAAACTAAGAATTAATTTCTGGCTCTGCGTATAGCAATAGCTTCTCTAGATTGGACCTCATTAAATAAATCATGGGGTTCCTGATGAAGAATTACAATAGTTGTTTGAAATTTGGCCAAAATAATTTTTATTGCATGTTAATTTTTAAATTAAGCTTACCCTATTCGGTTTTCTTAACCCATCTCTTTGGTTTAAACAAACTGCTGGTTCTTCTCATCAGTGTTCTCAAATTCCATGGCAAGGCTGAAAAGAAGAGTTCTAATGAACCACCACGAGGTGGCGCTATGTCTTTGCCATTCCAGGGTAGTGGGTTTTGCTCTAACATGGCCCTACGGCAACTGAGCCTTTCTGTTTTCTCTTTAACCTGCCTGCAGGTGTCAAAATAACCCAGATTTCCACATGAAATCTGAGATGATGTTACAAATAAGCAGATGAAAATTATCCTCTTATAATCGTTTTTACAGTGGTAAAGGAAACAGGAGAGGACTCCAAAAGAAATATTTAGGTCATCTATTTCTGCTGGAAGGTGCCAGTTGGGGACTGGGTTCAGTGAGGAATGCTTATGAGCAGGCCCTGATAGGTTGCCTGGGTGGCTGCCCACCAGGCAGTCATCTGGCCTGACAGATGAGGGTGAGAGGAAAAAGAAATTAGCTTGTCCCTCCCTCCCATGAACCCTCTGAAAATTGCTAGTAGGAGCTTCTGTTGATAGGCCTTGGACTCCAGAGTCCCTGCCCCTGGAGCCCCAACAACAAGGCTGGGAGATGGTGACTTCTCTGGCAAGACAGTGCATTCTTCCAAGGCCACTGTTCCCTCCATCCCTAGTGACACAAACCCACAGGGTTAGCCCACAGCCTGGAGAAAGTGGCCTGTTACCTGGGGCAGAACAGGTGCTCTTAGCTGAGCATCAGGTCGCCTGGATCCGGAGCTCAACAAACAGCTCCTTCCAGTCCCCGCAGGAAGGCTGCTTCTTGCTTGAATCTAATTACCAGCTGAACATGCACTTGCCAGCCCGCGATCCGGCCTTCATGAGTTTCCAGGACTCTTATTAAGATGTCACTTCAGACTGCGAATAACTGTGGTAACTGACATCGATTCTTCGAGGGCTTTCTGATGATTATTATTCCAGAGACTGTCTTACTCGGTTTCTTGACATATTTTATTATGCTCATATTCTCTCTCCATTTCTTGAGGTTATAATATACCATATCACGGGAGGCTTTGAAAGAAGAGAGTAATAAAGAGGATTCTTAGGCTCTAGCAATGAAAACTGTATTGTTATTTTAGTCATAATTGCATACCAGGCTTCTATGATAAGTGCAATGAAGAGCTACTTGTGTTGAAGTAAACTAGGTATGCGAGTCAGGTTGTTTGATGTTGATAGTTTAGTCTTTCTTGAAAAAGGTGCATTTTTAATGGTCGTTTCATCTTCTTGCTGTCCTCATGCTTAACATTAATTGATTCTGCTTCACTTTTCTAATAGGAATACTTGTATTCTTGGTTGCTGCCCCTTCTACTCTTACCATGATTTATTCTATTACACATCAGCCTTCTATATTTTAATAATTCAATAATGGTGTTCTGGTAAGACCTGTTTCCTTGGACTTTGTTTCATGCTACCACTGGGTGCGTATCAAGGAGACTAAATTCTAAACTGAGTTGCTCTCTGATCTGGGCAAGTACTGTTTATATTTCAGTTTCTTAGGTGCACTAAATAGTATCAAGTTCACTGCCTGAATTATGATTATTAACAGATCAAATGTAATACAACTTGAACATATCAATGGGGGATGCCCAGAAAGGCATCCTGTCATATGGGTCTAATGGTCTAATGTTGAGTATGAAGCTTGCTGAACCCTTTCAAAATTTAATCTTCGTGAAGAGTCTTGGAGTAAAGAGATAAGATTTTGGAAGCTATAACATCCTCCAGTGCTCTCCCATGGTAAATGACAGTAACCTACGGTTCTTGGATAGGACATTTTTAAATTCCTTTCATGGTATAACTTACAGATTACTTCACAAATATTCAGTGCTACATTTTTTACAAGACTAAGAAGATATTTAGAGTACTGTTTTGTAGACTTGATACTGAAGAAAATATGGAAAGAAATCTACTCATTGTAGTGTTTTAAGGAAAGCTTGACAAACTTAAAATACTCATATAACTCCATTTCTAAGTGTTTTATTCACTCAATGTACATGCATTGAGATGCTTTTACCTCAAGCACAAACTATAAAAGTAGCTTATTCCTGGTTTCTAAAGTTCTTATTTTAATGTTGTACATAATGTACATGAAAATTGACTAACCAGAGACATAAAAGATATAAAGAATATTTAGACAAAATGTGCTAAAGAAACTACACAAAGAGTGGGGTCAGTGACCATTGAGTCATTATACTAGATCTGGACCAGCTTTTCAAAGGTTTTTATTGGGCAAAATAAATAAAGCTACTGTTGTTCAGGTTTCCTATTCCTCTTACAACACATTCCCAGCAGCCAAACTAATGGCAAGATTATATTCCAACCTCACCAGTCACTGCAGACTTTTCAAGTCCAGATGAGAATGGTTTTAAAGGTTTTAAAAAGGCTTTTAAAGGGTGAGCCTGCCAGCTGTGAGATGAAGCTAGACCACAAGGTGACTAAGAATTGATAGTGATCTTTCTCCAGTGGGTTAGGGTAGCGGGGAAGAATCATACACAGGTGGGGCAACAACATTGAAGAGTTTCTGGAAATCTCTTACTCTTTGAGACAGCGTGGAGGGACCTGGAGAGCATTATGCCAAGTGAAATACGCCGGTCACAGAAAGGTAAGTATCACAGGATCTCACTCATATGTGGAATCTAATGAACAAAATAAACTGATGAACAAAATAGATCCAGAGACAGAGAAGCATGGAACAGACTGAGGAATCTCAACGGGAATGTAGGGTTGGGGGGAGGGAAGAGATTAACCAAAGAATGTATATGCATGTATGTATAACCCATGGACACAGACAATAGTGTGGTGAAGGGCTGGCAGGGCTTGGGTACAGGATAGTGGGGGGGGGGGGAAGAGGACATCTGTAATACTCTCAACAATAAGATACATTTTTAAAAAGAGTTCCTGGAGAAATGGAAGGAAACACAGAATCACAATATGTCACACACATCAAAAGAGAAGAAGCAACAGACCTAACTATTTGCACAGTCCTCTTGCACAACAACTTTCATAAGTTTCCTACTGTTGCCTGGGGACCCCCGTATGGGATGTGGAAAGCAGTGTGCTCTGTGCCATAACCCTATGGCCAGTAATAATGTTGACATGCTTTGCTTTCTCACTCTGCCTATCCCTGTCCTCCAACCCAAGTGGATGGGGCGTGCTGACGGGGTGAAAGCATTAGTTCAAGGAGCTCAGAGATTGCTGAAGCGCAATAACGTTGCTGTCCCTGCTGCAGAGGTTACCCTCTCTGTGTTCTTCCTTCCCCCGGCTTTTCCACCAGCCCTGGCAGTGTGTCCTCCTCATGGCCCAACTGTCAGGGATTGTACAAAACTGATGTTGCAGAACCCCGGCACCTGAGCCCAAATGGCAAAGGACAAACAGTGCTTCCCTCACCCTCCACCCCTCTCCCATGCCATGCTGCCCACGCAGACTTCCCTTACACCCAAGTTCTCCAAGTTGTACTCTGGTTACTCCCTGCCAAGTCCAAGTTTCCTATGACTCCCTCAGCAGGGTGTTATCTGATTAATATCTGACACTAGGGAGGGAGTGACATCTGAGCTTAATCTTCTCAGGAGTGATTGTCTTCAGGAAAAAAAAAATGCCATTGAAACCTCTTCACAGTGTCCAATTTAAAAATGCATGGATTACTAGTAACCAGTTTGTCCTTGTTTAACTATCATACCTGTAAGTTGCGAGGATTAAATTAAAACACATGCAAACACCTAATATGCTGCCTGAATATAGTAAGCACTCATAAAAAGTCAGCTGTTATTAGTTATGCTATTTTTCATTTATTTTTGGAAGGGAGGGGGTTTTAGCCACCCATGTTCTTCAAGGAGTAAAATACCCAGAATACTTGAGTTCACCAGTTCTTCACCACTGAAGTGGTTCTCCGACCCAGCAGCCTGTCTAGCCTAGTCCTTCTGTAGTTGGGATAGACAACATTAGCATCTGACTGGGGAGGTCTCAGAATGGTTCCTACCATCACCTTGTCTGTGGTGGTCAGGATCAAGGTTGCCCCTGGGAAGTCTGCCCATGTGCCAAGCTGTGTGCCAGGCAATTTCACTCATAATTTCATTTCATCCTCCTGACAACCACAAAAACAGGCCATCTTAGCCTCACTGTAGGGATGATGGACTAGGGTCAAAGGGCTAAGTGACATGCCAGTAAGTGGCAGGGCTGGGAACAAACACAAGTTCTGACTCCAGGTTTGATGCTATTTCTAAGCACATGGTTAAAAAGTTTGAAAATGGTTCTGAAGAAGGAATGATGCATTCTCGTGGATACATTTGTCTCCATGGTGTTTACTTTGGCTTCATAATCTCCAAAGGGCTGGTACATGTGGATCTTTGTTTGATAGTTTAAAATCCATCACTGCAAGACAATTTATGTACAAGCAAATGCCATGAGCCGTGGGCCTTATTTGTAATGGGCATAAGACATTAGCTTCACACTTGAAAACTTGTTTATCTCAATACCCTTTTAAGTCATTTCTATTTCCTTTGCAGAAATGGAAGTCATATGTTCATTCGTCAAGATGTTTAACAGATTTTTAATTGGATGTCTATACAGGGTGATTTTTCCCCATATATTTCTGTCTTTATTCTTGGAAACAATTTTAGCTGATTCACATTGTCCCATAAAAAAAAAAGTTAAAAGCACATTTTTGAACCTTGGAAGAAAAAAAATAATTCATAGCTTACTTTTCATTTTCTATTTAGGGCCAGTCAAGTAAGTTTGTGTATTTTAGGACATTGAATGGAACATGCCCCGGGTGGAAGTTTTGTTGCAAAAGTCCAAGCTCAGGGACGTTGCCTTTCATCCTGGAGCACAGAGCTTTTAGTTGCATCTTGTGTGAAGCTGGAGAGCGCTCCAGGTTTGCATTCCTCTTTCCATAGCCTGCCCACCCTTTCGGGCCAACTGCTCTCACATAAATGCGGCAGCTTGGGAAGTAAAGGGACTACGGGTGTGAATAACTTAAATGACATGTTTATTTGCATTTTCAGGTGTGTATGTGCATGGATATTGTTTTATTCTTTCCCTTATCATGAAAGAAGAGTTTGTGGAGTTAGACTTCTGGGAAGCTAAGTTTAGAGATGTTAATGGAATAGATGTAGTCAAGCTCAATTGTAGAAACCTGGCTAGTAAAGCAAACCAAACTAAGTAGATGGGCTTCCTTGGGATTCCTTGAAAAAAATTTTTATCAAGGACAGGGATGCTGCACTCTAAGATTATGGAAAATATCTGCATGAGTGATTCCGAGATGGTGTTGCTAAATCTTTTTATAAAACATTAGTGTATGTTTAGCTTCAATTTCTTCAATGGTCAAAATCTCTTCAATTACGCTTCTTAAAAAGTTGACATGTCTTTGAAATATTAGTTAGTGTTTATATATTATAATAAATGTTAATTTTATGCTGGGAAGTTATCCATGCTGAGAAATAATGATCAAAAACCCCTAAAAGTTATACCCAAGCCCATATGATTTATTTGGTCTTAACTTAGAAACAAAGATGGCTTAATGTGCACCTCACTTGGAGTGATACGCTACAGTAATTGTACGCTCAATTAATACATCTACTTCTCATGCTTTTGCTCTTCAGGGTAACATCGCAACATATAAATAAATATAAATTAATACAGTATTGCTTCAGGGCACAGCTTCCAAATGAGTTATGTTTCAGTTGAAAACTAATAGGTTCAATATATATAAGTATTCGCATATCTCTTTTCCTCTTCTTCACGTGATCCTAGCAATAGAATAAGAAAGTAAAATGGAAGAGCTAATTAAGGAGCTGTTGCGTGATGTCTTCTTTTAATGTACTTTTCTTATTCTCCAGAAATAAACATAATGGCCCCCAGAACCACATCATGCACACGAATCAGGAACTGTGCTCTCTCTGATGCTAGATTTCTAGTCGTCACCTCTGCTGATATTTTTCAACACTGAGAAACTTTATCAAACTCTGAAATATTTAATCTGGAAAAATTCCTGATTGTGTCCCTGTGAAATTTCATCTATGTTGCTTGCTGTACTATAAGTTAAGATGCCTTATTTTTTTTTCTTTTTACTGAAAGCATAGACAGTTTATCAAACAATGTTTTGGAATTTGAGGAAAGACATTGATTTCCCACAGAGAGTAACATTTGGTCCAGAAATGAATTCAGCACATTGGCCTTGTTAAGGAAATGCTTGGCTGGATCCGTTTGGGAATTTCCTTGAGCGATAAATTTGATGATTTAGCCATGTACCTTCCAGGATGTCTACTGTGCTGGATGATGTTGAGTTATCTCCGATTAAGGGGAACATGCTTCGTTATGCTAAGTTGCTTTCATCATCATTCATTTTTTAGCTGCTTTCATGTATTCTCTTGATAGTCTCATTAATAATAAGATTCAACTTGGATTTTGCCAGACATTTTTGGAAGGTCCCTAAGAACATTCCTTCTTCACTTTTTCTCTGCCCCACCTTCCCTACTGCAGAATATACAATATCATGTCCTTAGAAGGCGCAGTGGACTAAAAAAAACTTTTCATCTTCCTTTATTGAGATCAGAGCAGGAATTTAAGGAAATAGCCCAGGGCTCTCCTATATAAAACTAACAAAAGGAGGAAGACCAATTTGCTCTGCCCTAGTCTTGTTCTTATAGTGTAATAAATATGTAAGTTTATGGGATTTGAGATCTTGAAGACCTCAATTTGAATTCTGGCGTTGCAACTTATTGCTTATATGTCTTGGGAAATTTTATCAAACCTAATGATCCTTAGTTTTTCCATCTGTGAAATAAGAATAATAATATACATATCACTATTTTGCTCTGAGAATTTATTGTGGAAAATATAGAAGTACCTAGGAATACATGACGTATTAATTTAGCAAAAGTGATTTGTCTTTTTTTTAAAGTCTCATACATTAAATTGATATACTTTCTAAGGATATTTTATAAGAAAATCATTCAACATGATTTGCTGTTACCTTATTACCAGGACTATGATTGTGATTGTTATGATGGATGAAATAAAGCAGGTTATAAAAAATTTGATAAAGTCCATCTGTTTTCCAGACAAACATGAAGTTATAGAGGAAAAACATGACTATAGATTCAGATAGAACTAGATTAAAATTCTGCTTCTAACATATTAAAGCCGTGTGACCAAGAGAAATTTCAATGCGTTTATTGAAAGAACAAAAAAAAAAAAGATAAAGCCATATAAAATTCAAAGAATTGGTTTAAAGATAACATATGTTAAATACTCAGTATTTGGGTGATGTGTGGGACTTCATACAGAACTCAGTTAATGCTTCTATCATTTCAGTACATCTACCCACTTTTCAGTGGAGCCAGAATCTGGTCCTACCAATGATGATCCCTGACATATTTTAATTATCTTTCAGGTTGGTCTCATCACTGGACTTGACATATTGCTTTAAACCCATCTGCCCACCAGAATAAGTTTCTGTCTCCCAAACCTTTCCTCATTCCCAAGCTGCAGAATAAGGCTTTCCTTACTCCCACTGGAATGACGTCTCCTCCTTCACTGCCCCCTGAACACACCCATAATTATGCTAACACTTGTAGCACTTTTGTCCCCTTATTCATTTGCATATATGCTTCCCTCTTCGGGGCCAAATGCATTCCTTGGAGGCCAGGATCACGTTTTGTCTGGTTTTCACTCAAGTGCTTGCACAGAGTAGACATTCACCCTTCCCTTGAGTGGGTTAAGAGGATGGATGAAAAGAGAAATAAGCAAATTGTCAGACAAATGACCCTGAGAGCTCTTTCTAGGGTGCTTAAGAATTAGCTAAATGGAACCCAGGATGCTGCCTCCCAGTAAGAATGGTTATAACCAAACTCAGTTCTCATGGTACACAAAGCTCTGGGACTGCCAAGGTCTGCAGCTGTCAGTTCTCCCGTAACCAGGTTATATCTAAGCTCAGACTTTGGTTCTAAAGCAGTTCGTGAATTTCACAAGGCCATATCAACCCTTGGCCTATAAATAGAGGCCAGTGAACTCAGCTGGAGGCCTCTTCCTAAATCCTAGCACCATAGTGCACCCAGCTGCTCCTCAGCCCCAGGTGCCTCTAATGGGAGGCCAGAGAGTAGGGGAAACAGTGTATTGACCTGCCAAATACTTCCTGCCAGACATGAGTTCCAGGCTGTACTAAGTGATGCTATTTGTGCTTTCGCCAAGTCACTTTAAAGATGGGCAAGTTGGACATATCACATCGGCTAAAAGACAATGAAAGATTATAGGGACTATGTAATTAAAGAGTTTGAGTGACATAGACAGGCAGATAGATAATTGTACTAAAAAGCATTGGCTCAGGATAAAAACTGGATTAGAATAGGAATTTGAGCATTGGGATTCCTAAAGCATAACATCCAAGACCTGAGCCCTCAGGAAAATAAAACCTATTAAAATATATACCTATGCACATGCATATGTATTCACAAAGGATTTGAGGACGCTCACAAGTTCACATAAAATAAGATAGAAAAATATGAAATAATAGAAAACCAACAGAAAAAAATACTAACTGTTCTGAAAGGTAAGTCTGGAGGAAATAGAATGAAGTTATGTAGGCCATAGGGTCAGAGGTGGTTATTACAAGTGTGACTCATATTTGGCCCAAGCTTCACATTGTCAGTGAAAGTCTGATCTACAAGGAGACATTGTCCTACACTTACACGTTAGGAACACAGTTGAGAGGGAAGAAGACCTCTGTATCCTCCATGGTTGCCACATTAGCAAAAGAAACACTGAGAATTGTTTTTGGTCAGGAGGGAGGGAGAGAAGTGTGACTTACTGAAGTGTTCCATAGATGTAAAGAGGAGAATCTGCAATCCTGTCATCTTGAGGTGGGCACAAGTATTATGTCTGGCTATTTTAATAGAACCTTTAACAATATTAATAGTACTCTTTAGTGTTTACTTCCGGCTACCTGCTCTTTGGGATTTTTCTCTTGTATTCCCTAAGCAGCCCTATGGGATTGACACAATATGAACTTGAGAAAGTTGAGAAGTCCAGCGACTTCCATGGATAGCAACTAGATGTACAGAGCTCTGCAAGACTCGTAAGCCTTCCTATTCACCATCACACCATACTGCTTCCAGGTAGACACAACCGAATATCTAACGATTGAGTTGCCAGAAGCCTTCTATTGCTCAGCATGATGTATTTGGGTTCACCCAGAAGTTCACAAGGGAAAAAAGAATCTATGGGCTATGGTAAAATGAATGACGTCCAAAGCCAGCAATCTAATTATCCTGGACAATAACTTTAACATAAGAAATTGAGAATCACCATCTGTTCAGAGTCGTTTGTTCTAGAACAAGCTTATGAGAACATATCTGTTCATTTTCATCCACTGTAGATGATGGCGCTGGCAAGACGTAATGAATGTGATCGGGTTGAGATTAGAATTGGGCATTACAACAGTCAAAATGGCACAAGCACACTCACACCAAAACCATCTTTTGTAAGGTTTCCACGCGCTGAGGAGCGGACCGGATCCACAGTGGAGCCACTGACGAGAGTCTTGGACTTGCCTTGTGTCTCACCACAGGGCTTTCTTCCAAGGAGAGATCAGGCTCAGTCCTGTTTTGTTAATGAGGTCTGACAGAATCATTGCCTAGGGTGGTATATAAACACCGATTCTATTCTTTTGAAACGATTAAAAAGTCATCAAAAGACTTTAAGCATTAGTTATTATTATATACATTGGTTCCTGGAAGGAAAGGCTGGTTTCCTCTGGGAGACTTGGCCTCCTGGCATTGGACAGATTCACGGTGTAGTCAGTAAGGAAGGGCACTGACTCTGAAGGGGCCACACCGAGCATCATTTATTACATTCTAGGGCAGTGGTTCTCAACCTTCTGCCGCGACCCTTTAATACAGTTCCTCATGTTGTGGTGGTGACCCAACCATAAAATTACTTTTGTTGCTACTTCATAACTGTAATGTTGCTACTGTTATGAATCGTAATGTAGATATCTGATATGCAGGATGGTCTTAGGCAACCCCTGTGAAAGGGTCGTTTGACAACCTAAGGGGTCGCGACCCACAGGTTGAGAACCACTGCCCTAGACTCTGTTCTCTCTTGTGAATTTGCTCACATTTTTTCTAGAGCAAGTAAATGCCAGTATTCACTTCTGAAATCGCAGTCTCATGAGACTTGGGATCAAGAGGCTTCTTCACACAAGCTAAGGTCTCAGATTGTTCCATGGAAATGTCCCAGCATTAGTTTTGTGATACCTTAGTTGTCTGCTAAGGATCTTCTTTACAGTGCAGAAGCCCAAAGTCGGGACCTCTGTCCGCAAGGTGTTTGCCAGAATGTCCTTTTTTGTCCTTGACCCCTGCCACCTTTGTTGGGAGGCATTTGCCATGTGCAGTATTGGTTTACTTTCTCAGAGCTGTGTGGGGGATTGATATGGAGCCAAGGGGGCTGGGAGTCCTGGATGTGTTGGCGAGTCGTGGGTCCTGTGTTCCCATCTTTCCTCCTCTCCTACTAGTAGTTTCCTTCCCTCCTTTCTCTTCAATGAAGTTCTCGAAGAAAAATAGTATTCTTTGTTCTTTTTTGAATTCACTGAGTTCAAGTTAATATATTATTACTTTATATTGTCCCTCTCATCTCCATGGTCCAGAAACACTGTGTGCAGAGTCCAGCCTGTGTTCACCATGTTGTGCTGTCAGAGTGGTCTGTTCCCGGTGCCTCTCTTTACACTGCTGTATCCATTCTCATGTCCCCATATTTAGGCTATTATCTCCACTCTGTTAAGAATGTTAGTTGTTGTTTTTTAAGAAGAAGCCATGTTTACTTATTTTGCACCCCAACTTTTCCTTAGCTAGTACTTTGCTGTATTAGGTAGTACTCTAAAGTTGGTACCTAAAGTATCAAGAAATCTCTTCACTTGGATGGAATTAAAATAATTACTGTAGCTGAACAGTCAGGAAGGAAAAGGATGTAAAAGGGGGAGAAAGGAGGAGGGGAAGAGAGGGAAGAGAGGAAAAAGGAGGAGAGGAAAGAAGGAATTGCAAGAATTATTATGATAACAATAGCTGTCAAGCATTGATTTTTTTTTTATTTTTTATTCTATTACTTGTTAGAAAATGTACTTTACAATATGGCATCTCATTGAATGCTCCCAATCACCATGTGAGATAAATACTATTTTACAGGTGACCAAAAAACTAAACTTTAAGTTCAGTAACTTGCTTAAAATCACTCCACTTGTTACGGGCCAACTTAAGATTAGAACTCAGGTTTGTTTGGCTAATTAATGGTAGTTTCTCAATAGTTCCATACCACTCTACTCAACAGTAACTAATATGTGCCCAAATTACATTGGAGCTGTGCATAATCTTAATATTGCATGATTCTACTCAGGTACTTAACAAGAAGTTAAATACATTAATGTTAATGAGAAGTTAAATTCCTGGTCCGATGCTAGTCATTTTACATCCTTTAGAGCTTGTGTTTCTTAGGTTAACTTTTTTTGTTGCTATTAATGCCCACCATATATTTGTTCCATTGATGCCTTAAGCCAGCCGTGGGCAAACTATGGCCCGCAGGCCGGATCCGGCCCATTTGAAATGAATAAAACTATTGAAAAAAAAGACCATACCCTTTTATGTAATGATGTTTACTTTGAATTTATATTAGTTCACACAAACACTCCATCCATGCTTTTGTTCCGGCCCTCCGGTCCAGTTTAAGAACCCGTTGTGGCCCTCGAGTCAAAAAGTTTGCCCATCCCTGCCTTAAGCAGTGGTTCTCAACCTTCTGGCCCTTTAAATACAGTTCCTCATGTTGTGACCCAACCATAAAATTATTTTCGTTGCTACTTCATAACTGTAATGTTGCTACTGTTATGAATCGTAATGTAAATAACTGATATGCAGGATGGTCTTAGGCCCGCCAAAGGGGTCGCGACCCATAGGTTGAGAACCACTGCTAAAGAGAGTAGAAGGGAGGGAGGGGGAAGGAGAAAGAGAGAAACATCCATGTGAGAGAGACACATTGATTGGTTGCCTCCCACAGGAACCCACATTGAGACTGGGACTGGGGATTGAACCTGCAACCCAGGTACATGCTCTTGACTTGGAATCAAACCCTTAACCCCTTAGTCAGCAGGCCAACGCTCTAACCACTTAGATACACCGGCCAGGCTTAGGTTAACTTTTTATCTGGCCCAAACTCTATTTTCTCTTTCTTGTTTTTCATCCCCTTAGAAATTGTTATTTCATTTATATATTTAAGAGGTCTCAGTTTGTGTTGAACCAATATCGAGCAAAACAAAAAGAAGATAAATTTGCTTTTGTTTCAGGCTAAAACAAGATAGGATAAATAAATATTGCATGAATGGGTCCTGGGAGGAAGCACTGTGTGATGCCATGGACCCAAGTTTTGGAGTTAGACAGCACCTGTGAACCATTTGAATGCTGCTTTTGCAACTTGCTCTGTGTCTTTGGATAAACTGACTCCCCAGAGTCTCACTTATTAAATGGATGTAATGCACACTTTGTAAGGAGCACGAAAATTGCTGAAAACACTTAGGAGGGGGGTTTTGCACATAGTAGGTGCTCAATAAGTGGCAGCTGCCGTTATTTACAATAAATTGAAATATAAACAAATGTAGCTTCTTGAAATATAATATATATTAGTAATTATTTCCTCGGGTTAGAAGAGACTTTGAGTACAAGAGGCAGAGTTCCTATGTGTCCTTGGGTAGGATGCCAGGAAATTGCTCAGTGAAATGTAGAGAAGGGAGCTCAGAGACCCCTGCTGGCAGGATTCCCCGAGACTATGCAGGCATGGATACTGACGCTCTGTCCTATGAAATGTGGGGTTGCACCTGCAGCCCATGACTCATCGGATGCATGGCCATCAGCAAGTGTCCAGGCCAGCAACCAGGCCCTCAGGGTCAATGTGTTACTTTGCTAAGCTGAAATTTGAAGAATTTTACTCTTATTCACTGTGTGGCAAACACTGTTATAAGTGCTTCATAAATATTTAAATCCCTATGACATTGCTATGAGAGGTGATGTTAATATCCCCAATTCATAGCTGGTGAAGCCGGTACAGGGAGGTTAGGTAACGTGACTAAGATCACGTAGCTAGTAAGTGGTAGAGCTGGAGCTTTTTTTCCAGGCTGTGTGAATGGTTTTCATTGCAATAATGAATAACATATCATAATAATTTTTATTTTACCTGGATGAGTTGTATTTAGAGAATAAAACAAGAAAATTGGAAATGGAAGACCTTGATTGATGTTTACCTTTTGCCCCTTTTCAGTTCTGTGGCCATAAACCAGACTTCTAACTTTGGCTTTATCATCTGTAGATAGGGGTGATAACAATGAATGGATTGCTAAGGTAGTTAGGAAGATAATGTACTAAAAAATGTTTTGTGAATTGTGACAAGCTGTATAAAGGAAAGCATTACTACTTATAACTTAGGTTTATGTTATGCAAAGATGTGTGTGTCTGTGTATATTGCAAGTTCAAATATGCATGGTGTAAACTTGTAGGAACTTTGTACAAGTTCCTTATGCTTTTTGCCTTTTTGAAATGTTTGTTATGTTTTCTTACAATTGAAAAACATCTTTGAGATGAAAATGCATGTAAAATTCATGGCAGGCAGACTTGATTGTGATGGCTGCGAGAAACCAGTTGGGTTACTATCATGCATTATATCATCATTAGAACCTTCATTATTGTTCTGCTGAACACGGCACACTTGCTGTATGCATTTATGTTACTGCTGGAATGTGTAGCATAAGGCCTTCTGTTATTGAATCAGTACCTATTACTGAGAGGTATGTGGACACTCATTTGAGACCTCTAATTAGTATTTAGACCATGGCACCAAAACCAAACTCTGCTCAAACTCTGTGTCCAGATTTAGTAAATGAAGCTTAATTTTATAAAGCATTAGAGCAGCCCTGATGAACTTAATTCTTGAATCTAAATAAACCACCCAAATTCACTTTAATTATTTTAGCCATTCCAATTAAAATAGAATAGATTTGTGATCTCTAAGAAATGCAAGTTTTAGCTGTGCTGATGTAATTTTTCTGATTGAAAGATATCCTTGTTTATTTAAACACACTTTCAACTACCTTTTTTGCCGAATAATACTGAACTTTTCACTCTATTACTTCCTCTTTGCTCTACTTGAGTGACATAAAATGGATAATTGGTTCATTTTGTTAGTTGGTGATTTTGTTGGTAACTGCATAGGGCATGCCAGTGTGCACGTAGGCAGTGGGGAAATATAACTATTCTGTGAATTATCTCTCTGGGCTTGTGTCAGGTTCTCTAGGCTATGGATCCTAAAGATGAAAAGGCCTTGTCAGCACGGAATACGTGGAAAAAACATGGATTGGTTCCTACATGTTATGTTTATGTTTGTGTCTGTTTAAAGCAATCTCTGTTTTATAAGAATGCTACATTGCCAGCTCACCTTAGGCTTATAAAACAGGTCTTTCTGATGCCTTCCTTCTCTTTCCTTTGTCTGTCTCTCTTAACATAACCACAGCCTAGTTAAACCAGTCCTCTGGAATGGGGATCCATTTTCTTTCTTTCCTCCTATTAAGATATAAATTTTTAAGAAGATAAAACCGTGACTCTTAAAAACAATATAAAGTGAGCACATGGCAAAGATTTCATATCACTCAATTAATGAGAGGATTCTGTAAAATGTTACAATTGGTTTAAAAGAGAGGACTCCAACAGGCTATCAGGAATACTGAGATGAATTTGTTAATAGATGCAAAACTGGTTGATGTCCCTGGGGTAATAATTGCTTATTCACCCAAACCATTTGCATTTTATGGATAAAAATCATTTACAGTATATCAGCTTCTACAACTTATAGAGCTGAAAATAGTGCAGACATTGAACTGCTTAGATAACCTAGATGGTGCCCTAGACAGAACACCCAGGATTTCTTTTTGCTCATCTTAAAATCTTTCACAAGTTTTTCTGACTCTCTGTTCCTTAAATATGAATTAACTAAGTGCCTGGTCAGGCATTATGGAGCAATCAAAGACAGAAGTAAAACCTGCCACCATAGAGAGTCTAAAGCCAATCTAGAAACAAAGAGAGAACATTAGAGAAACAAACACAAATAAATAGATGAAGACACATCGTGGTAAGTGTTATCAAGAAACAGTGAAAGGCAGAATGAGAGATTATAACAAGAGGAGCAGCCGGGAAGGTCTGGGGGAGCCACCTGGAAGCCACCTTTAGGGTGAACCAGGGCTGGCTGGGCAGGGACAGCCAGCTTCACAGCCCAGCACTATTGAATCAACTCCAAACTGCAGGTCTAAACACGGAAATAGTATTCAATGGTCCAAATCTTTAAATCCTCTTCAATTCGTCTTCTCTCTCCTTTTCTCCAAAGCAGTGAAATGTTCATGTCACCAATATCTCTTTATTCTTAAAATGTCTTTTACTTTCTAATTCTATAGCTTTTTTTGGTTAACTTCTAGGTCCGCATTTGTGTTTTTTTTTTAGTTTTAAGACCATGATCATCCAAACAGAAATGCATTGCTTCCCTAGCCTCTACATACACAAACTGAAATAGATATTTCACAAAATAACACTCTTAGTATGTGGGATATTCTCAGGTACTTTCTTTTTATTTTGCCCCCCCCCATACTATATTTCATTCTAAAGATGCCATTCTAAATATTTCATTACTAAATTGATTTAATAAACCAAATGGGCAGCCATTTAAATTTTGAAAACCACTATTGTAAAACAAAAGTTTTATTCATTTAGCTTCAGAACCTCTGTCATATAATGTCTTGCTAAAAAACAGCAAATAAAACAGAGAAATCTCTAGGATCCTACTTGAACTCTGTCCTCTGGTTCAGGAATTGAGACACTTTTGATCCTTCATTGGCTGATGTCCAGCCTGAATTTCCAAACTGAACATTGAGGTAGGCATCACAGTTTTATACCCTGAGACTAAAAATCTAACCCTGATGCTAAAATGACCCGTTTTAACTTTAGTTCCCAAGTGCCCATGTGTATTCAAATGCCTGTGCTTTTGGACATGCCCTTCCGGTCTCCTTGACTCTCTCTACCTGTCATTCCCCTGGACAACTACTCCATCCTTCAAGGCCCAGCTCAGGAGACTCTCCCAGCAGGACTTGGGGCTCCCTCTCGGATGCGTGTTCTGCCCTATTGTAATAGAACTTCAGATTCACCTGAATCTTGTGCCTTGAATGTCTGTGGATAAATCGGCGTCCTGCTAAGAATTCCACATTTCTGAGGGCAAAAATCAAAATTTTCTCCCAGTATCATGGGAAAGGGGTGGGATGAAGTACCCATGGTCCAGCCCTCATATGCTCAAAGGGCTTCAAATGATCTCATAATTAACTAGGATCTCATAATTATATACACAGCCTCAGAGATCTAAAAGGCGTTAATTATGTAACTGTAGATCTGTGTCCTTCTACTAGGTCACCAGGCCTTTTAGTGTAGTATAAATTAATTTTCCTTACATTCTGTAATTATCCCACAAATAGTCCAATTATATTGTATTGTGTTTTTTATACTTTTAATATATGAAATTAAAGACAAAACGTACCACAATTTTGGCATTATTCTTACTTTTTCTTTTTAAAAAAAATAGATGTAGAAGCTAAAAAAAAAAAAAAGTAGAAGTGGGCTGGACCATTTTTCACCTCCTAACAGGAAGATATTGTTGACTGAGTGAATGAATGATACATAGATCACATCAGTCTGATGGTCAGAAAGTAAGAATTAGGGCAAGGATAAATAACATTATTAATGTTAATCTTCACCTTTTATATTTATGACAACATTTCTGTGTGTTGACACAATGATTTGACCATCTGGACCAATGTTTCTTGTGTAAGGTGACTAAATTCCAAGTGTGCCCAAGATTTTAAACTTAGTATAGATCATGTTTGACAGGTGTATTTATTATGATTAACTCATGTTGAAAAACCAAAAAAATTATAGAAGTAATATTTTGTCTATCCGTTTTGTCAAACTTCAGGTTTATCCTGCTGGTCTTGAAGAAGACTGGATTGATTAGGTTGAAGTCTAATTTTAAAAGTTGTTATTGTAATCACCCAATATAATCTTCTCTTTGTAGTTTGATATGCAATTGCAAGCACATATGCAAATTGGCATTGCTTCTTTTAAAAAAAATGTGTAGGTATCAAAAGTGCAAGAGGTACTACATTATACGTTTTCTATACTATGGAGTTAGTTTACGTGACTTATCTTCCATCCAAAGGTAAGACCACTTCTGGCCCTAGAGCAAATTTCACCTTCATGGTGTGGACGATGCCCCTCAATCAGGCAATGAATGCTGAGACCAGCTGAGACATGACTCAATATTTTTAAAAACATTTTTCATATCAGTCTTAACACTGAAAGATTTGGACAGAATGACATCTGAAAGTCATATTTCAATTTTGCCTTTTTTTTTAATATAGAATTTGGAGCTCATGGTTCTAAATGCAAATTACCTGCCCAAATGCCCAAACAAATGTTATTATCATGGAATTTACTATATATGCTAACAGTATTGTGAAACATCAGCTCAGCCTGACTTTAAATAACGCAGGACTTGGCTGTTTGCAAATAGTTTTAAAGATAAGTGAGTGCTTGATATTTTGTCAATAATTCTCTCTCTCTCTCTCTCTCCCCACACATACACGCGCGCACGCACGCACTCCCCACACCAAACATTGACTAACCTGAATGACTTGAACAAAAGAAACTGTAAACCAAAAGCTCTGTTATTGCCCCTTTGCTCTCCTGGGAATCTGTTTGATGTCTTTTCACCTGGTTGGATGATAGAGTACTGGAGCCAGTGTGATTCTTGTTCTCTCTCCTTTTGATTTCTGGAAAAAAACACATTTATAGGGTCATGATCTTGTTCATTGGAGCCATAGTGTCAAGGGACATTTTCAGAGACTGAATTAGAGTTGATGCCTGTCAGATGAAACACTGGTGTTGCTGGCTGAGAAGCCTTTAAGCTGCAAACTGCGGGCGCCCTCTAGTGTTATTTTCTCTCAGAACTCTGAAGGAGTTGAAACTTGCTTTGAAAACATTCTGAAAGGGAGATTCAGGCTCCAACATTTGTATGCAGTGGTTTGACAATAAAACATAAAGGTGTCTTCTAATTTTCTGCTCCTCTCTCTATACATATATTACTAGAAAATGATGATATTCTCTGTCCACTTTTAATGAGTAAAATAGTCATCATTTTACCTCTAAAGGAACTTCGAGGTTTTAAAGAGAACAGATAGAAAAACACCAAGGTTAGAGAAGGTTGTACTTGAGAGATCTAAAATATAGAATCTGGGTCTAAGGAAATGTAATTGTAATTAAAAATTTTAAACTTATGTAATATATTTAGATAATATTTTAAGAGACATATTTTGCTTTTAGTGATCTATAGGCTAATTTTTCATGGTCAGATTATCAACCCATACTTCCTTGTCCTCTTTATAACAACCAAATTACTCTGTTATTTCCATCCATCAACCCCAAATCATATTTACAAAGTAGATGTTAATTTTTCTTTTTAAAATGAAACTAATGTTAAGCCGTAGTTATACTACATGTTATCATAAAAATATTCTACGATCAAACACAATTTATTTTCAAGTAGCTCATTTGAAATTTCTTAGGGTATTTGTTATTGGGAGGTGGGGCTTCTAACGTGCTCAGCGTGATGATATTTTTTTTGGAACAATATAAGATTATGTCTCATATTTAAATACAGAACATCTTGATGAAATACATACCAAAATTGACTGGATAGCCACGTTTGGACACCTGATGTCTGCCAGTGCAACTCAGTGTTATTAAAATATTCACATTAAGTAAAAATATTTACATTAAATTGAGGAAAGATACACTGGCACAGTTATGTGCCATCGCAAAAATCCATAAATGAAGAGTGAATCATGTTCTTTTATAGAAAGTAATTTTGAATTTGTACTACCCATTTGGTGTGAACTGTTGCTTGCTATTAATAATGTTTGCAAAAGTTTAATTCCATAAAAGCCCATTAACATGAAAGTTTGGTTACTTCATTTGATAAAGGACTTAAATATTTTAAGACATTTTGTAAAAAAATTGTTTTAGTAAGTAAAAAGGAATTGGGAAACAAGCAATAAAAGTGGCATTCCAATGATGTCATAAACATTTATGTGTATGTAATCCTGAAGCTAATTTCTGTAGGTATTTTTTCTGCCTACCATGGATCAAGGGATAGTCTTTATTGAAAGAAGATTTTTAACAAATTGCATAATATACTGTCCTTTTGGTTTTCTTTATAATAATTCCTCATTGAAAAATTTGAAAGAAGAAATCCTAAATGCTTTCCACATCTAAGTATTGCTTTTAGAGATAGTGAAAGTTGAATATGAGACAGTGGTTTGAATTATGAAATTAAAACACTGTTTTCCTATCAATATAACACATTATCATGTGGGAGTCCATTACATTATTTGAACATCAAGGTAATATGTAAAACTAATGGGCATTTTAAAATTTGTTTTACTTTAACAGTTTTATTGATAATTGTAGTACTTACTGCCTCAGCAAAAGGAAGTTTGTCTAAATTAAAAGTAATGACAAAAATATAGGAACTATGATGACTTAAGAAAGATCATCTAATTTAGGATTACTGTCACTATAGGAATACCTGTGAAAATCTTAATTATAATAACATAATTATTCTACAAAAATGAAGGCAAGGAAAATTACATTTTATGAAATAAACATACTGTATATCAATTATCTATGTGTTTATTTTATGGGTCATCTAAATATTGTAGGTTTATCAATAAAATTCTGAGACATTCACAATAATAATTAATATTAGTCATCTATGATGCCTACTGACTATTATTCATAAAAAATAATAGCTTTATACCTTTTCCAATTTTGTTGTCATGGAGGCTTATTTATCAAGGTGAGAAGGTAGAATATTTTATTTAATGGTTTATTAGCTTGATTTAAAACTTTTGGACCATTTAGATTTCTGATGTGAGAATGCCCATGTATTCTTTTTTTCATGCTCTTACAAATGCCAGACAGGGAGTTTCTGGGTGTGATCCCAAGGTAGGGTCACCTCTACGTTCTGTTTCCACAGAGAATTCTGATTCACAATTGTCTGCATGGGAGAGTCGTCTCAAGAATGAGAGAGACCCCACAAGTCAGTGTTGTCAGTTCACTGAATGTTCAGGCTTGTGAATTATTTTCTTCCTGAATGAAGGAATGTTAATCATGAGAATAGAGTTAGGACCGCAAACCTTTATATATACTAGGAAAAGTCTTCTGACAATGTTCTGTGATAGGTCCTCTTATAACACCACTACTCCTGATAGCACCTCCTAACTTATATTGAAACTAGAGGCCTGGTGCACAAAATTCATGCACCCTCTAGCAATCCAGGACTGCTGGCTTCTAACCGCGCGCCTGCTTGTCTGCCTCATTGCCCCTAACCCCTCTGCCTTGCCTGCCTGATCGCCCCTACCCGCCTCTGCCTCAGCCCCCACTGCTGTGGCTTCATTGGGAAGGATGTCCGGAAGGTTGTTTGGGTATCTGGTATAATTAGCATATTACCCTTTTATTATTATAGATACATTTCCCCACCCATATTCCATTGATTCCTTGAACCAAAGTTTATCGCTTTAATGAAAGGATCCTCAACACAACCACTTTAAAAAAAAATACTAGGCTTGTACTAAGTAAAAAAATAAGATCCAACTTTGGTTGTTCCTTTTAAGAACTCTATACACACCCTTAGGTGTGTCCTGTTTTGAAGAAAAGGTTGACTTTCATCTGAGATGGGAACACAGCGTGAGGTGTAGTCCTATAGTATTTCATTTTAAGTAATTGGCAGGTAGGGCTGGAAATAGAACCTCTGCCAGGTTTCTATAATTGTTGATTGGGCAGGCAGTTTTCATCACTACTAATTCTTTTAACACTTGCGTCACATGCTTCTAAAAGGAACATATAAGTATTAATAGGAGAAGATATTAGCATAGGCATGAGAGGAGTACACACCATGCCGATTAGAAGGTTGGCGGCAACATCAAGTTCACTTTGACAGTTAAGACTCTACATCCAAGACAGTGAAGCTGGGACAAGCAGGCGCTCCCCCGGGCTGGTTTGGGCATGCACCAGCAACACACTGCTTATGCCCACAGGTGCTAAATCCTGTGCGCCCTCCTTTTCTAAAAAAAAAAAAATGTTTTCTTTCAAGAAAAGTGGTTCATAATTCTCTTCCTTTTTCCTTTATTCAAATTCCACTCACTTCTATCCCTTGGTGAATGATGAGTTCAGATATTCACATTTTTGTTTTTATTAATTACAATTTTTAATTCAAATTCTAGATCATGTAGTGTATGTAGCATGGGGGTTAAGAGCAAGGATGCTGGAGCCGTGTTGACTGGCTTCAAATCCTGGCTTTACTTACCCCTTGCTAGATGTGTGCCCTAACTTTACTTGGACTCAGCCTTCTTACCTGTAAAATGGGAGTGCTATAGTACCACCTCATGAGATTGTTGAGAGTTGAGGTATAGCAATGTGAAAAACAAATCAAAGACCAGGTAGAGAATAGCAGACACTTACTCTAGGTAGGTGATTAGGAGGACTCTAGAGAAATGACATTTTAACTGGGTGGAAACGGGGGCTGGTGGGGGGGAGGGTAGAGTTACTAATCTGTTCTGAGAAGCATTCCTATCACCTTGCTGGGGTTGGGGGTTTTTAAAATTAGAAAGTTATTCATTGAGCTCCACAGTTATGAAAGCTAGTAAGGTGTGTTTACATGTTATACCTGTATACCATTTGTTCTTCATGACCATCCTGTGATGTTTAGTGGAAGAAACTGAAGCTAGGAGTGGTTCATTGTTTTGCTCACGTGTTGTTTCTATGACAGCCCCGTGGTTCCTCTTTGGGAGTGCTCTCCTGCAAATGCTTCCTTGAGTTCTAAGGAAGCAGCCCCATCCTCGCTCCCCGTCCCCTGTCTCTCACTTTTAAAATCTTGGCATCTTGCCCAGCCAACGTGGCCCAGTGGTTGAGCATTGACCCATGAACCAGGAGGTCATAGTTCGATTCCCAGTCAGGGCACATGCCCTGGTTGCGGCCTTGATCCCCAGTAGGGAGCATGCAGGAGGCAGCTGACCAGTGATTCTCTCTCAGCATTGATGTTGCTATCTCTCTCTCCCTCTCCCTTCCTTTCTCTGAAATCAATAAAAACATATTTTATTGTTTTTCCCATGTTGAGAAATGAAGGATCCCCTGGCTTCCTCATTTTTAAAGTCTTAGTTGATCTCCATCACCCTGCTTCTTACCATCACTCTGAGGAGATGTGTGGACATGGCTGACGGTGTCTAAAGTGTAGTCTGGGCTCATAGTCATTCCACTCTTGCTTTCTTGCCTAACCATTTGCACCTGAATCTTTGGTCAGTGCACCATGATCTTAGCCAGATGGGTGTTGGCTGCACTAGAAAAAGTGAGTTTTCCAGAAAATGTGGCTGATGACTGAATTCTTCATCACTGAAAAGGCTTCCCTTTGATATAGACTCAGGAAAGTTGTCTTTCCTGTGCCCTGAGGAGATGCAGTGCTCAGAGACTTGTGGAGACCCTCAACTTTGGAAGATCATAATTGCAAATGGCTGGGAGCTGACCCTCTTTTAGCAACCAACAAAGTAAATCATAATCAGCTGTTATTATTGAAGTGGGCAAAGGAATAGAGTTTGAAAAAATCAGAAAAATTAAGAAAGTTTAAGCTTGTCTCTTTCCTGACATTTTAAAAAGCCAGCTTACTATAAATTGAACATACAGTGTGTGTTTTTCTTTAATCTCTTCAGCTACAGTTGTCTTACAGTTATTCATTTAAGAAAAAGATACTTCCTTTCATTTTTTTCTGACGTGTCAAATTTTATAGAAAATACAGTAAGTCCTCCAAAATACCAGTGCCTTTCACAATTATTTCACAATTAAAATTTATCAGGCATCACCACTTCATTTAATTTTTGATATTAAGTTCATGCTATTTAGCTGCTAATTTTTTTTAGTAAACATTTTTCTGTCACAAATATATTGAGTACTTGCTAATTTTGTGATAAGATTAATGGTTCTTGCCATTTTTTAAGAAAGTTCAAATGTTACAAAATGACGTGAAATGAAAAGTGCCACTGTAAAGACTTTCTTTGATTATATACGATGTTGGGAATATATACCCCACTTCCATTTCCCTTTTTATTGATTGCTTTTTTGTATCTTTTGCCCATTTTTTAAATTGCGTTGGTAGTCTTTATCTTATTGCGTTGCATCTATTCCTTATATATTCTAGACAATCGTTTTTTGTATATAAAGATAACTGCCTTTTAAGCTGTTGCTTACTTACTTTTGTCTTTGTAGCATTTGGTTATGCAAGTATTTTTAAATGTAATGGATTCCATTTGTCATTTTTTTATTATGATTTATGCTATTATGTCTGGTTTCATAAACCCTTCTCTATTTTGGCTCATAAAAATATTGTGAATTTTCTTAAAGTAGTGATTTTCATATTTTGATGTTCGATTAATCTAGAATTTGTTCATGAATAATCTGACATAAAGATTTAATTTTACCTCTTCTAATATGCATAAACACCTTTCTCATTATCTTGTCCAAGTTGATATGTGATTCAACAGCTATCAACAGTCAGTTCCATATATATATTCTCTATTTAGTTCTATTACTCTATTAGTTTATACTTGTACCAGAATAACATTGTTTTAGTTGCTATCGGTTTATAAAGTCCTGGTATATTATTTTTTTTCTCAAAGTTCACTCATCTCTTTATTGTTCAAGTTGGAGTAGAAATGGCTTTTCAAGTCCCGTAAAAACCTGTATGGATAATTGATATCTTAATGATATTTTTTCTACTTATCTATTAACCTAGCATCTATACTCAGTTAATAAAATAATTTTGTCTTTTATTAACATTTCTTAACTTTTCCTGCAATGACTTTGAAGAATTGATTATTTTGAAAAGCTAACACAGGACACCAGGAGATGGAGCTTCTGTACTTTCTGAAGCCAAGGTTCTTTCCAGAAAGCAATCACCATAACATGTATAAGTTAATGGGGAAATAATTGAGTAGTAGATGATTATGCTGGCAGATTCAAGGGTTCTTTTTTAAAAAATATATATTTTATTGATTTTTTACAGAGAGGAAGGGAGAGGGATAGAGAGCTAGAAACATAGATGAGAGAGAAACATCGATCAGCTGCCTTTCTGCACACCCCCAACTGAGGATGTGCCCGCAACCAAGGTACATGCCCTTGACCGGAATCGAACCTGGGATTTTTCAGATTGCAGGCCGACGCTCTATCCACTGCGCAAAACCAGTTATGGCCAAAGGTTCTTTTTATATTTGTTTCAAATTCTCCAGCTTTCATACATCATTCTTTGTAATGTACATAAACTTCCCAGATCTCCCCCTAGAGTAAGCTGTACAGGACAATCACTGCCTCATTTGCATATAGTTTTTCTCTTTATACTATTACCATAGGTTGGTATAGACTGCATGCATGGTCACATTCCTACTATTGGACACTGAATATAGTTGACATTTTACCACATGACAGTCTTTTAACCTACTTTTATAATTAAAAAATATGTCATAAGACTATTACCATATAATTATTTTGACAAACATAGCATTATGCTATATTGCTGTTCTGTAATTTATTTTTCCTCTTTCTTTTTGTTGAATTTCCCCCAATTTTTTTTACTATTGTAAACACCTCATTATGAACATGTCCGTGCATACAGCTTCCTGTAAATTTCTGATCTGTAGAAAAGCACATAAAACAATTCCTATCAACTACTCATTTGTAGTTCTCAACTGCCCTGGGATAGGAAACCTGGTGAAGAAGCTTGTCAGAGGTAAACCTAAGTAAAAGTTAATAGGCTTTGCAAGAAGATTAAACCCATGGACTTTGTGCATTTTGATGTCACAGAAGCCTTTCATGTGTGTTTGTGTGTGTTTTCCCTGCTTTCAGCCTGGTCCACGTGGTGAGTGTGTCCTAAAATCCCTTCCTGAAAAGTGAGACACTGAATTTCTGTACACCTGGTTGAAAAGCAAATGATATTTTGTAGTTCAGATTTTAATGTAATTTAGCAGAAACGTAAACATAAAGTAAAACCTCATTTGTGGAGATCCTATTAGGTTATATTTATATATCATTCTGCTAGGCAAAAATTTGCCTTGTCCTAACAAATATCTTCATCATGGAGATTGATATTGTAAGCAAGCATTTCTAAAACTTGGAAATGTTTGCAAAAGGTACATATTTATCCCTTATATATATCTTTGTTAAAAACCTTCTAGTAGGCAACTACTTATTAGCACAATTTGAATTATTCTTTGTATTTGAAAGCAATAAAATCACATTTTCCTAAAATATTAAAACATGCTGAATTATAACTCATTCAGATGATCCTCAATTATACTAATTACTGAGTTTCTATAATGTTAGCTCAGTAGTAATATTACCTTGTTCCTTGTTTTAATAATGCTGAGAATAATTAATGGAGAAAAAAATCTGAATTTGGCTCCCAGGTAAAGTTAAATTTGATCATTTATGGAATAATTATGATCTTGCATAGTTTAACTAAAATCCCTAGATACTTAAATTGTTCCATTCTTGCATGAGGTACATATTAAAATACATATTTGTGAATTGGAGAAATATATTTCAGTTCTGTGTATGTCTGATTAATCTTCTTTCTCTCATTTTCTCTCTGTAATTACTTACTATCCCAGACAGGTAGGTGCTGATTTCACAGTAAAATTTATGTTTTGAGAGTAGAAGTTGATTTATGGTAGGCACACAGCTATGTTTTCTTTAGTTATGCCTGCATTTTATAAAGAGAGTGGCAGAGAGGTCAAAGTAGCACCAAAGAGCTAAAGGGGGTTTCAATTTTGAGGCAACATAAAGTAACAGTGTCTCAGATTTGGGAAATAAATTTGTACCCTGTATCTTAGATCCATCAAATCCCCTCATCCCCTTGTCTGTCCTCTCCTGGACTTGCCATTTTTCTGGTCACCCGGGTTTTAAATGACAATTATTTTCTGCCCCTCTGCCCTTCCTCCCCTCATTAGGTCGGGCGTCAGTTCTCTCAGATTCCATTTCCTTCAGAACTTCTGCTCAACCCCTTCCTACTGTCTGCCAGTGAAGAGTCTTTTACGTCTTTCCTGGTGGCTGCAGTCCTATCCTAGTTAGTCTTTTTGTTTCCAGAACCTCCCATATCCTTTCTATATATTTTCATCCCCATCCTTTCTTTCATGGCTCTGATCATTTCACTCCGATAATTCTTTACCTGCCTTCTTTTGACCCTAGGGGGCACTGGGCATCCAGCCTTCCCTTCTTTCCAGATTTATCTTCTCCTGATCTATTACTCATAGGGCCAGCTTACCCACCAGGTATGGTAGATAGCACAGTGCCGAGAGCCTGGATATTTTTAAGAACTTATGAAAATATTTTTTACTTTAATTAACTTTAGAATCACAAGGAAAAAATGACTATAATGATAATAAGGAATGATTATAAGTCCAGCCTGAATGTATTTAGCTTTATACCAACACAATTTTTAATATGTTTTAGTGAAGGGAGGGATTCACAAATGGGCCTATGATAAGTTATAATGCATCTCTACTTCCATATGTTAAATTCGAGCCAGTTAGATTTCTCACTCTTCTTTACACATCTTTCCTGCTTCCTTGTTTTTCATCACTGTTGTCCTCCTTACCTGGAAGTCATATCCAGACTTAGCCTATCAAATTTTTCCTCATCTTCCCTAATCTCTTACCTGTTTTATATCTATCCTAAATCACATATATTCTTCATTGTCATCCATTTAACTCTGCAATTATTTCTTGAACACCTACTATGAGTCAGGCTCTATGCAAGACTCTGGAGTCCAAGCAGAATCCGACAGCCGGTTCTCAGAGGTTCTTCTCAAACGGGAGAGGAAGGACAAGAAAATAGGTAACTATTAGATCATGGGATAATGCCAGAGTAGAAATATGTTCAGGGTGTTCCTCTTATGCTGTCTGTAGATTATAAACTCACTGGAGTGAGCCTGTCTTATTCATTTGTGTGGAGATGGTCCTTATCCTGGAAACAAGCTATGTTCCAAATTATTTTTAAGATCATACCTCACTCACCTACTAGGCCTGACTTTATGCAAGGTGCCCATCTATCTCCTAAGTGGGCAGCAAATGTGCCTGTGCATTCAAACCAATGTGTCTTTTTCATTCAGGAATTTATACCTAAGATAATCTTTAGGTCCTTTGCTGCCTATTAAAGACTTAGCTTGAAAGTATCTTTGAAACCCTCCCTAAAGTCCCAGGTAGCAGTGATTACTCCATCTCCTTTATTCCCATAGTACAGCCGTGGGCAAACTATGGCCCACGGGCCGAAATGAATAAAACTATTGAAAAAAAAGACCGTACCGTTT
>NW_006291549.1:2444853-2447614 GCF_000327345.1 Myotis davidii
TATAGTATACTAGAGGGCCAGTGCATGAAATTCATACGTGTGTGTGTGTGTGTGTGTGTGTGTGTGTGTGTGTCCCTCAGCCAAGTCTGTACCCTCTCCAATCTGGGACCCCCTGAAGGATGTCCGACTGCCGGTTTAGGGCCTAAACCGGCAGTCGGACATCCCTCTCACAATCCAGGACTGCTGGTTCCCAACCGCTCACCTGCCTGCCTGCCTGATTGCCCCTAACCACTTCCCTGCCAGCTTGATCAACACCTAACTGCTCCCCAGCTGGCCCGATTGCCCCTAAACTGTCCTCTCCTGCTGGCCTGGTCACCCCTAACTGCCCTCCCAGGGAGGAGCCTGAGCCTGGGCCTGCTCTACGCCACTCCCACTCATCCTGGCCCTGCTGGGGGCTTGTGCCCAGTCAGTCCCGATCTGGGGAGGCTCATGCTGCCACAGTGGCGCCTGCCAGCCATGAGCCCAGCATCTGGCATCCATCTCTTAGCTGAGTGGCGCTCCTGCTGTGGGAGCACACTGACCATCAGGGGGCAGCTCCTCATTGAGCATATGCTCCTTGGTGGTCAGTGTGCATCAATGCAACCGGTAGACAGGTTGCTTAGGCTTTTATATATATTGATATTTCTATGCAGAAACTATGAAAAATGTTGGTGAAAAATCTATATAATAAAGAGGTAATATGCAAATTGGTCCTAATGGTGACACAGTAATGACCAATTTGCATATTGACACACAAGTAGGTGTGCATGCAGCAGGGGGACTTGTGTGAGGCTCACTTCCCTGCCCCAGTGCTGGAGTCCTCTTTTTCTCCTGGATGCATGTGCCCACAAATAACCCTGTGACACCCCACCCCATCCAAGAGCACTCTGTCTGAGGACGCCACCAATCCCACCCCCAAGGTGGGGGGCCAAGGGGCGACACCTGCACAGCAGAAGGCCAGTGCTTGGGGCGTGGTCCACAGACACCAACGGGGGTGTGTGCGAGTCGATGGTGACCCCCGAGAGGGGTCGTGCACGCAAATCGAGAGGGCTTGAACCCAATACAAAGGAAGTGCCTGGGCGCGATGACAGAGAGTGGGTGTCGAGGTAAGGCACCGGACCTAGATGGGCCACCAGGTAAACAACGCAGGGATCTCACCACCACAGAGACGTAGGGCGGCTCCGCAATGCCTGGGATGCCAGTTGATCCTCCCAAGTGTACAACCCCGAAGCCTCCTCCCGCCACACAGACCCAGCCCCGCCACCGTGGAGACCACAGGCGACCCTCACACCACAGGAAGCCTCCCCTGCTTTCTCCAGCCGTCCATCCGTTCATCTGCCCGGTCCGACCCAGATGGGGGCTCACATCCTGGGTGGAATGCCCCCTGAGGACAAGCCAGGCCCCGACTGTGCCTGTGCAAACACAACCATCGTCTGCGAATTCCAGACAGGAGTGGATAAAGAGCCACTTGGAGCAGGGGAGCAGGCATGCCAGAGGGTGGGAAAGGCCTCTGCCTTTCCTCTCCCACCCCCCCTTCAGCACTCAACGGGAGAAAAGCCTTGCACACACACAAATGCACACGCAAGCGCACATAACGCACCAGTCCCCATAATGGACGCTGGCCCCGGCCCAGTGGTACCCTCCCCTGACTCGGAGGAAAGAGGCATGGGCCACAGTAGGCAAGACACAGCTGCGTTGTCACTCGGCCCCTCAAAGCCAGTGCGAGAGGGGCACCAGTGCCCAAACAGAGGTGGCTACAGGTCCCAGAGAGGAAAGAAGTCAGTACTAAGACAGGATGAAAAGCATAGATTTTTTTTTAAAATTTTGTTTTATTGCTTAAAGTATTACAAAGAGTATGACATATGTCTCCTTTTTTCTTTTTTCACCTTGACCTCCCCCTGGCTTCCCCTACCCACCAGTGTCTTGTGTCCATTGGTTATGCTTATATGCATGCATACAAGTCCTTCGGTTGATCTCTTACCCGGCCCCCTCAACCCTCCCCGGCCTTCCCACTGTAGTTTGACAGTCTGTTCGATGCTGCTCTGCCTCTGTATCTATTTTTGTTCATCAATTTATAATGGTCTTTATTATCCATAAATGAGTGAGATCATGTGGTATTTTTCTTTCAGTGACTGGCTTATTTCACTTAGCATAATGCTCTCCAGTTCCATTCATGCTGTTGTAAATGGTAAGAATTCCTTCTTTTTTACCGCAGCGTAGTATTCCATCATGTAGATGTACCACAGTTTCCTAATCCATTCATCTGCTGATAGGAACGTAGGCTGTTTCCAAATCTTAGCTATGTTAAATTGTACTGCTATGAACATAGGGATGCAAATATCCTTTCTGATTGGCATTTCTGGTTTCTTGGGATATATTCCTAGAAGTGGGATCACTGGGTCAAATGGGAGTACCATTTTTAACTTTTTGAGGAAACTCCATACTGTCTCCATACTAGTGGCTGCACCAGTCTGCATTTCACCAGCAGTGCACGTGCACGACTGTTCCTTTTTTTCCGCATCCTCTCCAGCACTTTTCGTTTGTTGATTTGTTGATGACAGCCATTCTGACAGGTGTGAGATGGTACCACATTGTCGTTTTGATTTGCATCTTTCAGATAATTAGTAACTTTGAGCATGTTTTCATATGTCTCTTAGCCATCTGTATGTCCTCTTTGGAAAAGTGTCTAGTTATATCCTTTGCCCATATTTTAATTGGATTGTTTGTCTTCCTTCTGTTAAGTTGTATGAGTTCCTTATATATTTTGGATATTAACCCTTTT
>NW_006291549.1:2448138-2451721 GCF_000327345.1 Myotis davidii
ACTGGGGACAAATTTTAAAAGTAGGAGTCAGAAAAGAAAAAAAAAGATAAATGATAGTGAATAATTAGGCAGGTAGATAGATATTAAAACAGTGGAAGTAAGTAAGAAGGATGTGGATGAGAGAGAAAGAGGGAGGGAAGAAAAGTTTTAAAGGGGAGCAGGTAGAGCTTAAAAGGAGAATGGGAAGAAGGAAGAAATGGGGGAGGGAGCAAAGCAGGTCCTAGGGAGGAAGTGAAGAAAAAAATTAAGGTGGGAAGGAAGGAAAAGGGGAGGAGGGGATGGATAAAGATAAAGGAAAGAAGGAATGTGGGGAGGGAGGGAGCGAGGGAGGGAAGGTAGGAGAAAGATGGGAAGGAAGATGATGGAACAGAAGTAGGAAATAAAGGAAAGAAAAGTTTATAAATGATGAGTCAATAGGAAAAAGGGTTATATAAAGGAAAGAGAAAAATTGTGTGAGGGGGAGAAGCCAGTAAGGAAGTCAAATACAATTGTGTGTGAAGGAGATAAGATTAAAAAAAAAAGTTTATAGGGGCAACCAGGCTGGCAGGGGAGGGCAGTTAGGGGATTCAGACAAGCAAGAGAGAGCAGCTAGGGGAATCAGGCCAGTAAGCAGAGTGGTTAGGGCAGGCAGGCAGGTGGGTGGTTAGGAGCCAGAGGTCCTGGATTGCAAGAGGGATGTCCACCTGCCAGTTTAGGCCTGATCCTGCAGGGCATCCCCCGAGGGCTCCCAGATTGGAGAGGGTTCAGGTTGGGCTAAAGGACACCTCCCCCGACGCCCCCGCCCTGTGCATGAATTTTGTGCACCGGGCCTCTAGTAACATTATATAAGTGTCCAGTGTACAACATAATGATTCATTATTTGTATATCTTGAGCACCACAATAAGTCTAGTTAATATTCATCGCTACATGTAGTTACAAATTTATTTTTCTTGTGGCAAGAACTTTTAAGTTTTACTCTTTTAGCAACTTCCAAATACATAATATGTACATTATTAACAATAGTCACCAGGATGGACATTACATCCTTAGCACTTATTTACTTTGTAACTGGAAGTTTGGACGTTTTGATTGCATCCTCTGCGTTATATTTATCCTAACGCATTTATAATATTCTGCATTGTTATCCATCTTTGGAAAGTCTTCCAAATATTAAGATTTAATGTGGTCTGGATCTCAAGCTCTAGAAAGTGTGGTTAAGGGCATAGAAGGATAGAAGGGCCAGAACTAATTCCAGAGCTTTAGGAAGGAGGGGATAATGGAGACCAGAACCCCTTATTGGCTTGTACCCTCATTCCTCTTCTCCGTGCCAAGAACAAGTTCTGTCATCCTGAATGAAACTTTCCAGGGTTGGTGATGTTTTTATAGAGTCCAGAATGACAGCTGGAAGCTGACTGGGAGAAGAGTGGAGAAAGGGCTCCCAGGACTGAAAAATGATGTGAGTAAAGGTCCAGAAGCCACAGAGATAGCATCAGGCTTGGGGAACTGCCCTCACATGGACGAATGTAGAGCCCAAGGGAAAAAACAGAGATAGATAGAGTTCTGGCACATAATGGGTACTCAGTGACTATTAATATATGAGCATATGATTGAGAATGAAGAGCGACGACATACCATAAAATCCACTTTCTAAAATCTCAAGAGGAATTATTGCAAGAGGAATCCTTAGAGCCATATGCATACCAAATGACAGAAAAGATAAATAGTGTCTGATTGAATAATAAGAAAATGTCCCAAAGGAGGAGAGTATTAAACACAAATGTGTGCTCCAGATTAACAAATTTCATCAAAATACAAAAATCAACTGATGTGGCATACCACATTAACAGAATGAAAAACTAAAAACGGCATGATCATCTCTAAATGCAGAAAATCAGTTGACAAAATTCAACACCCTTTCACCATAAAAACCCTCAACAAACTAGCAATAGAAGGAAATTATTTTGATGGATTAGTAATTTCAGCCTTTCAACTCTCAGTACAAAATATAGCCCCAGTCACTTGTGGGTAAATGATATAATTTTGACATCATCTGCCTAAAAATTTATGACAAAAGCTACCGCAAGGTCAGTAATCCTATTTGAATTTGTGTTTTACTAATCACAATACTGTTTGGGAAAAAGTAGTCTGTACATGTTGAGACGTTCTGTATTGTCAATTTTTTAAAGTAGCTCTCTGCTTAATATACCACTTCCTTTCTTATGCCTCCTCATGATCCTGGGCAGGGCTTTCTTATACCAGACTTCCCATCACCAGCTCTACCTTCCTTTATGTCTTTTTGTAGCCCCCAGACAATTCTGTGGCTTTTTCTTCTTCAAGGGAACTATTTGGAATCTACCATGACCCACTCCACCTACTGTCTACTTCTCTATACGCTTTGATACGAAACCTTCCAAACATGTTCTGTACTCGCTTTTTCTATTTCTGCTCCTTCCTGTTTCTCTTCATCTCATTTTAGTCAGGCTTTCACCCCCACCTTTCCACAAGAACCATCCTTCTGGAGTCACCCATGATCTGCATGTTGTTATCCCCAGTGGTCAGTTTCAGGACTGTGTATTCTATGACCTGGAGGCGCCCTTTGACTAGTTGGCCAATAATGCTTCCTCCTTGGAATCCTTTTGCCCTTGGCTTCCAGGATGACACTTTCTCAGGGTTTTTCTCCGACTTCCAGCTGTCCATTTGACTTTTCCTTTGCTTTTTTCCCTTCTCCTATCCAGGGCTCAGAACTTGGATTGTTTCTTTCTTTCTTTTTTTTTTTTTTTTTTAAATATATTCTATTGATTTTTTACAGAGAGGAAGGGAGAGCGGAATCGAACCTGGGACCTTTCAGTCCGCAGATCAACGCTCTATCCACTGAGCCAAACTGGTTTCGGCGGATTGTTTCTTAACTCTATACCTACACTCATGCCTTTGGGATCTCAGCCATTCTCATGGCTCAGAATATGATCAATACACTGAGACGCCTAAAATGTCAGCCTGTTCTGGACCTCTCCCCCGAACTCCAGAACTCCAGACTTGAATACGGACCTGCCTACCTGCCTGGCCGTCTCTGCAAGATCTCCAGATAAACCAGAACTGAACTCCTGGCTTCTCTCCAGGCCAGTTTGTAGCTACTTCTTTCCAGTTTCTTAGGCCAAAAACGTTCAAGCCAGCTTTGACTCCTCTTAGCCAAGCGTATAGCAAATCCTATTAGTTCTACCTTCAAAATATGCCCTAAATCTTGCCATCTTTACCCACACACTACCACTCTGGTCTAAGTCAGTATCACCTTTGCCAGGCCGCAATAGTGCCCTAACTGGTTTCCATGCTTCTACCCCCACCTTTGCCCCTAAAGCTTGTTCTCAGTTGAGCAGCCAGAGAGTAACAGAGAGCTGTTGTCAAAACACAGGTCAGATCATGTCTCTCCGAGACTCTCCGTTTCAATCGAAGTAAAAGCCAAAGTTGAAACAGTGGCATTAGGGCCCTACTAGGAGGGACCCATCTCCTATTTTCTCCCTGACTTTTTTTTTTCTTCTTGTTCTTCCTCAGCTCACTCTGCTCTACACACAGAGATTTATTTGATATTCCCTGGGTATACCAGCCTGG
>NW_006291549.1:2451776-2468032 GCF_000327345.1 Myotis davidii
CCAGATAGCCACGTAGTTTGCCCCCTCGTCCAATTCAAATCTTCTTTAGTAAGTCACCTTTTCGGTAAGGCCCTTTCTGACCACCACGTTTAAATTACAACTTCTAGTCCTCGGCTGGAACTCTCCATCTCCTTTTGTTGTTTTCTATTTCTCCATTTATCACTTCTGTATAATTTACTTAGTCATCTTGTTTCCCTTATGGAAGTATAATGTTTGTTCTTTTTTAAAAAAAAAAACTGCTATATAAGTAGGGCCCAGAAAAGTACCTAGTGCCTAGTTGAAACTTACTAAATATTATTGAGCGAGTGAATGAATGAATTAGACAGAATAGGTATTTGTAGTAAGACCTCTAGGGTTTGATTCATTCACATTCCTTTTATTTCCACTCTGTATCATCCTGCCATGTTTGGGTCAGCAAACCTGCCTTTGTTTCTGAATTTACATGGTAGCACTGCCATTATTATTCATTTAGAGAAACAGCATTTTGCTCAACTGATAAAAAAAAGGAAGCTACTCTGGCTATAATGAAAAACTGCATTCTTTATATTTCAGTATATGAATCTATTTTATAAATAGAATATTTTCATAACTTCTGGGAGGTTTTGGTAGCACAGACTAGACTAGAGGAGGATTGTAGCCATGCAATATTGTTGTATTTTGTAATTTACCAGAGACAAAGATAGGGCAAGAATCATTGCTGTTATCTCTATCTCACATTCAAGGAAACTGCAAGTTTTCTGATTGTCAAACACAGAGCTGATCAGTGCTGAAATTAAAACAGTAGCTGCGGAAACTATGCATTTTACAGAATAAAATAGGAAGAACCTCCTTAGATTACAGCACACACAAAAAATGGTTCACTTAGAATGCACCTTATACTTCTTATCCTATAGTTATTCTATATTTTAGCATAAGATAAAAAATTGTTTTTCCTAGTATCCAGGCATTTACCTATCCATGATACTGAAATTGAAAAGTACAGAACTATGAAAAAAACAACCTCTAATTCCATCGGTCAAAATTAATCTCCAGAAACATTTTGATAAATTTTATATTTTTTATTTATATGTATCATTTATTTGCATGAAATTGGGATCATTCCATGAGCCTACCCTTTTTATGGTGCTTTTTGGGAGAATTAAAAGATAACTTACTTACTGATTCATATATTTGCTTAGTAAACTGGGCACCTGCTGTATGCCAGGCAGTTTCCTAGGCACTGGACTTGTATCAGTGAATGAAGAGACAATTCTCTTTCCTCTAGAACAGGAGTTCTCAACCTGTGGGTCGCGACCCCTTTGGAGGTCAAACAACCCTTTCACAGGGGTCGCCTAAGACCATCGGAAAACACATATATAATTACATATTGCTTTGTGATTAATCACTATGCTTTAATTATGTTCAATTGGTAACAATGAAATTGGGGTTCACCATAACATGAGGAACTGTATTAAAGGGTCGCGGCATTAGGATGGTTGAGAACCACTGCTCTAGAAGCTTACAAAATTGTGAAGTGAGACAGATAGCAAACAAATAGAGAAGGCCATATAAAGTGTGTAAACTGCTATGTGAAAAATGAACATGGAACAATCAAAGAGGAAAAAGAGGCCTTGAAAATCTTGTTAGGAGGAATGAGGAGCAAAGCCCTCTATCCCCACAGGCTCAGTGGTGAGAAGTGCTCAGTGGTGGGAAGCCCAGGGGAACGCACTCCCAGCAGAGGGAATGGCACTTGAGCCTGAGAAAGGTCCTTGCGGCACCAGATGGCGAGTGGGAGGAAGCGAGCTCTGCCAGGGTGCAGGGGTTTGACTTTATTCCAAAAATAATGAGAAGTCCTTGAAATCTGTTAAGAGTGGAAATGACAAGCCCTGGTGAATGTTTTTAAAGCTGTGCCCTGGCCAATATCTGGAAGATTGATGGTGAGAGCAGAAGTGGAAAAGAGCCCCGCGAAGGCACCAATTACTTAGAGTTGGCTGGTGGCAAGGCAGATGGAAAGAAGGGGGCAGATCTGAGAAATATCCCCAGATACAAAGGGCAAGGCTTGCTTTGCTGAAGGGTTGGCCATGGAGGGCGAGAGTGAGAAAAAGGAAGGAGTCAAGGATGACTCCTACATCACTGGCAGGAGCATCCGGGTGTCTGGTGGGCTAGTGGTGCCACTGAACTGGGGAAGTCTAGGGGGAAAATGTGTTGGCAGGAGAAGGAGTGTGTGAGGAGGTGTAAGATGAATCAGGGGTTTAGTTAGAAACCTGTGAAATGTGAGATACCTGGAAGACGTCCAGGCAGAGATGGCAGAGAGGCAGTCGGATGGAAGCAGCTGAAAATAGAAGTAGAAAGAGAGGAAATTGACATTTCTGGAGCATCTCCAATACTAGATAGTGTGTGTGTATGTTATTTAATACTCCTCCGGACCTTGTCAGATAAGTAAACTCTGTTTAAAAGACTGAAACTGAAAATCAGAATGGCTGACTTAACTTGTGCGAAATGTTAATAGTATAATGCCAGGGCCAAGACTTGAATCCCAGTTTTCCTGGCTCCCAAATCCACTCTGATTCCACCCCATCAGGATTGACAATTGTGTTTATTTGATTAGCATTTAGTTGAACTAGAATTGACTAGACGGGCATTCAACTAACCATGCTTTAGGAGTAATGAAGAATACAGCGGTGTGTTTATTTATTTCCCACAGCAAATGGAAGGTCGGCCTGGGATGATCTAGAGACAGACTCATCCTTAGGTAATCTCATTGTACTTCCTGGTCTTCTAGGAAAGGGCTCAACTATGTTGCTCCAATAATTTGAGAACCAAATTGTCCATGGAACTCGATTTTGAAATAAGTGCTTTATTTTAGAATGTTTTCACATTTGTGAAAATGTTACCAAGTTCGTACACAGTTTCCATATACCTCACACCCAGATTCCCCTACCGTTATCGTCTTACACAGATTACTATGGTGCATTTGTCACCAAAAAGGAACCAACACTGGCTTCTTATTAGTATTAAATTCCAAACTCATTCAGCTTATTCAGTGAAAAACTGGGTTTTCACTATTTTGTTTTTCGGATTCAGAACCCCAGCCAGGATACCACATGATGTTCAGACATCCTGTCTCCTTTGCCTTCTCTTGGCTGAGACAAGGTCTGACTTTCCTTGTTTTTACGGCCTTCACAGTTTTGAGGAGAAGAGTCAGATATTTCATAGAATTTTGTGCAATTTGGGTTTGTCTGGTGTTCTTATCATGACGGGACTGGTGTCGGGGTTCTTGAGAGAAGCCCACAGAGGGAAGGTCTCTCTTCCTCACATCCTATCAAGAGGAACCACTATCAACAAGGCCTCTCACTGGTGATGTTAATCCCAATCACATGGCCCAGGCTGTGCTTTCCAGGGTTCTCCCCTGTTAAGTCACTACCCCCAGCCCATGGGGCATGCGTGTATAGTCTTGGATTTCCTTCATGTGCTTCTGGAGGAATATTCTGTTAATTATTAGAGTTCAATAGGTATTAGCTCTAATAGGTAACAGGATATTGAGTACTCGCCAAGTC
Source organism: Myotis davidii (assembly GCF_000327345.1). Classification (NCBI taxonomy): domain Eukaryota; kingdom Metazoa; phylum Chordata; class Mammalia; order Chiroptera; family Vespertilionidae; genus Myotis; species Myotis davidii. Next base: position 2,455,313 of record NW_006291549.1, read on the forward strand.
CCAGGCATGGAGATTAGGGCTTACCTTAGAATAAGCCCTAGGTGGTATTAATATTTCCATTTTATATGTGAGGAGAATTACCCGCCCAAGCTGGGAGCAGTTATGTAACTTGCCCACTTTTGCTTGCAAGGGTGAGGCTGACGCCTCACTCCGCCTCCTCCATTGACCTCAACAGAGCCCAGGACAGAGTCAAAGGGCCAAGCTGAAGGCCCTGAAGACTTTGCCATCTTCCTGTTGGGAATTTCTCCCTGTCGTTGGGGATGCCTTAGCCTTTAGTTCTCTGTTCCTTTCCTGTTAGCATTGGTTGTTCATGGGCACAGTGATAGACGGTAACAAAATAGTACCTCCATAGGGGAGGCGGTACTTCTGCCCGGTCACTGCTCCTGGTGATTGTTGTCTTTCTATTCAAATCCCAAATAATCAGCCTCTTATCCAAAATTGATCCGTGGTGTTTGACTGTGCCGCTGACAGTCTCGTGCCTGGCTATAGCTGTGCATGCCCGATGCCAGGGCCCTGCCAACTGTCTATGAATGCAAAGGCTCCACTATTCACATCAATGCTATTTCATCCTCAGCCGCATGCGGACCTGCTTCCCTTTCCTGTGATAACCATGGAAAATGTGTTTGCACTTTTCATCAAACTTGGAGAGAAATTCCACCCATTTGTTATTTTTAGGTTGCTGGAAGAGATAAGATGTACAAGACTCTCTGCTAAATTCAGTACCTATTCATACGGCCAAGATTGGATCTATTAATTTAATTTATCTCAGCAGCACAGGAATTAAATTAAAGCTCTGACATGTTTTCAGGGGACGCTGAAGACAAACACATCTCCTTCATATATACTCTTTTGGAAAATGCAATGCAAATAATCAATGGTCTTGCCATTCCAGTGCTATTCAGTTTCCCATAATGTAATAAATCTCTTATCTTAAATAGTCATAAAGGATGTGGTTCAGAGAACTTCCAGATTTACATGCATCTACAATTACAGAAATAATCAAGCGTTGTTAAATTTTTCATATCTTATTCCAAGGTGAGGGGTAGAATCTTCACACAGTTTTCTTTCTCCCGGCGGCTGACCCCTGCCTATACATGTTGTAGCTGCCTAATAAATGTTTAGTATCGTTTTTGTTGTCTCCAAGTGGAAACAGACCCAGATAATAAACAAATACTACTTATGTTCACCTCTGACTTTATACACTTCTGTCATGTGCCGGAAGGTATATCCTGCACAGCAGACCATGAGCCCTCTAATGTGAGCGATGAGCCACCTGCCTATTTAGGTCCCTGGAATTGCACCATTTGGCCTGTATCACTGCATAGCCAGGCAGAGTCATCGGCTTGCAGTATCCATTTACTAGCTCGGGAGTGACAACATGACAGTGGTATTCACAGACACACGGGGCACCCTGTGCAGAGAGGGTTCATTTATTCCCCGTTGGCATAGTTAGATCTATTTGCATCCACATTTCTGTTCTCATTTTCTCACTGTTCTCATATTCCGGGCTCTGCTGTTTACCTGAGTTGCTTTTGGCATTTTGGGAAATGTTTGGTATTCTTTATGTGAATGTTATGGATAAAGAAAGCATTTTGAGTTCTTCAGAGGAAAATCACTCTATAAACCTAATAAGGCTAAAATAGCCTCTTGTGCAGAAACCTAATACAGACCACCTCTGAGATGCATATATTTGATTTACTTCTTCTGTGTCATATCAATGAAACGTGGGTATTTAGAAAAAGTTAAGTAATCAACTGGATCTTTTTGTTGTTGTTTACCCTGCTGTGTTTGTAAGATTCCATAATCCCGATAAGTTGTTCTATTCCACTTTACATAGAGCATTGATACTTAATGGCATACCTTTTACTTCCTTTATTCATATTTTTATTTTACTTGTGCTTGATGAATCCTTTGGTTAAGATAAAGCAAAGTTAAATGTAGTTGTTCTGCTAAAGTCATGATTTTCCCCCATTCATTCTTTGAACCTTTCATGCACGAGGCTGTGAGCCTGGCACTAAAGCATGTACAGGATGTAGTTAGAATGCAGGATTGTGCCGCTGCTGGCACTGTACCACCCTCTAGAGCAGTGATTCTCAACCTTCCTAATGCCGCGACCCTTTAATACAATTCCTCATGTTGTGGTGACCCCCAATTTCATTATTACAAGTTGAACATAATTAAAGCATAGTGATTAATCACAAAAACAATATGTAATTATATATGTGTTTTCCAATGGTTAGGCGACCCCTGTGAAAGGGTCGTTCGACCCCCAAAGGGGTCGCTACCCACAGGTTGAGAACCCACTGCTCTAGAGGCCAGAGGAAGGAGCTTCAGTCACCTTCCCTGAAGAACTACTTCTTCTTTTTTTTTAATCTGGGTTCTACATTATTTCTCTGAAGAAAATTGCTTTTCATCTACAATTCTGATTTACATTCAGAGGCCTAGGAGATGGTGATGATAGCCCTGCAAGGGAATAAAACTCACACTATTTTCTTTAAGATATGTAAAACGAATGGGTTTTATGATTGTGTGGAAATTCTCTGAGATATTCAATATACTTACATATAATTTTGAAATGGAGTGATTGCAATAGGACAGAAAGGAATTAGGACCCTGTCATTACACCTACAGTGATTCTGTGTTCTATTATTCTTAGGTAGTAAGTGACCCATTTATAACCCAGCACCTTTGGGAGGAGGGGATGGACATTTTGAACCATACCCCTTAGTGCAGACAGCAGAGTCCAGGGGAAGGAGTGGGCTTTGGTGCCTCACCTCGGTGCACCTCCTATCTCTGCACTCTAGCTGTTACTCAATCTCTCTGAGTGTATTATTCCATCTGTAAAATGGGGATAGAATCGGATTATTAGGAATGTTAGATTAAGCTAGTCAGTTCAGTGCTTGACTTGTGATAGGTACCAAAACATTGATAATTTCCTCCCATCCCTTTTCTAATGTTGTAGAAAGAGGAGAGGAATAAAAGAAAGTCAGTGATATAACTCTATAGTGAAGAGAAACATGAAAAAGGGGGCAAAAGCCCCCTAATATTTGTCTTGTGATTACCAAGGCCTGACGTGTCCAGTGAGAAGCAAGTATTTGGAGAGAGGTTGTGATTACATCGAGTGATGGAAAATATTTGTTCCAGATGAATTAAGGTATTATACATTAATAATTGATATTCACGATGATTTGGTCATTCATTAATTCATATACTCAGAAAACATTCATTTCTGTCTGCCAGGCTCTGTGAGGGAGGCTGTAGTTCTAACCCCTAAGGACTTAGGAGAATGACAATGACCCTGGGCATTGGAGCCAGGCAGGCCTGAACTAGAATCTTGGCTCCCAAACTTATATAGGGACTAGTGATGTTATTTATCTTCCCTGGGTTGTTAAAAATCATGTCTTGTTGTTCCTCACTTTCTTCATTACTTGCTCACAAGGTCTATCTTCTGGTCTCGCCTAATTTCACCTTGCTTGTGCCCTTGATCACATTTTTTTAAGCCTCCTGAGTTTTGCTACATCGATGATACCTTTTCCAGCTTAACATTAATCTTGCCCTTTGCAACAAAGCCTTCCTTTTAGGTAACCTATTAATATACCCATTTCAAATCTTTTATAGCCTAAAAACGCCAAAATGCATTCCTCTCTGCTATAATTTTTACAAACTGATGAAAAAAAAAAAAAGATCCGGAGACATTAAAGCATGCAACAGGCTGACCTATTTCAGGGGGGAGAGGGAGGGGAGTGTGAAGAGATTAGCCAGTGAGTTTATATGCATATATGCATAGCCCCTAGTCAGACAATAGTGCAGAAAGGCCTGGGGTGGGGAGAGAAGCAGGGTGGAGGGTCAATTTGGGGGAAAAGGGGAGATATCTCTAATACTTTTAACAATGAAGATAAATTAATAATAATAAGAAGAATACTCCTTCTCCTGTCCTTTCCTATGTTCAGTGCTTATATGCCCTTCACCACTCCATTGTAGACTTCCTTCAGTTCCCACCATCTCTAACTCTGAGGACTCTCTCAGAGATTACCAGTGATCCCCCAATGAGCAAAATTGATTGTCTTTTTCTCACCTATAACCACCCTGACCTTTGAAACAAAGAACTTCCTTCTTGTTAAAATTCCCTCTTCTCAGTATGGAAAGGAGAATGATAGACTTTCTGGCATAGATTATTCCAAGATTTTTCTTATTGGCCTCCTCACTCCTACCCTCTTCCTCATTTTAACTTCAACTAGACAATATTATCGATTATCCTCCCTGTGGCATAGAGCAGATGGCTCACCATTGCCTAGCACATTCAGTAAAACCTCTCAGCCTGGGACCTAGTGTTCTCACATTTCTCCATCTGTCTCTCCAGCCTTTTGGTCCCTCTGCTTCATCCAAACTCAATTACTTTTCTTTCCCAAATATCCCCTACACATCCCCGCCTCCTCCTCCTCTTTACCCAAAATATATGAGACTTGTTCTCCCACCTCAACCTTTAAGCATGAACTCATGTATTATTTCTTAAGACTTTTCCTGATTTCCTTACTTATCTGGGGTGTTTTTTTTTTTTCTGACTTGTAAATCCCTGTGCTACATTATACCTTTCTGATACAGACAAGCAGTGGGGATGATGGGGTGCTGGGTAAGAACAAGGTCACAGTTCCCGCCTATGAAGCAGGCCCCCCTTTCTCTTTTGCTCATTTCCTATTCCCCTTCCACTCAACTGTCAGCTCATTGCAGGCAGGAACTGCGCCTGTGCCTGCCTTGTTTCCTTGTGGTCTATGCAATGTCTTGTGTAGTTTACTGTATGATGGCATTGGATTGAACGGTCACAAACAACTATTATAAAGTAATGCTGTGGACTGCTTTTTATTTGTGTGTCATTTAGAACATCTGAAATGGAGCTTGTATCTGGCAAAGAGCCTGACCATCAAGGTGGGGGAGAAAAGTTGAGGTTGGGTGACTGGCAGGAGTTGGATCAGGGAGTTCCTACCGGTGAAGCAAATAGCCTTAAACCATATGGAAAGCTGAAATCCAAAGTAACATTGAAAGAGTCTAGTGCAGTGCTGTCCAATGGAAATATGGTGCAAGCCTCATAAATGTAATTCAACATTTTCTAGTTGATATGTTTTTAAAAAGTAAAAAGAAACAGGTGAAGTGAATTTTAATAGTAGATTTTATTTAACCTATTTTAAAAATGTTATTTTGGTATGTAAATAATATAAAAGCATGTTGATGAGATATTCTATATTCATTTTGTCATAGTAAGTCTTAGAAGTCTAGCGTGAATGTTATACTCACAGCACATCTCCATGTGGACTAATTCACATTTCAAGTGCTCCATAGCCCCGTGCGACGTTATTGGGCACTGCAGGTCTCGAGTATCACCCAACCAAGGCACTGTAGGTTAACATGGAATCTGGACTTCTGAACTAGAAACCCAAGCATTATGGGAATATGAAGAAATGGATCAGGGTGGGAAGTGAGAGGGCCTCACAGGCTCAGCCATGGTATTTGTGTGACAGTTAGTTCTAGAAATGGTATAGTGACCATAGCAGCAGCTCATTTAACTTTCAAGAGTCAAGAAACAAAAGTGATCCCAAGCACGGATTCCAGAATCTCAGGCTCAAGAATGCTTCAGTGTCTACCTTTTTCTGGAAAGTTAAAGAAACCCAGTAAGTGATCATTGTAAGGGTTTCAGGGAACTTAGAACAAGGAATAATTACAAGGGAGCTTGGCCAAATCTTTAGTTGATTAGTTGACTTTTAAAGGAAGGAAGAGTTCAGTGTCTTGATTAACTACTTTATTTTGTTGCAGAGGTACATTTATATATGATTATAAGTCAGATTAAGGGAAAAGAAAACTCATTAAGGGAAATGAAAAAAAAAATAACAAAACTTCATTTTCTTTTTCTCAATAATATTCCTTTCTTCTGCCTATCTGCTCCTGTGCAAGGGAGTGAACAGTGTCACCTCCATGAGGACACAGCATGTCTGTTCTGTTCTTCACTGAGTCCCTGGGGACCAGAGAAGTGTCTGGCACAAATAAGAAAACAACGTCTTAAATATATATACTAGACTAGAGGCCCAGTGCACAAATTCATGCACCAGTGGGGCCCATTGGCCTGGACTGTGGGATTGGGCCAAAACTGGCTCTCCAACTTCCCCCGACAAGTCCCAAATTATAAGAGGGCGCAGGCCAGGCCGAGGGACCCCCCGGTGCACAATCAGGGCCAGGAAAGGACGCAGAGGGATGCGAGAGGTTGGCCAGCCAGGGAGGGACTGCAGGAGGGCTCCAAGGCATGTCCAGCCCATTTCGCTCAGTCCCTATTGGCCGGACCCCAGTGGCAAGCTAACCTACTGGTCAGAGCATCTGCCCCCAGGTGGTCAGTGCACATCATAGCCAGTGGTTGAGTGGCCCTAGCATATCATTAGCATATTATGCTTTGATTGGTTGAACGGCCAACACAACAACCGGACATTTAGCATATTAGGCTTTTATTGTATAGGATTATAGATTGCATAATTATATATAATTTTTTCAGTGAATGAATGACAAAACAAAGCAAAAGATCTGGCCTAACATTTCTCCTCAGGCCACATTTTGACATTTTTAGTAGCTGCATAATTTATCATTCTGGGTTTTTAAACTGTGAATTGAGCATCTGCAAGTAAAACTTTTCTTTCTTGTCCTTTGACATTAATTAGCACTCACCTTGGAGACCTGACTGTCACCATTTTTTGTTGTTGATCTACTTGGAAATCTTAAAATCTTTTTAGACTAATAAACCCAGACTTTTGTTCGGAAAAGAATGGCAAATTATTGCTATTACCATAAATTAAACTGTCTTTCACTCCTGTGTCCCTCCTTTGGTTGCTGTGGGTAAGTTACAGACACAGATTAGACACAGATTTTGCCCTTGGGGAAGCTATAAACAATCAGGACTTTATTTTTTTTTAAATAACCATGTCACCCTAGAGCCATCTGGTGTATATTTAGAGTAATGTAATTTCTACTCTTGTTTGATGATACTGATGTTATGCTGCAAATATATTGCCATTTTGAAGGATAATTGGGTTAATTTCTGCATGTAATCCAACAGTGATTTAATCTTTCATTCTGCGTGAACTGCAATAAATTCTGAATTAGTTCCATTTTTAGAAAAGTCATGGAGAAGAATGTACACTGACAGGCCAATGCATATTACTATACAGAGACACAAAATGATTTTTAAAATATGTTCACCTGGTAGGCTAGTCTGAGGGTACCCATGTAAGAGGGAAATGAGAATACTGATAGAAGAAAAATGGTATTAAGCAAGGGTAGTAATAGTTACCTTTTGCTGTGTGCTCACCTGTGTCTGGTACACACTACTGAAGAGACTTTACCTGTGTCTTCTTTTTTTTTCTTATAACAACAGTGCTGTAATGCATATGTTATTTTCCTCTTTTTGAAGCTAAGGAAAATGAAGCAGAGAGAAATGAAGTTACTTGCCTATAGTTTGACAGCTGCAATGTGACAGAACTGACGTGCAATCCAGTTCATATTGCAGTCCAGCTGCAATATGACATAACTGACATGCAATTCACATATGTTTTAATATGTGAATCCTAAACACACACATACCAGCACGCACTACCACCACCAACACCACTGCCACCAGCATCACCCACATCAGATTTAAAATAAAACCTCCAGAAAAGGAATGAGTAATTCAGCAGGTTCAATGTAACGAATGTATGGCTTAAAAGTGGGAGAAAACTTTCTGGTTGATAACTTTTTAGTTGATAACTCTGCAGGACAGTACACAGTGGGCAAAAGTAGGTTTACAGTTGTGTCTATGGAAAATAATATAACAATGCAAGAATAAACTCTGTTTCATGTACTCACAACTGTAAGCCTACTTTTGCCCCATCCTGTGTATAGCTCTTTCTAAAATAACAGAAACTTCTTACCTAAGCAATGAGTTCATGAATCCACACATTTCTAGAGAAGATAAGTGTGCATGCATTTTTCTGAGTATAGGATCCTATAGATTTAATCAGATTCTCAGAAACGTACAGGATGACAGAAAGGCTAAGAACAGCTGTATTAACAAACAAAGGATAGAGAGCATCGTAGGCATGAGCTGCCTTGTGTAGCTTCTTCTTCACAAGTAATCTCTATATATAAAAGCCTAAGCGACTATCTGACCATTCCACCATCTGACCAGTAGCTATGACACACACTGACCACCAGGGAAAGGATGCTCAACACAGGAGCTGCTGAGCTGCAGTGACTTGGCAGCTGTGGTTTTCCAGGTGACGCACCTGGAACCAGAGAGGAGGGAGCCCGATTCCAGGGTGTGTCACTTGAGAACCCTCTCACAATCTGGGACCCCTCAGGGGGTGTCAGAGAGCTGGTTTCAGCCTGATCCCTGCAGTCCAGGCCGAGGGAACCCACCGGTGCACGAATCTGTGCACCAGACCTCTAGTAAAATATAATATCATTATATTTGTATCCCATGTGGTAATATTAGTAGTAACTAGTAATGGCACCTGTAGCATGTACAGCTGAAGTAGTTATCTATCTATGACATTTATAAAATGTATTGTGGCGCCGTAATGAGAAACAGGATATAATAATTATATTATTTACCTACGATTTGAAGCAACAGGAAGAAAATGCCTTTTATTCATCCATATTTCATTCATCTGTTTAACAAATACATATTGAGTGCTAACGTCGTAAGTGTTTGGAGCACAGCAGTACTCTCAGAGTTCTCTCTCTTATGCAGTTTACTGTGGAAGAAAGGACAGGCAAGAGCAGCACGCAGCTAATACTCATTTGGTGAGAATTGAACAAGTGAGGTGCAGAATGTGATGGCTAACAGTGGCTGGACCAGGTGTGAGGCCTGGCAGGTTTGGTGACAAATTTGTATTTCATGCTAAAAAGGAAGGTGATGGAGAGCTTTGTGACCCGGGAGCCTAGGTAGTGATTTTATTGTTCTTCTCCATAGACAATGCGATTCACAGGGGAAGATACTCCAAAGGTGATTTTCTTTTTGTTTAAAAATATATATTATTATTGACATCAGAGAGGAAGGTAGAGGGAGGAAGAGATAGAAACCTGAATGATGAGAGAGAATCATTGATCAGCTGCCTCCTGCACGCCCCCTACTGGGGATCGAGCCCACAACGCAGGCATGTGCCCTGACTGGGAAAGGGACCATGAGTTCCTGGTTCATAAATCAACGCTCAACCACTGAGCCAGGCCTGCCAGACAAAAGGTAATTTTCTTACAGGTGGGCCATGTGTTTTGGCTACAAATGAGAATCTCCTGTATGTAAGCCTCAGTTTAATTGAATAGGAAACCTGAGGGAGGCAACTGTGAAAATCTCTAGATGCTACCATGTCAGTATTTTCAAAAGTAGCAAATCCAGGCACTCACATGGCTCACTATGGGGGCAGTGCCACAGGAGAGCTACCACTGCAGCAGCTGAGCGGGTGGAGGCTAGCAAGTACTCTGTCCCTTCCCTGAGAAAGCACACCAGGCTGTCAGAGATGCAGGACCTGGATCCTGTCATACATCACAGCTGGGCTTCCGCACTGGCTGTTCCAGGTGGTGCAATGGGGCCAGTAATTCCAGGTGCATCCAAATAGCTCAGGAGCCTCTAGGCCAGCCGTGGGCAAACTACGGCCCATTTGAAATGAATGAAACAAAAAAAAAAAAAGACCGTACCCTTTTATGTAATGATGTTTACTTTGAATTTATATTAGTTCACACAAACACTCCATCCATGCTTTTGTTCCGGCCCTCCGGTCCAGTTTAAGAACCCGTTGTGGCCCTCGAGTCAAAAAGTTTGCCCACCCCTGATCTAGGCGGTTTTCTGCCTTACATTCAGCAATGCCAGGTCTGAACATGAAGTAGTGCCTGAGTGGCTGGCAGTGGTGACATCTAGTGTACAAAATACAACAATGGCCTTTAAACTCTTTCATCAAAGAGAAGGGAAGGAATGAAAGTGAAGTGGTAGGAGGTAAATCTCAGTCAGAAGGTTTCAGAGCAGCTACAGGGCTTGGAATCTGAGCATTGTTAGGACCTGAGCTGCAGCAAACACAGCCTCCATTAGGGGGTCTCATAACCCACTTTGATCAGTGTGCCTTGTCATTACAGAGATTCATATTCATTCTCTCTCTCTCTCTCTCTCTCTTTCTCTCTTCCTCCTCCTCTCCACTCCTCCTCCTCTTCCTCCTCCTCCTACTCCTCCTCTACCTCCTCCTCCTCTTTCTCTCTTGCCCCTTCCTTCTCCCTCTCCACTTCCCAGTTTCTCTATCTTTCTTTTTCTCATTGAAAAAATAGATTAGGAATGTGTTATGTGCATGTATTTTTTTCCTGCATGGTTGTTTATCAACTTTTGAACAAAAAAAAAGTGCAATGTGATACAGCAAGGATAAGTTATGAATGTGCCACCTTTACACAGTCTAAATGAACAGTAATATCTTCAGTGTTGGCACAGCTTCGATGTGGATTGAGAGATAATGACCTATGCAGAGGGTATAAGAAGAGACCTCCTTTCATTTAAGAAAGAGAGCTCTTGGCCCCTCAAGAGGCCTGTTAATAGGGTAGAGAGCCTGCTTTACCCCCTTAACCTTCAGTCACAGAACAGGCAAGCCAACTAAGTGGTTGTTTCATTAACCCTGAGATAAGAAAAACAAGTGATAAGAGGGGAAAAAAAGGAAAGAGGATAGGTAAGACACTGAAAATATCCCTATTTGCTTAAATCACAAATGCACATTCTAGACTTGCCGAGTAGAAATTAACAGCTTAGGAAAGCATTTCTAGCAGTTTGATCCTCAGCTTATTACCTGAGACTACAGAAAGGCATCACGTCTGTCCATATCGGCCTTCTAACTTTAATACAAAGTACTTTAAACCTACAGAATAATACAGAGGGGCATTGCAAATGCCAATCTGCCTGTCCTTAAATTTAATAAACCTTAGCATTTTGTCATATTTGCTTTAGGTTCTCTTTTAATAAGGCATGGCTTCCAGAAAAAATGTAGGCCAGTTTGGCCTACTGCTAATGTTTCATGCCTAGTTAGAAGATTTTATATTTACTGGAAATTCTTATGTGGTATTGCTAAGGCACTGTGAATCAAGAGTAATCGAACATGATATTTCTTGAAAACCCTAAGGATATATAGGTCTCAGGGCTCCTCATGTTACCCTTAACCAAAAGCCAAAACCAAAATGCATGCCTCAGAAACTATTAGACTGAAATATTCTTTGGAAGGAATAGCTCAGGCAGAGAGGTTGGCTCAGACTCAGGGACTAGTGAGGATGTGATTCACGGTCACGGATGGATTCTCTCAGGGGCAGTTGCTGAGCTATTTGGAACCTCTGATGTTTTCCCTGACAGAACCATGTATTGTGAGGCTTCTAAGACATATATACTTCTTACCACTGAGACAGCACACCCAGGTTTATCTACATTTAATACTTAGTATCCAATCTCTGTCCCTTTGCTTAGAAACAATCACGTAGTGGAAAATGTTACCAGCTTTGCCTTTACGAATTATCCTTCTGATTCTCTGAAACTGGAGGACAACCATCTGACAAGTAGCACAAGTGTTCAACTCTGCTCTGTTCAAATCCAATAATGGGAAGTGTGAGGAGACAAGTGAATGCCTGTTCCCGCCTCTCCCTGCAGGGGGCGCTGGAGGGCACTTAGGAAGGTGTGGCTTTCTTAGGATCTACAGGTAGGGACTTGGTTGTTACTGTTGCCTACTGATCATTTAAAAAAAAAACTGATGCAGAAGAAAAGATTGTCCTTTCCCAAGACAAAACAAAGACCATCCTTAGAAACTACCTCCTGAGTCCCATGAAGTCTGAGGATCCCTTCCCTTCGAGAAGGATCCTCTGCTCCATGTGACCGGGGAAGGCACGTTCCATGTTGTCAACACCAGAGGTGACTCCCCCCGGCAGAAAGAAGTGAGCCCAGGCCGTGCTAATGGAAAGGGGGCTGCCTGCCCTGGGGAGGGTGGGGCCAGAGTGGCAGCTCTTCATGCCCTGCAGAGGGTGGACAGTTTGCCAGCCGATTCACTCACAGAAAGTAGGGGAAGAAGCTACCTGTCTTCCGACCCTGGCTGGTTTGCCCCTGCTCAAGAGACTTTAAAAACCCGAGTCCTGTGAGAGCTGAAGGAGTTCAAAACCCTGGTCTGGAGGGAAAAGTGGCAACTCACTAAAGAGAAATGGAGCCTTGATAGCATGTGACCATCTTCGAACTGCAAGTCTCAATGAAATAGAACTAACGGGAGAAATAGGAGAGAATCTTAACCAAAAAACAGCAGAGAACTGTCACCGGAAGATATAATTAGTACACCAGACTTACAGGCTAAAACTGAAAAATAAACAAATAACCTCACCAGGAGATTGATTATTGTAGAGAACAGAATTTGTGATGTAGATGATCAAGAGGCAAAAGTAACTTGATATAGAGTGAAGACCTAAAGAAATTAAAACCATGAGAAAACAGATAGGAAACTTGGAGGACATATTTAAGGGCCATAACATGCAATGATAGAAGTTATGGTAGGACTTCCTTCCTTTTTAGAGCAGCATAGTATTCCATTGTGTAGATGTACCACAGTTTTCTAATCCATTCATCTACTGATGGGCACTTAGGCTGTTTCCAGATCTTAGCTATGGTGAATTGTGCTGCTATGAACATAGGGGTGCATATATCCTTTCTGA
>NW_006291549.1:2468132-2481648 GCF_000327345.1 Myotis davidii
AAAAAAAATAAAAAAAGAAGTTATGGAACAAAAAGTGGGGGGTAGAAGAAGAAATAATAATCGGAAAAAAGGTTTCCTGAGCTGAAGAATGTTTTGAACGTCTAGACTAGAGGGGTTTTGTGAGTCCTGAAGGAAGATATGTTTGAACATTTGTTAGTAACTTTCTAAACTCCACAGAGCATTAAAAAAAGTCACAGTTTTCCAGACAGAAAGCATAGATTACTAACAATAGATGTATTCCTAAATAGCAGGAGGTTTTTATACCTGCTTATCCTTTAAAATAACTGTTTAAATTGCATTCATGTTCTAGTAGTATATCAATTGGGGTTTTGTTCTGTTTTCTTTGTCGAAAGGGACTGGATAAAATTACTTCAAGGCTTGCATAAAAGAAAAAGGGTGTAAGAAGAACCAAGAAGTGAGAGATCTTGGTCTTACTGGACATCAAATGTTTCTATAGAGCTACTAAAAAAAAAAAAAAAAAGATTTGGTGCAGGCATAGACAGAGGTGTTAGTACAATATAGTAATGTCCAGAAATAGACACAAACATATGTGAGAAATTATTTTTGACAATGATGGCATTTCAGTTCAGTGTGAGTAGTTTGATTCAGCTAACCAAAATTGGATATCATTGCTGACAAAATTGACTACCCAGCATCAGAGAAAACAAAAGCTAAATGTCAATCCATTTTACAAAATGAATTCCAGGTCAATTAAAAGTATAAATATAAAATAATTAAAATGTTAGAATTTTTTCCTAGCAAGATGGGAAACAATAAAGCCAAAAGGAAAAAAAAAAAAAGTAGGTTGTGTGACTTTTATATTCTATGCTAAAAGCTATTATAAGAAGAAAAAGAAAAATGAGAGATTGGGGGAAATGTTTCAATGTATATGAAAGACAAAGGGCAAATATCGCTAATATTAAAAGAATTTCTAAAATTAAAAAAGGCATATAACAATAGGAAGATGGTCAAAGTATATGGATGCAAAATCCAAACAGTCTATAGATAATAGCACACTCAACCTTGTAGAAGAAAAGGAATTTGAATGAAAATTGAAATACTTTAAAGTCTATCCCTTTGCCCTAGCCGGTTTGGCTCAGTGGATGGAGCATCGGCTTGCGGACTGAAGGGTCCCAGGTTCGATTCCGGTCAGGGGCATGTACCTTGGTTGCAGGCACATCCCCAGTAGGGGGTGTGCAGGAGGCAGCTGATCGATGTTTCTCTCTCATCGATGTTTCTTACTCTCTGTCCCTCTCCCTTCCTCTCTGTAAGAAATCAATAAAATATTTTTTTTAAAAAAAATAAAGTCTATCACTTTGACAAAGCCTAAAGAGTAAAAATTATCTATCACTGTCAAGAATATTAGGAAATCGCAGTCTTACACATTTCTGGTTGTAGATTCAGTTGTCACTGTTTTTGAGTTATCATGCAATATCAGATAAAGATTAAAGTTTACATATGCTTTGATGAAGGCATCCAACTTTGTAGACTCTCTAGAAAGCAAGAACCAGGAGGTAAAGATCTTTGCTACAGGTCAATTGCTTCAATGTCTTCTAGTGCTATAACCTGGAAACAAAATCAATTTTCACCAGCAAAGAACTATTAGAACTACTTATGCCATGTCCACCCTGTGGAATATTGGTCATCTATTTTAAAAGTTATCTTTTATTGGTAATTGTCAACTTGGAGAGCTAGTGATGAATGAGAAAAGCGAGTTGCACAGTTGTGGACTGTAACTGGACTTGGCGAACACTAGGGGGCGCTGCTACATGCTTTACCCTGTGCTGTGCACGTTTCCGTTCCAGTTAGCTAACATCTCCTAGCTTAAGGCATGATGTGTGCACGCACATTCTTAGACAAAAAGAACGAGGCTTTCAGAGGAAAAACAGATGAAACTCTCGGCAGGTTTCACATGTCAGTGCTTAATTTTTGCAGAGTCAGAAAGAAGGCTTTGTGTTTTAGGCTGCACTCCTGTGACCAACTACTTATGTAACTTCTCCTAGAAAAGCTTGGAGCTTTGCGGAGAATCCCCAGTGCATTTAGCATTTCCTATGTAATAAGAAATAGGCCTTTTACATTACAGGATATGTATGAATAAAGGTGTGAAATATGAACCAATCCTAACTACCATGGTTTCCTCACTAAAGGAAATACCTATGTTTGCAAATCCAGAGACAGGTGAAAATGAACACTTTGTCTTTTCCTATTCTGTTATTAAGTCTTATTTATTTGGATGCCATTCATTGTACTGTCAAAACCCCAGCGTCCCCCTGCCCACTCCCTCGCACTCCTTGACTCTTTTTTGACCTCCATCAGGCCCTTGGAAGCCAGACCATCTACCGAATTTGTCAAAAGACTCATGGGCTCTTTGACAACGAAACTGAGGAGAGATTATAATCTGTTTCTGTGTGCACTGGTGGACTCGTTTCTGGGATGTCACTGACTTGCGTTTCACACAGGGCCCTGCTTTTGATTTTCCGCGTCTGGCTGACTGTAACATTCTCTTTGGCAGTCTTCCTCTTCCCTATGCTCAAGTGCTCTTCCAAGCAAACAACAGGATTCCTCTTGCTCTTATCACGAGATTCAGTTTCTTAAATCTTCCCTGGTAACACTATCCTTCCCTGAGCATAGTCCATCAGTGGCCGGCAACCGGTGGTCCTTGGACCACTTGTGGTCCGTGAGCTCCGAAAAGTTGGCGACCGCTGGTCTACATGCTGCATCTTTGCATTGAAGGCCCTGCCTCCTTCTTCCTCTTCCAGTTCCCATGACACCTCATAAATGGCCTGGAGGATGGTTTTGTTGAGCTGGGACAAGGTCAAACTGCATCATGCAGACCGGGAGGTTTAGCTGAGCCAGGGGAGTCTGATAAAGATGGAAGACACTAGGCAGGCAACAGATTAGTTCTAATAAGAAGAAACAACTTGAGCTTTCTAGGAGTTCCTCGGAGGCAGGATGTGAATATAAGAAAGGAAGCCAAGTGCTGGGTCAAACGGGCCCTAAGACGGGAGGATATAGGTGCTTGAGGGGACTTCCAGAAGTTCATAGAGGACCTTCTCTGTCTAAAATGCTATTCTCAATGGTGGATGATGTAATGAAAACGAGGTGGGTAGAGAAATGAAGAGAACATGGTCCCTGACTTCAAGGGAGTTAACCCAGTGGGGAAGACCAGAGAGTCAATATCAATACAGCTGATTCTGGAAGTTACCAGCCTCAGGCAGTTTTACTTCTAGCCCCAGGATTCATTGCTCCCATGTGCACCAGATGAGCCAGCAGTGTTGCCCAGCAACCACAGTAATATACAGCCTGGGGGCTATGATGGTGACATCCCCTGCCAGCACTGCCTAGTCCCTGGGAATATTTTCTTTGATTCATTTTCCCAAGAAATTTCATTAAGGCATTTTCAAAGTAAAGGAGCTAACCTCCCACTGACTTTTAGCCCACTTCTGATCTTATGCTACATCTGCATGAGAAGTCCCAGAGATAGCTGTAACCCTATGACATAACATTTTTTTAATCACTAAAAAATATTTCTTGATATCTGCAACTTAGTTTGAAATGAATCCACAAAATAATCTTGATTGGTAGAAAAATAGAGAGATTGTGGATAGATATGAGATAAGTAAAATGTAATAAAATATTAAGTATAGAAGCCAGATGTTAGGTATAGTGATGTTCACAATGTAATTGTTTCAACTTTTCTGAATCTCTGAAATTTTTTGTAATGTCTTGGAAAAAATTATTCTTTAACTATTTAATTTATTAAGAGCACCTTGCTATGGACTCAAAAGATCCAAAAGAAAGTGCAAAAGGCAAAGATTTCCACACACACAAAAACCCAATTCAATTCAAAAATGGGCAATGGACTTAATAGACATTTTTCCAAAGAAAAGATATGTGAACGGGCACTAAGCATGGGAAAGGATTCTCAACATCATTAGCCATTAGAGAAATGCAAATCAAAACCACATGAGATACCACTTCACACTCAGTACTATAGCTACTTCCAGAATAATATCTAATAATGATAAAATAAGTTTTGGTGAGGATGTGCGGGTATTGGAGTACATTGCTGATGGGAATATAAAGAGGGGCAGCTACTATGGAAAATTGGTTAATGGTTTCTCAAAAAGTTAAACAGAATTCCCATAGAATCCAGCTGTTTCCCTCCTGGGTGTATACCCTAAAGACCTGAAATCGGGGATTCAAACAGATACTTCTACATCCACGTTCATAGCAGCATTTTTCACAATAGCCAAAGATGGAAACATCGGATGAGTAAACAATATGTCATATATGCACACAAGGAAATATTATTTGAATGTAAAAGGAATGAAATTTTGATATATGCTATAATATGGATAAAATTTGAAAACATTAGTCTAGGCAAAATAAGCTCGATATAAAAGGACACATATTGTATGATTCCAGGATTCATATATATGAGCTGCCTGGATTAGCCAGATTTTGAGAGACAGAAAGTACCAGTAGAATGGAGGTTACCAGGGCCGGAGAGGGGAAAGGGAGCCATTTGTTTTGAAAATTTCTGGAAATAGTAGTGATGGTTGTGCAACACTGTGAATGAATGTGCTTAATGTCACTGAATTGTATACTTAAAAATGGGTAAAACTGTAAATTTTATAATATGTATATTTTACCATAATCTGCTAAAAAGCAAAGAGTTCCTTCCTCAAACTTAATGTATACAGAAGAAAAAATTAAATAAAAAGACAAGGCAGTATGTTCTTATGCAAAATGAGGTAAATGAGTAATCACCTGTAAGAGAGAAAGAAAATAAGTTGGAGACAAAACAGAACACGGAGGAGGAGGTATTCCCACGCCAGATATCTAAGCAAAAGAACGGGCCTGGGAAATGCAAGGAGAGCCGTGCCAAGTAAGCTTTTCATCTGCAGCTCTCCCAGGGTTCTGTTCTCCCCTTCATCGCCATCCCTGCCTCTTGCCATCCAGAGCAGTGGTCCCAGCTGGCAAGCAGAAAAGCCTTCATGTGTGGCCTGGATCCCCATCCACCTTTTGTAGGACCTTGGGCCCCAGTGATCCTTTCCCACATCATCAGTCTCTCCCTGGCTCTTGGATTCTCCTAACCTAAGTGTACTAAGGTTGCTCCGTCACGTGAACAACCCAGCAAAGCCTGCACATCTTTCCTGGTCCCCCACCCACTTGGTCCCCTCATCCTTCCCCTCCCCTTCTTAACCAGGCATCTTCGCTTGCCATCTACACTTGCCTAATTTTTATGTAGCCCTTAACCTATTCTAATCTGGTTTCTCTCCTGACCATCCAATGGAATACTGTTTCCCAAGTCAGTGGTGATTTCATTTCACTAAGTACCATGAAGACTTCCCAGTCTTCATTTTAGTGGTTCTCAACCTTCTGGCCCTTTAAATACAGCTCCTCATGTTGTGACCCAACCGTAAAATGATTTTCATTGCTACTTCATGACTGTAATGTTGCTACTGTTATGAATTGTAATGTAAATATCTAATATGCAGGATGGTCTTAGGCGACCCCTGTGAAAGGGTCGTTCGACCGCCAAACGGGTCGCGACCCACAGGTTAGAACTGCTGCTTTATTTTATCAAAACTGCTAAGAGTGGTCAACACGGTTGATAACTCCCTTTTTGAAATATTCCCTGCCCTTGTCTTCCTGTGTAGTCTCCTCTCTTTCACTCTGGTCTTCCTTGCTGACTTCTGTGTTTGCACAATTCTCCTGGCTCAATATAATGTCTTCTTCTCTCTACATTCACCTCAGAGGCAATTTTATCCCCTCCACTGGGTTAAAGGACATCCGTATGCCTGCCAAAGTCATAGTCCCAGCCCAAACCTTGCTAGAATGTGAAGCCCAATAACCAAACTGTCTGCTACCCATCTCTATTTAAATTGCTCCGCCAACACCTCAAATTCAATGGGCTCCAATAATGAGGTTACAGGGCTCTGCGTGAGCACAGTCCTACCCTGTCAGCCCAACGCCTCCTCCATCACACCTCCTTTGACTCCCTGAGTTTCGGCTGCCATACCCTTTCTACTTCCCAAATGTGCCAAACTCTAGTTTTCTCAGTAAACAGGGTCTAAAAACATCTACCCTGTATGGTTTGTAAGATGAAATAAGAGAATATGAGAGGTGCTTGGAGTAGTGGGAAATGATACAATCATTACTAGTAGTATTCGTGCTGGTCTCCTCTGGTAAAAAAAAAAAAAAAAGGAAAGCAGAGAAATTAACATACAAATTCATAATTATGGGTTGTTCTCTAGTCACTGAGAGAACAGATAAGCTTGATAACTACTTGGCATTTTAACTCATTCAAGGAGTTGGAAATAATTAGTTCATAGTACTCCCTCTGGAAATCTGGGAAATAAGATTTTATCCATATTTTAAAATTCAGAAAACTGAGGGTGGCAATTAGGCCATCAAAGGAACCAGCCCATACAGGGCAAATAGTCACGCTATTATGTATTGTTTAGCCTTGGGAAAGGCACTCATTCTATTTCAGCCTTCCAGCTAGCAATGCTGGCATTGTGCAGACAACACCCCAGATGCTAAAAATGGTGACTGGCCAATGAAAGCCCCCCACTGAGGCTCCCACCCACTGAACTGGATTCCTTACTCTTTCATGCAGCACAAAGCAAGAATGCTTCAAGTATCAAATCACTTGGCAGTCTTCAATGGCATAAAAAAAAACAACAACTGTTTGTATAGCAAAATATTTTCCAGAGCTCGAAGCCCATAAAGGTTATTGCCTTCTTTTTAGTACACAGAAATATTCCACACACATGACTCTCGGCTTTCTGCATCATGGCACCCAAAAGGGGGAAGTCCCTCCCCTCCTGCCCCATGGCATTCTCTACTTTGTCATCAGCTCTTGGGCTGCGTGGGTCCAGGACCCTCCACGCTGCCTGATCGCTCACAGCCCATCCTCCCACCAGTTGGCCTGGCTGTTGGTTATCCCAGCTTCAGGAGAGAGAAAACCCACGTTGGCGAGGCTGGCCCCTCCCTGCTGATGCCGGGGCCTTGGCATTGCTTTTGCTGCCAGTCTGGTTGCTTCCTTGTTGCCTTTGGAAGCCTGTACTTTCTCTGTGGCTTTTGTGGTCGTTTCCATCCGCCAGTGTGGTCCCTCTCAGAGGCACTAGCGTGCCAGACCAGCCTATTTGAATTGGTGCCAGGCCACTTACTGGGGAGGTGAAGCCAAACCCCATATATTTAAAACTGTAATGCTTTGCTTGTCCACCTAGCTCCTGTCTCCTGAAGCCATTAGTTGTGGTTTTACTTTACTGTTAAAACACTCTTCTTTTTTTTCCCTTTCTCTCAGCTCTGGCTATTTTCAGCTCTATATATTGAGCAAGTTGTATGTAGGTGGATATTCTGCTGTTCTACTTAAATCTCTTTATTTTTTTCTCCTTTCTTTCTTATGTGCGTGCGTGTCTGTATGTGTGTGTGTGTGTCCTAAGGAAAGAGAATGTGTTTCTTATTAAATGAGGGAGGAGGGGCAGAAGATAGAGAGAGCTGATGCTGGACTAGAACAGAAAGTGAGACAACAGTGGCAGCCTGTCCAGTCACCCAGGAGTGAGGGAAGCCCATGTGCCTGGCCACAGGACAGATGTCACACCTTGTCTTGAATGTCTGTAGGAAGATCGGTGGCGGTTGCTTGAGAAAGAAGCCTTTTGCACCTCATTCTGCTTAGCGTGCTTTAAGATCCTTACAATGTCCCGGGATTCCCTTTGCATCATGCCATGTCTGAGGCTTTGCAAAGATCGAGCATGATTGTGCAATGGAAGGCAGATAAATAATAACATGTCCATTCTGCAGCTGAATCAGGGAAGTTAAGTGATTTTCCTGAAATCCCTGAGGAAGCCAACGATACATCTAAGAACGCACCATGTGAAGTCTAAGTCTCAGACCTTCCAGCCGGGGCCCCCTCTCCCTGTCTTTATTTACTCTAGAAATCAGCACATATGTTTTTCAAGTAAATATTTGGTTCTGGGGAGACTTAGGGTGGAACAATCTTCTAACCTTCGCCAGTGAAAGGTGCTGGATTAACAGTGCTGTAGACGCGAGCCTGCCATCCATCAACATGTAGCTGCAGTTTGACTTGCAGCTGTCCCCGCTCTCTGAGGGGCCTACACTGTGGTCCAAACAGAACACACATTTACCAAAAGCGGAATGTGTTTTCTGGAAGCACCCTCAATCAAGAATGGAGCTCAGAGCGTGAAAAATCTACCCTTCGTAGGGTGATAAAAAAACTCACAGCATACCCAGGATGGGCGCATGTGAGCATTCCATGAAAGAAACCTGGATGCGTGGGTCTCTAACAAAAACCTATGAAACTTACCGTCAGAAAAAAAATATGTGAATTTCCCATCTCGCTTGAAAGATGCCATTACAATATATATATAGCAGTTTTAGACATGCCAGAATTTGTGAAAAGTGAGAGTTTGACTAATGTGTTGCATGATTGAGAGAGTGTAGCAAATCTTATACCTTCATTTTGGATGGGTCTTTCTAGAATGAGATGAGGGTCACAAATCCAAATAGGGAAAAAGCCCAGTAAGAAACGGCATGAGAGGAGTGGTTGGTGGAGTAGAAGGGAGCTGCAGGCCTGCATTAGGGAGTGGAGAAGACTGTGGCAAACTGAGCACCTGGGATCCTTGAAAGGGGTGCAGTGCCCACAGCTCTAACCAGTGCTTGCCAGGCAGGATTGCAGACACTGTGTGGTCAGATGGTTTGATTTTTTTTCAAAGGAACATAGAAATTAGATCTCTATGTAAAAATATCCCAACTTTTAAATCTTAGAAACCAATTTTCAAAAAATTTGCACCACGGTGTTGGCCAAAGAAAGCATATTCTACAAGACACATTCAGTGAGTCGGCAGCCAGTGAATTTCTTTTTATTCTTGAAGGTGACGATTTAGGTGATGAAATACGGGAGCTTGGGGAAGGGGTTGGTAGAGAATCTGCAAAGCGGGGGAGAAATGGATGCTCTGATACAAACCAGAGATTCTCATTGGACGCCTACAAGAGCAGCACCTTGGCGCACAAGTAACAAATCCACACACAAAAAAAATATTTCAAGTAGAAGAAGAAAGGAAACGCAGGAGAGCTCCTCAGGGCATGCAGGCTCAAAAGACAAACTGGTTTCAGGTCAAGTTCTGCAGGTAAGAGAGTGAGAGACCATATGTAATATTCAGGTGACTACAGAGGGAGTGCTTTTAACCGGGGTACACCGGGGACCCATACTGAAAGAATGTTTTATTTGAGCAGGTTAAGAGTGAAACTTGGAACTAGGAAGTGAAATATTAGTAACAGCCTGTTACCCATCTGATTAACGAGTCAGGCTGTGCCAGGCTAGTTAAACCAAGGAGACTGGATACACATACTGCACCAGCACACACAGGACATCAAACTCAGAGCTTTCTGGTATCAGTAAAGAATTAGGTGTCTCACTATTAAGATCTTTGAAGGCAGATGTTGTTTACCTTTTTCATCACTGCCCCAGAGCAGTGGCTGGGACAGGAGTAGCTCAGGAAATGTGTTTTCAGTAACAAACCATAACCACATGTGCCGAAGGGGACACAGGTTACTAATGACTCACTTGGTACCAGATTTAGCGGCCACTTGTCAGTGCACATCCTACTCAGAGGAGTTTTAACATCATTTAATCCCCAATCATCCTCTCCTCGAATGTCTTAGCATCCCTCTCTCTTCATCTTGCCTTCACCTTGCTGCGTTTTAAAATGTTTTCCTCCCTTAATCCAACATACTGGCTCCTGCTTCTTCCTCCATGTGCTTCTTCAAGGATGGTGTCACCTGAGGCTGTAGAAGTTATCAGCCTTACTCTTTCTACAGTGTTGTTCAGTAATCCCGCCAACGCTTAGTTCAGTTTCCATGTAAATGTTGGTATTCCACATTTCAGCCTGAACACAAATTCCAGAACCAAATTTTCAGTTACTACTATGGACTGAATGGTTGTGCCCCCCCCCCGCGTAACACACACACACACATTTTGTTTGTCAAAGTCCTAACCCCAATGTGCTGTTTTGGGAGAGGAGGCCCATAAGAGAGTAATTAAGGCTAAATAGGTCATAAGGTGAGTCTCTGATCTGATAGGGTTAGTATCCTTATAAGAAGAGACACCAGAGGGCTTGCCCACTCATGTGTGTTCACTCTCCCTCCCTCCCCCCTTGCACACGTGGAGGAGAGGCCATGTGAGCACAAAGTGAGAAGGTAGCCTCCAACAAGCCAAGAAGAGAGCTCACCAGAAACCAAATTTGCTGTCATTTTGATTGTGGCCTTCTAGCCTCCAGAACAGAGAACATATATATCTGTTGTTAGAGCCACCCGGTCTGATATTTTGTTTGGCAGCCCACAGTTCCCCCATCTATATTTCAGATTTCATTACTGCTGGCCTGAGATTTCTCTAAAGTGACCACTAAGCTCCATTCTCTTCAGACTCAAGTTCATCTTCCACCTTGTCTCTAGAGTAATATTTCTAAAACATCTGGTCATCTGCCAGTCCTCATTAAAACACTTCCATTTCTACCTCAGTCTTAATTCCGTGGTGCAATTTAGGAAAGCCTTCAGCTACAAAGGTGCCATCCAGGGGGAGAAATTGTAGGGGTGGAAGTGACATCCGCAGACGGGATGTGGAGGGAGTCGAAAGCCAAGAGCACTGCCTAGGAAGTCCCCTTACCAAGGACCCTGGGAAGCTGAACATTCCCCATGTCTTAGCCAACAGGAGTGAGGTGACAGACATTAGAAAGTATGGCAGTTGAATGACATGGAGAATTTCCACTTCTAATTCAGTGACAGTATTTGGGGATTTAAAAGAAATATTAATAGTATTTTTTGTATTTCAAATAAGTAAAACTTTTTACTGACTTTTTTAAAAAAATGTATCTTGTTGTGGTAAGAACACTTATTTGTCATGACATCTAAGTTCTTGACAAATATTTAAGAGTGCGTACCATATTGTTGATTATAGGTACAATGTTGTTCAGCAGATCTCTAGAGTTTATTTATTTTGTGTAGCTGAAAATGTATGCCCATTGATTAGTAACTCCTCATTCCCTCCTCCTCCAGCCCCTGGCAACCACCATCCTACTACTTGGTTGTATGATTTTGACTATTTTAGATACCTCATGTAAGTGGAATCATGCAGTTTCTCCTTCTGTGACTTCCTTATTTCAGTTAGCATAATGTCCTCGAAGTTTATTCATGTTGTTGAATATTGCAGAATTTCTTTCTTTTTAAAGGCTGAATCGTATCCCATTGTATGTATATACCACATTGTCTTCATCCATGCATCCATTGATGGATATTTGACTTAATGTTTACTGCAGCTTATTTCATGATGATTAGCAAATATGCATACCAAAATTGGCCTTTGAATAGAAACGTGGAAAGGGAATTTTGTAACCTCTTGTCTCTCTCTCTCTCTCTCTCTCTCTCTCTCTCTCTCTCTCTCTCTCCTGTCTTGTGCGTGCATATGCATGTGCACCCGCGTGTGCACACACACACCACACACACACAAACACACATGTACACCTAAGTATAGGATATTAATTAATTCAAATTGGAAACTCTGGAGTCATATTCAGATTGCCTAGGTTAAAATTCTGGCCCCATCACCCACTGTGTGAACTTGGGCAAGTGGCTTTATTTTGCCAAACTTTTCATTCTCTATTAAATAATTATTATAATAGTATGTTTTGATAATAGTAATAATAATTAAATAAAGCAAAGTACTTAGCATAGTGCCCAGTTGATAGTAAATACTCAGAAATGTTTATGTGATATTAGTGGCAGCCGCAGTAATAGTATTTCCTAATAATGCTTTAGTAAGAGTGCTAACAAGAGACACTTTATAATTCTAGTGCTTAGGGAACCCAGTTTAAGAGACACTGACTTGGGCTCCTCCTGCCCCTTGTCTATGCCAGGCACGTCCTACCTCGGGCCTTTCCTCTTGGTTTCCTTCCTCCTGGGCACTCTGCTGCCAGCCATCTACATTCCTTCCTCTCTCAGTTCTTGTAAGACTTCCACTCAAGACCCACCTTGGTGAGACCTGCCCTGACCATCTCACCTGAATTTTAATACAACTGCCCAGCATGAAGCTTTACACCCTCTTCTTCCTGGTTCATGTCTCTTGAATACTTATTCTTAGCACATCATTTATTTTTACTTACTCATCCTTTTTGTCTCTCCCACTACATGAAGCCAGGGATGTTTGTCTATTTTCTTACCCAGCACGAATAGGTCCTTAGTCAATATTTATTGAATGGATTAATAAATAAGTCTGGTAAAATATTCAACATAATTTTGTATACTCTGTGAACATGATATCTTCATTTAACATTCTGCTAAAATAAGAGTTTTTACCACTTAGTTTTTAAAAAGAATATGTTAGCTATTAAATTTATATGAGCATTGAGAAACTTTTGACAAAATGCCTTTTAAAATAATCTAATATAGACTATTTTCACATACATCGTGCACAATTCTACATGGAAGGAGGACACTTAAATATTTAAGAAAATAAAATAATGGAAAAAAACTAGGTTAAATTGCAACTCCTTATTAAAAGTTTTTAGATACGGCACAGGACCAATCATGCTACCTGAACCATAATCATCAGCTGGAATGAAAACCCATACTGTGAAAGTTAGACCTGCTTGCTGCCAGCAAGGACTCCAGGGAGCTCACTATGTTTTTAGAGCAACGTATTTGACATTGAAAGGAAATAATTTAAATTTAAAATAAAAAATAATTAAAATTTAAAGCAAAAAATAGTATACTCATTTTATCATTAATTTTTTTTTTTTTTTAAAGAACAGCCCTAGCCGATTTGGCTCAGTGGATAGAGCATCAGCCTGTGGACTGAAGGGTCCCAGGTTCAATTCCCGGTCAGGGCATATGCCTAAGCTGCTCGTTCAATCCCCAGTAGGGTGTGTGCAAGAGGCAGCCAATCAATGACTCTCTCTCATCATTGATGTTTCTATCTCTCACTCTTCTTTCCTCTCTGAAATCAATCAAAATTAAAATTAAAAAAGAGAGGAGCTTATCGCATTATTTTATTAGGCATTGATATTCCAGAAACATAATTGATAAGGAGAGTGGGAGCCACTGCTGTCTCCAGTTGTGCACTTCTGATTATCTTGCCTTTTGCCTAGTAAGCATTGTTTATTTGCTCTTTGGTATTTCTTTGCTAGCATATTTTTACCTAGAAAAATGGTGGTTTGGTGGGAAAGATATTACAGTGAGGGGGCAGGGCTGATTTTAGTGAAGTGACCTAGGACCATAATCTGATCCTTGGTCCAAAAACAATTGTGTCCGGTAAACAATTGTCTCAGCATCAATCGTCCGAGAGAACTGGATGAGACTTACTAATACCAAACGGATTTATGTAGACAGAGATGAATGTGGCCATCTATTCAAAATAAACAAATGATGCGTCCTAAGTCCCTGGTGTCATGTAGACTGTCAAGTGGAAGTCAAGCTCTCTCCCTGTGGCTGA
>NW_006291549.1:2481767-2557986 GCF_000327345.1 Myotis davidii
TGTGCCGAGTTTTTACAAAATAAGAAGCCAGAACAGAAGAATCAGTTCTCTCTAAGGGGTCACCCTGAGGGAGGACAACGTGCCCCTTCACTGTGATGAGGGTCTCCCTTCAGGGCTGTAGTGATGAACTCTATTGGCCATGGCTGGGCAAACATGACCAACCTCCGGCTCTTTGGAATTTTTTCATTTCTATGCTCCCCATCACGGGTTCCTTTTTTATTAAAAAATAAAATTTTCTTAAGCCTGTTTCTGGACAAGAGAAAGAGCTGATTAGTCTTGAGCTTGCCAAATTGCTATCGCACTCCAGACCCAGGCTCCTTGAGCTGACTACTCCTGGGTCCTGACCAGCAGAATTGGATTGCCTCTGCCTTTTTTCAGTTCCTCACCTGCAGACACTTTGCACATCAGGGATGAGCTTGCTCAGATATGGGATGGATTGCAGGCCATGGCACCTTGCCATTCCTTCACTTGATCTGACTCCTATGTACTTTGCCTAAAAAATTGCAATGGCATCTAGCGGACCTTCCACGCAGGACCTTGTGACGTCACCTTGTAACATTTGTCTCCCAAGTGCATTGAAGCTATTTTGAATCATGTCTGGGCTCCCAAGGCCAAGTTAGGTGCAGTGTCATTTGGGGACTATTTTCAGAGGCAATATAGTCAGTCATGCAGTGATTTCTTACCTCATAGTATGGGTATCAGCCAAGCTCAGTTCCAGATGGTATTTAAAAGGTAACGTTTTGAGCTTTTATCTTTTATAGTTCTTACAGGTGAGAGAGCTGGTAAACAGGAGACCTGAGTCTCACAAGTGGCCAAATTGAATTCAGATTAGTTCATACTCAGAAATTTATCAGAAACACATTTTTCTTGCCACCAGAAGAGAGGACAAATAGCAGGAAATGTAAAATTTGTGCATTACCATGCTTTAGCGCACGGCTTGCAGAAATGAACCTGTCATTGTATTCAGTTCCACAAGGGTTCTTAGTTAAGGGGCAGCAGTATATGAAAGCTAAAGAAAGGATAGACAAAATTTCATCTATAAATGTTCTAGATGCAAAGAACTCAATTCTTATACCGTCTTTTTAAGCATGGAAAAGTAGTAGCAAATTAAATTATGAATTATAAATACTGTTGCCTTTTTCAGATTACTCAAAAGCTATCTGCCTTCCCCTTTAAAAAAAAATCTTAATTCTTGAAAAGTAAGATGCTGAGTCCAGAAGCCAAGATATTTCTTGTGATGTCTTTGATACATTCATTCCTCTTTGAATAAATTCTTTAGAAGTTTTTTCTCTCTCTCTCTGAGTTCTACTTTCTCGTAATCTCACTCATCTCTCTCAAAGTAAACTCTGGAATCAATTTTATTTTTGAACAATTTAGATCTAGCAATTTCTGAGCTGTATTTGACAAAACG
This sequence comes from Myotis davidii, assembly GCF_000327345.1. NCBI lineage: Eukaryota > Metazoa > Chordata > Mammalia > Chiroptera > Vespertilionidae > Myotis > Myotis davidii. Next base: position 2,483,179 of record NW_006291549.1, read on the forward strand.
AATGTGCAGATTTAAAAAAATGTATGCATTGTACAGAGAACAAAAATCCATTTCAATAGGAGAGATATGTTTTTATTAAATAAAAAAGCCAACAACACGTGAACCTTCTGTTGGCATAGCTTGCCACTTTAAATTATGTCTCTGGCCATAAGCTTTGGAACCTGAATATTCTGCTCAACATTTGCCATGTAGATTACTAGATGGTGTTGGTCCCTGTGTTTATTTCGATCTCTCGTATTTCCTGTCGATATTTAAGAGTTTGGAGTTGGAGTCCCTGGTACCTGTATTGGTGATACCTCATGAACCAAATAACATTTTTTTGTTGTGTTTTAGTCCCAGGGTTACTGACTTCCCCCCCACCCTCTAGCTAGTTTCTTTCTGCTTTGATTTAATCAATTTTGAAAGACAAAATCAAAGCAGCTCCACAAAAATACACAAGACAGGATTTCAGAATTGTGCTCTTTCATGTCCTTTGGTAAGATATTAGTCATTTTAAAATATTTTGGGGGAGAAGGTGGAGGGGACATGGACCAGGAAGCTATGATAACACGTGTGAAGCATTCCTCTCCTCTCTGGGCTAACAATGCCTCCATTCACTTCTCCGGGCCCTAGGGGATGTGTTCTTCCTTTCTTTGTGGGGCTGTGGGCTGGCCAGAGAGAAAGAGGCAGAGAGAAAGGCAGTCGAGTCCTCTCTAAATCACCAAGTACCTTTCCAACTGACAGAACAGCTCACTGTCAGCGTGCACTTCAAAAGAAGGAATGCTGAAATCGGTTCTTTATAAATAGCACACGCTGCTGCCTCTGCTCCTTAGATCTTTTGTCTGTTCTTGACATTGGAAAACGAGGCAATTGGGTGATAGTTCGCTGGGTATGTTCTTATGCTCTTTTACTTCAGTGGTCTATAAAATTGAATATCAAAGTCCTCCAGAATGAACATCTATCCCTCAGTAAGCAAAACTTTCAGTACCATTTAAAATTTCCAAATTACCCCATGGTCAGAAGATTTTCCACCTACCAAAATGGTGTTACTTGTTTTTCTGAGATTCTATATAATGCAATATAATATCTTCTAGGTTGTCTATGTTATCTCATAGATGTAGGAGAGGAAGAAAACGAGATATGTGTTAAAATGTTTCAGGTCAACATTTATATGACAATGATAAATAACCCTTCTTGTGCTGTGGAAAATACCCTATAGAATGAGGTAATGCGATAGGATATCATGCCAAATAAAATTTGTAGACTCTGCCTCACAGTTATTCCTGTAAATATCATCGCTCTCCAGCTATATTGTAAATTTATTGAGAGAAGGGGGTCAATTCAGTTTTGTATCTTTCAAAGACCTTAGCATAGAGTTTCTGTCCTAGGTGCTCATTAAACATGTACCAAGTGAAGGAATGAAACTGTAGGATTCCTCTGCGTGGATTTCTTGAGACCCTATCTAATGGCCCTTCAAATAAACTTGAAACTTGGAGTTCTAGGAAAGTACATAAAACATCAAATAAAAATACCTGACAATTTAATACCAGAAAGACACACCAAAGGGAGACTATATTATGGTTTTCTAAGAACAGATAGATGTGGTCTCATTATTGATAAACTTGGCAATAATTTTCCTTTAAAACATAGAAACAGTTAGAGCATAATCATCTTGGTCACTAATTGGTTTTGAAAAATGTCTCTTTTCATTTTATAATTGAGCTACTTGAAAACGTGGTGAACCATAAATGGCCATTTCCTTGGAAAAGAGTATGGACAAGCCCCTTGCAGTTTTGTTTGGGTGCTGTTCAAAGCCAAACCTTAAACCTTTCCCAGAATTTGAAACAAATGTAAGTGCTGGCACAAACCAAAGTGAGAAAATTTGAGGAGAGATTCTTTCTGCTGTCTCTCTCTCTCTCTCTCTCTCTCTCTCTCTCTAAGCTGCTTATTTAGATGTCTCATACTTTCTCATGGATGTGCTGCCGCTAGCTCAGGGACCAGGATTTCAGAACAGCAACTTTGGGGAGGTTTATATTCTGGTGCTGTCTGTAAGTGACTCCTTCCCGTAGGAAGCCAGAGGGATGGACTTTCAATGGGACAGTTCCACTGAAATAACAAAATCTACAAGTTTGGAATTATCTTATTCTTTGGTAAGATCTTTCTAGGGTGTAATTGAATGGCATGAGTGCTAGCTAAGAAATGTGAGTATTAATCTAAGAATGACTGAACTCTACATAGGCCATATTCATATTTTTATCACCCAGTTGACCTATTGTCTTATTGGGCCTTTTATCCAAAAACACAAGATCATTATCATAATGACCTAAACCATATATGCTTTTTAGAGGGGCAGCAGGGACAAGGGGCTGACCATCAGAGTTGAGTGTTCTCCGTCCACACTATGGAGTTGGAATTAACTGTCTGTCTAGCCAGGGACCACATTTTCCAGCTTCCTTGCATCTAATTATGACACTGTGCCTGTTCTGCTGAAAGGAAACGTGAGTGGAATTGACACCTGTCATTTTGGGAAGCTGAAGAGGCAGATGTATCTTTCCTGTGGTCTGTTTCTCTGTTCTGAATGAGGACTCCAAGACCTAGAAGGGGGTGGGGCCACAAGATGGATAGAGCCCAAGTTTCAAAATGGCCATGTGGTAGGTGTGGGAAAGACCATCCAACTTGGAACATTGTAAATAAGACATAAATGTGTGTTGTGTTAACATTTGAGGGGCGGGGGGAACATATCTGTTCCAGCATCTAGCATTACTTTAACAAACAGAGGAGATAAATAAACATGTCCCCAGAAAAAGTCATTACGAAATGGCAAATTTAGCCGAGACCGGTTTGGCTCGGTGGATGGAGCGTCGGCCTGTGGACTGGGGGATCCCAGGTTCAATTCCGGTCAAGGGCATGTGCCTTGGTTGCGGGCACATCCCCAGTGGGAGATGTGCAGGAGGCAGCTGATAGATGTTTCTCTCTCATCGATGTTTCTAACTCTCTATCTCTCTCCCTTCCTCTCTGTGAAGGACCAATGAAATATATTTTAAAAATGGCAAATTTGTTCCTATTCTCTACTTAATGCTTAAAGTCTAGGATAGGGTGGGGGCGGACTGGAGGGGTCAATGGGCGGGGAGGAAATAAGGTAATAAAGAGAAAAGTTTAAGATTTGTACAAGTGAAGGCAATAGCTGAATCCTCACCACTGCAGGATTCAGAGACAGAGGAGGCACACTCATTCATGAATGACCCATCCCTCTCTGCCCCTTCCCAGAAAATGGTTTTCCTGGAAACCTTTAAGGCCGTCCTAGATGCCCATCTGGCTTTAATCTACCCGTCACCTTCTTGCCCATATTTCCACTCAATTCTCATCTCCTCCATGAAGCTTTCTCTTACCAGTAAATGGACCATTCCTTTCTTTGAGTTCCTAGCAATTAAAATCTATACAGATCTTTGTATTGCCTCATATGCTGCCTAGTAAGTGCACTTATTTTATTATTAATGAATAAACACATCATTTGTCTAAATTGTAAGTTAATGGAGGGGAGAGATAAATACAATTTTTTAAAGTGGATTTAGGATATTGAAAATAGATTACACTTCTCTTTTTGTTTATAGCAAGATGATTATGTGTGTGTGTGTGTGTGTGTGTGTGTGTGTGTGTGTGTGTGTGTCGGAGGGTGGGCGTGGGAGGTTCCAGGACACATATACCTCACTATAATATTGCCCTCCATTGTAGAACACTATTTGTCTTATGTCCCAGAAGGGGATATAGCAGTTACTAAGCCTTTTACTTTCCCACAAAAATTAAGACATTTATTCATAAACAGAGAAGTAGAAAATTGCTCAGCAGTAGTGCAGGCATCTCTAGTAATTTTGGTTCTGCAGGCCCCCTGGTCACAGTCATCTTACAAATTTGAGAGCATAGTTTTAGCTAATTTAGTTCTTGGCATCAATCTTATTCTACTATTGAGAGTGTCAATTGCAATACCATTAGGATGCCAAGTTTTATGTGTTGATCCTACCTGAAAGTTGAAACCAGATTAATTCTGCCCACAGTGCCAGCCATGTGGTAAACCCCATCAGTTCCTTATATGGGACCTAGATTTTAATGGACAAAATATAATGTGAACATTCCACATTCTATTACCCAATTCTGGGTGATCAGTCCTCCATGGCTGAGTATCAAATGTCTACATTTATCATACCATATCTTAATCATTGTCAACTGTGCAGAAAGACCCTGGGAGATTTTCATACGCACTAAATTCAGGAAGTTCTCAGGTACGCTTTTCCCAACAATGTGAGCCATGCCCCTTGTGTGCACACATACACATAATTTCAAAGACAATTTTACATTTAGACTTAAATAATTAGGAGGGTGAATCCAAGATAAATCCATGAAAGAGAAACTTTGAGTGAAGGGTTTAAGGTGTCCCATACTTGTATTTCAAAAGTAAGAGCAATGCCTGACTGGTGTGGCTATGTGGTTGAGCGTCAACCTATGAACCAGGAGGTCATGGTTCGATCCCCGGTCAGGGCACATTCCTGGGTTGCAGGCTCAATTCCCAGTAGAGCGTGTGCAGGAGATAGCCAGTCTGTTTCTTTCTCATCAATGTTTCTATCTCTCTCTCCCTGCCTCTCCTTCTCTCTCTAAAAATCAACAAAAACATATTTCAAAAAAGTAGTAAGAGCAATTAATTCTCTTCATGCTAGTCCAGTTATTTCAAATAGTCATGGAAAAGCTTGAATTGTTAATTCTATCTCCAGGCATAGTTTATTTGAGGCATTTAAAAATGTACATGATATCTATTGCTCTTTCCTCTCACATATTAAGCTGCAGTTAAACATATGGTAATAATGCAGCATTGTTTAGTCATCCAATTCTTCATATAGCATGAAATATGGAGTACAAAAACACACATGTGCAAACCGAGCTAATATTTCTTTCCCTGAAATAAGTAACAGTTATTCATCTAGATGATTTTCAATTATAGAAATTGATGATATCTTCATGAAAGGAACTAGTAGTTTAAAAAGAATTCTGCCGTTTTTGATTTATTTAATAGGACAACAAAAATGGGGCAAAGTGAAAAGAAAGTTTGTACTTGATGTAAAAAAAAATTTTTTATGCCAATGTAGAGAGAAAAAGTCTGAAAGTTTTCAGCCCCGAGGTTAATTTTTATTATATAATTATATAAAAGCACAGTTTGGAAAAGATGTGATTTTCAGCCACTTTTCCAGTATAATTCCGCAGTAACAATAAGAACTAAAATGGGTTGAATTGTTGCAAAGGAAGGAGACTATCATAAAGATAGTAAGGAGATTTACCCACTAGTTATTCTATCATTCTGTTTTCAGTGCTACATTTCAGATTGTGTCAGTACTTCCATTATAAGCCTGTACTTTAAGGAATTTGGAATTTGGCCAGTAAAAGATCATTCTGAACTAAAAGTTGGCACAGAAAGTTTCCTCCCATGAGCAAAAGTTGTTTTCATTATTTCTTCATTGTTGTCTTCTTTCCCCCCCTCCTTTTACCAATTCCATAAAACTTCATCTGGTTGCTTTTAAACCTGGATATCTGAAGAAAAAGTTAAGTGTAAGGAGCCAACCCAGTGGTTTGAGGACAATACATCTTTTGTCCATCTGGGCAGAATTTGTATTTGGTATTTTATATGAAGGAATCAATACTATTCAGTTGGGAGTATTTAGACAAAGAGTAAAAACTAATTTTAAAAGACCTCTTAGTCTCTAGTAATGGAGTTAAAAGCAAGGAAATGAGGGTAAGAGAGAGCTTAGTCGTTTATTCCCATCATTGTGTATATTACTTTATAGCTATTTATGAAAGCTGCTCTTCACAGCACTCCTGTATAGTTTCATATCTATTTATTTCACAGTTTTATTGATGTGTAATTTACATAAAATAAAATTAATCCATTTTAAGGATAAAGTTCTATGAGTTTTGGTGAATGTATGCAGTCATTCAATTACCACTGACCACAATCATTTTTCAGAACAATTCCATCACCATAAAGAGTTTTCTTGTTTCACTTGGCAGTTGTTTCCCACCTCCAGCCCCACCCCAGTCCCCAACAATCACTGATCTTTCTTTCACTATAAATGTGCCTTTTATAGAATTTTAAGTAAATAGAATAAAATGATATATAATTTTTATATCTATAACTCACTTTCAGATAGCAGGATGTTTTGTTTTTTTCTATATACATATGTTTTTGTTATTGATTTCAGAGAGGAATGGAGAGAGAGAGAGAGAGAGAGAGAGAGATCAATGATGAGAGAGAATCATTGATCACTGCCTCCTGACACCTCAAACTGGGGGATCAAGCCTGCAACCTGGTCATCTGCCCTGACCAGAAATCAAACCATGACTTCCTGGTTCATAGGTCGCTCAACCACTGAGCCACACCAGGCTGGCAGCAAGATGTTTTTCAGGGTCATTCATACTCTTGCAAATATCAGTAGTCCATTTTTTATTGCTAAGTAATATTCCATTGTATGGATATACCAGTATTTTTTTGGGATTCTTTGTGGTTACTTAGTAATAGTATTTTTTTTCTTTAATTCTTTGAGCATATTTTTCTTTCTTTAAGTCTTTGAAAATATTTATAGCAGCTACTTTAAAGTTTTTACTAACTTCAACATAGGGACCAGTTTGGAGTCAGTTCCTATTGACTTTTTTTCCCAATGAGTATGAAATGTCTTTTTATGTTTTCTTTAGAACATCTAGTAATTTTTGGTTGGAATGTGGACGTTGTGGATGATATGCTATACAATTCTGAATTCTATTTTTGAATCAGTAGGGTGGAGGTGATGAGTGGTTTTGCTTTGCTTTGTAGGTACTGGAATGGAATACGTCTGAAATGAAATATGTCTGCCACATGGTCTCCAATTGTTGATATCTCTGCTCTGTTTCTTTTTTTTCCCTATTTATTTTTTTTTTTTAGCATGATCTCCCTTATACTTGTGTAATTTAGTAGTCATCCAACCAATAATTTGGCATAGATTATGCTCTCACAGTCAGGCCAATAATGTTTGCATGCTTGTTATTAAGCTATGGGTGGGTTGGAGAACACACTTAGTGGCACAACATATTCTGATATGTTCCCAGGCTTTTAATTTTGTCAGGCATGCATAGTTCAGCAATCAGCCAAGTATGTATGAGAGTACATTATCACAGCACTTCAATAGCTCTCCCACTTTTAAAATCCCCTTGCCCATATATTTCTACCTGCTCTGTCACCTGCCCTAACTCAAGTCCATCATCTTCAACTAGTAAAGCTATGGATTTTGACCACCCTATGGTATGCTAGTCGCTGCTTTAATTGAAGATATAACAGCCGATGCAGCTCCTAGGGATTGTCCTTATCGACTACTCTCTTGAAAGACCTACTCCAACCCCGAGCAGCTTGAACCATTTCCCGAGCAGCTTATGTGGAGTCCCTGTTTCCTGTCTTCATACTCACAACTAAATATCTGCCTGCTGGAGTTTTGGACCAAGTTCATAGGACAACCTCCCCCATCCTCTGACACACGGTTGCTTCATCTCTGAGGAAATCTGTTTAAATTCTGTTTCACAGCCCAAAACACATACCTCTAGATCAGGGGTGGGGAACGTTTTTCTGCCAAGGGCCATTTGGATATGTATAGCATCATTCATTGGTCATAGAAAATTATCAACTTAATAATTAGCCTGCTATATTTGGTCAAACATTTAATGAACTCACTCCTAAGACCTTGGCAGGCCAGACCAAATGATTTTTTGGGCCATATGTTCCCCACCCCTGCTCTAGATATGAAGAATGACTACTTTTCAGCTCAAACTCTTGTGATTCACACAGGATGGGCCTTTTCTCTTTATAAAAAGTATTGGTCATACAAGATCTCACACCCATATTTCAAGATTCACATACATAAAGTAGTAGTAAGAACTGTGGAAGGTAAGTTGTGGGCCCAGAGAAACTGGAACAAATAGAAAAGAACAGTAGGGCTGAGAATCAGAAGCAGGGCTTGGTCTGCTTGGGTAGACAGCCCGGGCCAGGCCAGTGCATGGCACTGGAACAGTACCCAAAGCAGGAACTGGTCATTTGATATAGGCTGTTGATATAGAGAGAGATCAGGATTTAGGTGATTGGTCTCCAAGGAAGCTTCAGGTAACTCCCCAAGAACCATTAATTTAAAAGTTCAAACCAAGTTCAGATCTTGAGCAGGGCTAGGACAGGTGAATAGGAGGTCATCAGCAGAGGTCTGGCCCAGCTTATCACCTTCAAGGACTAGAGCTCCCTAAAAGAAGTAGTATGATAGCGGTATAATCAAATGGAAAGCAAAGCAGTTAGCAGGAAACGAGGGTAGCAGGCAAGTGCTCAGTCTGAGGAATTCAAGGTCCGTCATGGTTTTTGAGGAAGTGGAAGTGTCAGGATTAGAGCAGAACCAGCTGGGAAAAGAAGAGAAAGTATACTTATTGAGAGAATACTAAGTTCTAAGACATTCCCTCCTAACTTACCTACCTTTTATCTCTCAGCAACTCTGTAAAGAAAGGGCTGTCTTTCTTTCTCATATCCTTCCTCAAACATGGCATAACTATTGCCAAGCATTTTCTTTAGGGATGAGCACACTGAGGCTTAGATAGGTTAATAACTAGCCGAAGGTCACACAGCTTGAAAATTATAGAGCCTGGAATAGAATTCTGGTCATTACGACCCCAGAGTCCATTTTTGCCAGTTAGTTCAGCATTCTGCAGAAAGACGATAACAGGTAATAACTATCCCATGGATTCCCATTCTAGATGGATGCCAATGGCACCCAGAAATGGGGACCAGCTCACACGTGCAGAGGATAGGTTCACAGAACTGCATGGTCAGGAAGCAGGCAGGTTATTATAGTCATGTTATCACACCAGCCTTAGACGATGCCTACAGTTTCTACCACTGGAATGATGCTTTTGAATTGAGATATGGCAGGTGGTACACAGATATATTAATGGGAAGGATGTTCCAGTGAGGATAGAATCAGCTGTAGGTAACAACATGACAGATGGCTAGGGTACACCATAAAGGAAGAGGGGCCGTTGTTTGGGTCACGATTGACAATTTCTTTTTGTAAAGGAGCACGAAGTTGATATTTTAAGTTTTGTAGGCCACATGATATGACCTGTGACATTCCTGTCATTGAGTATTAAAGCAGCCACAGACACTTTGTAAACAAGTGGTGTTCCAGTAAAACTTTATTTAAAAAAAAAACAACAAAAAAAACGACAAGCTGGATTTTCTGCACACATGGTAGTTTATAGTTTCCTAATCTAGAAAGCCTACAGTGTCTGTCACAGTGGAGGCAGACATGGTTAATAACTAAGGACTAGTTAACTTGTAAAGTCATGTTAATTTACTAGACAGGCAGCCATCATCTTAAAAGCAGGTTGTGTGAGCCAGGGTAGTGCACTGGGGCCCCAGGTGCCTCGCTCAGAGGGAAACAGTGAAACACACACATAAAGGGCGCTGAGGCGGAGAAGATGAACTCTGCTGACCTCACAGTTGTTCTCAGGTGGTGCCAGAGCGAGCAAATGAAGAATCATGGGGGAAAATCAGATACTGAGCACCTTATGTGGTATTTGATTTTTTCTTCCCCTCTGCAAGGCTGAAATATGGGCTCGGGTCCACGTAGGAAGGGAAATAAACCTCTGCTTAACTAGTTATTGTCAGGAGGCATTACCTTCTGCCCATAGGGTGGGTCTCAGTTCTAGACACTGCACGAGTTACTTATACAGACTATATAACTGAAGGATTTGCAAGTACTAAAAACGGAATATGGTGCTTCTAATCGGCCCAAAATGGGTTGAGGGTGGAGCGGAGGAGGTGATATATTGTAATAGCCATATTAAACTGTACTAAACTTGAAATAACGGGGAAAATATTTCCTTAAAGCTAATAGGAAAAATCAGTTCCCAGACTGAGAACAATGAATCTAAGTTGTCATCCAGCTGCATGGGCTCGGAGGAGAGTTCCTGTGCTGAGGTTTCCATTATAAAACACAGAGGCATTATTGGGGATAAATGAGCCAATATGAATGAAATTCCTGGAATTGCCAACCTGAAATTTCACGCCAAAAAGCCTCCGATTCCCAGGGTGATGTGGAGTGGTGATTTTTTTTTCCTGAAAGTTCAAAAAGAATCCACTTTATTAGTGGAATGGGATACTTAGCAGGAGTATGTTTATAAACCTGGATTCTTCAGGTTCCCTCTAATATTGAAAGCAGAAGGAAAGGGGACTTCTTCCTTGAATTTTCCCCCTGAATCTCCTTCATGTGGTCGTTGGGTAGGTATGCTAAAAATAGCAGTAATGGTGTGTAACCTCCCAGGTGAGGAGAGCCAAGATCCTGCCAGGCTGTGGTGGCCCATATGGGAGCCAGTGGGACTGTGCCCAGATGGGTTGCCTTTCTCCACCTTTGCACAAAGGAGCCTCATAGTCTCATGGTAGCTCTGCCTGGTGGTGACTGTGGGAAGGCTCGGCCATCTTGGACTTGTTGGGAAGGGAGAAGACTGTGGGAATGTTTGAGGTCTTTCTAGCGAAACTTCCAAGGAATAGTCAGGAGATCCAGAGGGGGATCTGAACTGAGCTCTGCACCCACTTCTCCCACATCCCAAGAGCAGAACCTTGCAGAATGAATAAGACCCAACAGAAGACTAATGATAGGATGAGGCTACGCAAGTATGTTTTGGGGATCCCCTTCTCCCTTTTTCCTCTACTTCTCCCTTCTCCTGATCAGTACCAAGATCAGCTTAGATGACAATATTTGGCTGACTCTCCCTCTCCCCAATCCCCTTCTTTCATGCACTCATACCTCCTGTTTCCCTTTGATGCATGTGTGTCATATTCCTGAAAGCTTTTTAAATGCTGTTATAAAATGTCAGCCAAAATGCTGTACTTATCATAGTCACAACAAGAACGGGTCACATAGCTTATAGTCCAAACATGGTAAGTTCATTAATTGGGCCGTGAGGCCACATCAGTAAATCGTTAGCTCTATTGAAAGGTCCCAGTGTAGGGAGCATCAAGTTGCCAGAGTAAGGAGAGGGCAAAATGAATGACGTAAAAATACATTCAAGAAAGACTTTGACTTAGTTGTTCTTAGTTACTTTTGGGTTTTCACCCTTTTGAAAACTGCATGCATTTTATCTTCCCTGGGCATAAACATATACCCACATAACATTTTGCAAGCAATTTTAAAGAGTTCATGTACATCCTCCAACCTCATCCATGGACCTGAGGTTGAAAATTCTTGAGCAATATGAATCTATGATGACTTATGTACAATGTATTAAGTCATATAAAAATAGATACAAAACCCGGCCAGTGTGGCTCAGTGGTTGAGCATCGACCTATGAACCAGGAGGTCACAGTTTGATTCCCGGTCAGGACACATACCCAGGCTGTGGGCTCGGTCCCCAGTGAGGGACATGCAGGGGGCGGCCGATAGTGATTCTCTCTCCTCATTGATGTTTCTAACTCTCTCTCCCTCTCCCTTCCTCTCTGAAATCAATAAAAATATTTTAAAAAAATAGATACAGATTTTTAATGTAGTAAAAAGGAGATAATATACTTACGGGGAAATCTGTCACTTATCACTTAATTAAATGGTTAAATTCAGCATCAATAACAGTGATTCAACCTGGCATTATGTGTCTCCTGATAACAATGCAATATAACGACCATTGCACAATTGCTGAGGAATCCCAGCCAACAATGTTTATTTATATCTAACCAAGCCTTTAGACGTAATGTCTAGTTAACAGGAAATAAAAAAGTTAAAGGATATTTATTTCAAGGAAACAATCAGACAAATTCAAAATGTGAAACATTCTAAAAGACAACTAGTTTGGTGTCTTGAAAAAGTCAAGATCTTTAAAAACCAAACAAATAAAACATCTGTGAGGACTGTTCTAGATTAAAAGAAACTATAGAAACATAACAACCAAATGTGAAATATGAACTTTGATTGGATTCAGATTCAAATAAATAAGCTTTAAACAAACAAATATTTGGATGATAATTATGAAAAATTTAATATAGCTACATATTAGTTGGTATTGGGGGTTATTATTATTTCCTTAGGTGTGATAATGGTATTTAATATATCTTATGTATATTAAATATAAGTATGTATATTTATGTTTTTAGTATATATTCAGTACATGGAAGCATATACAGGGTGTGGCAAAAGTAGGTTTACAGTTGTTCATATGGAAAATAATATAACAATCCACACTAATAAAAGAGAAAGATGCAAATTGACTGTACCTTCATGATGCCCACCAGCCAATCAGGAGTGAGTATGCAAATTAACCCAAGAAAGATGGCAGGTGAATTTGCATATGCAGGTGCGGAGCAGCTGGGGGCGGGGCAGGACGCTTGCATCTACACCATGGCAACAATGCAGGCATTCAGCACCGCCCCAGGCACTCCAGGCCTCTGTGCAGCGTAGGAAGGTGGAAAGGTGGCTCTAGGCTAGTACAAAGGCAGAAAGGTGGCTCTGGGCTGGAGTGAAGGCAGTGCCGGCAGCCAGGGGAAGGAAGGCCCATTCTCGCACGAATCTTCATGCATCGGGCCTCTAGTTGATAAATAATAATACAAGATTAAACTCTGGATTTCATGTACTCACAACTATAAACCTCCTTTTGCCCTGCCCTGTACATATAAATAAAGTACCTATGGCAAAAATCTTAATACACTGTATCATTCTTTCAACTTCTCTATATATTTGAAATCTTCAAAATAAAAATAGAAAGGAAAGATTTAGCCCTGGCTGGTGTGGCGAGTTTGTTGAACATCGTCCTGTGCACTGAGATGCCACCAGTTCAGTTCCCAGTCAGGGCACATGCCCAGGTTGTGGGCTCGATTCCCACTAGGGGTCTTGCAGAAGGCAGCTGATCGATGTTTTTAACTCTCTCCCTCTCCCTTCCTCTCTCTCTAAAATCAATAAAAGCATTTTTTAAAGAAGAGAATTAAATGTACATTAAAAAAAAAGTAATAGCACAAGAAATTATAATTCCTAGTCATGTACTTTGTCAATTTAAAATCTTCTGCAGGAATAGCTGGTCCTGAAGAACGTGGCCTCACCAAGCCAACACCGAGCATTTAACAACAGGTCTCCCTTGACCACCATATCCCGGCGAAGCCTCCTCTCTGTTCCTCTCAATCTTACGAAGGGAAATGTGATTAAGAATCTGTACTTTTAACAAAAAAGGCAGCACTGCTCTTGGGGAACTTTGTATCTCAGAGGCTCAAATAATGCTTTCTGGCAAACGCTAAAGTTGAGTACTTTTTAAAAGAAAACACACCAGAGCTACCCCTGGCCACCACCTCCACCACCACCACCAGTCTCCTCTGATGTAATAAAGGAGATACGGTACACATAAAAGTCAAGGAAATGTTATCACCTGAGATCATATTTTCCAACTGGAATTCATTGGGAAATAAGGAAGTTGTACTTACAGAGTCACGATTTACCGGCATCACCAAGTCTAATTAAGTCAGTCCATATTATCTCATGTCCCGTCCAGTGCAGAACTGTGTAAGGCTGCAGATTACTGGGGATTGCCAAGAACTTACTGTGCAGAATTAAATTGTATAGATAATGGCTTTTGGCATTTTTGTTACAAGGGACTGGTTTCAATATAAAATAAGGAAACATCATTTTACTCTCCAATGGTTAGTTCATCACCAGCTTTTTTCTTTCTTTCCTTCTTTTTTTTTTTAAGTCCTGAAAATAGCTTACCAAAGATTTGTCATTTCCTGCCTGGAGAAAGTTCTGGAGCATTTGTGTTTTTATAAATATCAGATGTATAATCTCAGACGTGAACTTATTATAACTAGCCCCAAGGCATCATGAGCTGCAAGTTGCCACAGGAAAATTAAAGGGGTCAAGTTCAAAAGGGGTGTGTGTCAGAAGGTTCTGGAAAAAGGGCAGGAGCTTAATGAGCATCCCTGAGATGAACCTGTGATCGCAGGGAACCTGCCATCTGTCTTTTGCTGTTGGTTAGACTCCCAAATACTTTTTATAGCCCCCCAGGAGTGAAGAAGGTCCCCTGGGCTCAATTGGGAGAAAAAATATATTAAGTTGGCTCCTCTTAACTGAAGGGGAAGGGAGAGAAGTGTTTAAATGACTTACTATCTCTTGGGCTCTATTTATTCTGTTAAAAAATATTGTACCTAGTATTTCAGAAATGGCAACTCTTTGAACCTCCGTGAAAGTCTTATGGGGGTCATTGGTATCCTTGATGCTATTGTTTTATTGGCAGCATTTATCATCGATCCCACTTACCATTTTACCTTTTTTCCGTAACATGGGATGATAAAGTAGCATCATAAAACCAGACCTGCAGGTTTGAATTAGTCTCCATTCAGCTAACCCATTGTTTCTCAGTTGGAGTCTGCTACAACCAGGGGCAGGATATATTCTCAGGGGAGTGAAGAGAGATGATTTAACAAGTAGGTGATTAGAATAAAAAGTAAATTCCCTAGAGGCGAGAATGGAAGTCAGAGCCTGGGGAACAACCATCACTTACATGCAGGAAAGGAGAGACCAAATGCCAAAAGGGCCAAATACAAAAACTATAAAAATAAAGACATGACTCTTTGAGAGAAATAGATTCCTTGTTTTAATTAAAAGGGACACCAGAAAAAAAAATAGATGACAAAAAGGGGTCTTATCCAAAATAAAAGGAGGGCGGAGATGTTCTGAAAACAACACACATACAAACAAACAAGGGGTAGGCAATTTGTCCAGTTGTGTGATTAGTAAGTGGCAGCTAAGGACAATGGTGATAGCTGCCATTTGTGCATTCTGACCTCATTTAGTCCACATAATACTGCATGATAATATGTACTATTATCACCATATGACAGATGAGGAAACTGAGGCTTAGAGGAGTTAGTAAGTTTCATGAGATCCTGCAACCAGTAAGTGTGAAAGCCAGAACTCAAACCCAGGAAATTTTATTAGAATGCCTGTCCTCTGAGCCACCACACTGTCCTGTGTCTTTATGTAGCTTTTAACTGTATAAATTTGAACTCCTTCCCCTCCCCCAGCAATATCAGTATCTTCTCCATTAGTAGAGAAAATGACTTTTGAATACAAATGTTGATATTTTATGTCTCAAATGACTTCAGTTTTAAGGGAGTACTATAAAATAACTACTGTCATCATTTGGAATGGAAATTAATGCTGCTGATTAGGTAAATGTATTGATAGTATTAAAGGTATTAGCAATCTTCATTATTTCTTGGACAATAACTTTGGAAGGTCTGAACTCCATAGATGAGAAAAGGGATTTCAGAGACAGAATACTGGCTTATTTCTGGCTCTACCCATATTCATAGTCTCTTTGGGAAAGACAAACCAGGGGGCCATGGTATGTATTCATTATCCTTAAATTTGGAATTCTTAGTTTGCATCAAAATTGGCTGAAAGCTGAGGCGGCTGAACCTGGGTGAAGCTTACCAAAAATAAATAAGTAAATAAATAAGCTAAAAGATTATCCTGATAGTTTGGGGCCACGTAGGAAATTATATTGATAGGCATTTTACAGATGTCTGGGATGACTTAGCTGTAGGTTAAAAATAAGGGAACAAAAAAAAAATTGGACAATTATTCAACGGAGGGGAAAGTTATAGAAGACACTGTCATCAGGCCACTACTTAGCTTCATAGCAAATACTATTTTTATAGTCATAATAAAGAAGGACTGAATATGGATTTCATCAAAAAGTATTTTATCAATCCAACACACCTTATAAATTGCACTGTTATTTTAATGTGCATATTTTATGTGTGAAAAAAATATGACACACATTCTTTATAAACTATATAGCAAGTTCAGAGGTATTAAAATGTAGAAAACCAATGCATCGTAGAATTGGTGAAACAGTTTATTAGAATAATAAGGGGAAGGAAGTATAAACTCTTCTTCATCTAACATGATCAGAATCCAATATATATTATTTTAATTTGATGATTCTGGAGATTGTAAAATGCATACCATTTAGAAAAATAGAGCAAATATCAGAAGAAATTGCTTAAAAATAGTGGTTGCCTTATTTGGGGAGGGTGGGAGATGAAGGGAAACTATATGCTAGACTCTTCTGGTTTGGGTTATAAGTCTTTGAGCACTTTGTGTCTTTTTAAATGGTGTGCGTAGATTATTCTTATAAATATAATTATTTAAATATTAATTGCTTTCTGAAAAAAATGTTTCTTGTTCTGTGCTATTAGTGCCCTAAACTTCATACACATGATCATGGAGGCCTCAGATGGTATTCAGAGGGAAAACATGGAAGGTGGTATTCATTCCCGAAGAGTTAAGGCTGTACCCACCTTTGAAAGTGTAATGGAAGTCCAATTTCATTAAAGTTTGTCAAAATGTTGACATCATGTGACCCTCCATTTTCTGAGTTCCTGCTGTACCTGGGCCATTCCAGCAATTCTCCAGGGCTGTGGGGGAGGAGAGAGTTTGGGCAAAGGCAGAGGGAGCGCATCCTGCTGGTGGCAGCTGTCTGATCGCCCAGGGAGCATTTTCAAATTATAACACCACCCGGATGAGATAGTAATACTTTCCAAGGGTAAGCTGTCCACCCCACCCCATCAAGGCCCTGCTGTCTTCAGGCACTGCCACTGTTATTGAGAAAAGTGTCTCCTATTCCTTGAGTATGTTGGGGTGGAAAAAGGTTGAGAGCCATACCCCTTAGCTCTTCATTATGAGGGTTTCCTTTTTAGATATATGAATAGAGAACTATTTCTCCTTTTTCCATATGTTTAGGTCTTACCTCTGCAACAAAACAGTAAAATACTTGAGGGCCCAGACTCCTTAATTCTCTGATGCTAAACAGAGTGCTGGGCACATAGGAGGTACTCTATAAATATTTACTGGTTGATTTTAATATTATTTTAATCCTTTTTCTTGCTTGAGGCTGATAATAGTTAACTGCGTATATAATAGCCTAATAAACTATTTACTCATATTGCCTTTTAATGCCTTTGTATCAAGTTTATTGCTAATAATTAATGATGCCTTCGTTTCTTAGGCATCTTTTAAATCCTATACTTGGAAGGTTTATAATGTCCTTTGAAAGAAGGCAATTTAATTTTTAACTTTAGAGCTTATCAGACTTTTGTATTTGGGCTCTCACTTTGGTAATTGAGTTTGTGCTTGGTATGTTAAGGAGATAGATCCGAGTTAATGAGAGGTCTTGGGCATGAAGTTCTCCAAATACTATCCCCATGATAGAAAGTTGAATTAATAGGGCAATTTAATACATGAGGAAAGATATATAGAAACTCACACTTTTGTCCTCTCCGTTCACCAATATCCTCAAGCAATTCAAAAGGATAGAGCCTGGGAAGTGTCTAGCATGATCTGGGTAGTCAATAGGACTTATTTAAAGAAAGCAATAAAATAGATGTTGAATTCCAGGTTTGACATCTAAAGGAACCAAGAAACAATCACGGAATGTTCATGTGCAAAGGTTAAAAAAAAATGCTCTTTCTTTTTTTGAGAGAGTTGCCAAGTTGCCCACGTCAAGTCCAATTGCTTCCTTTCGAGACCTTTACATACTCACTTCTCTCAGGAGGCAGAGCTCTGGCATTCTAGCCTCTGCCAAGGAATGATACAGGCCTCTCTCCCTAACAATTTCCCCCCGAGCCTCCTCGGTGTGGGACGGTCCATAGTGAACTGAGAGCATTGGCTGTTCCTTTTTGCAGCCTACGCAGTGGTAGTTTGTTCTTCTCAGCTCAGCTTGGGGCCCAAGACAGATTTCTCCAGCTAACATGGTTAACAGTCTCTAGCAGTAGATTTTACATTTAAGAAGCTCTCTGTACTTCCTGAAATGTCCAGCTGAGGGCGCAAGGGAGTCTATGGGACAGAGTGAATGACAAGGAGAGGCAATGTCAGGAGAGGGAGAACTCAAGAGAGGCAAATGAGGGCGTGAAATAGCTGACATTGCTGATACCAAAGAGAATAAAGAACGATCCTGCACTGAGGAGAATTGTGACGTCTTTATGACCATTAATGGATTTAGCAGCAAGACTTTACTTTTTAATAATCATGGAATCCATTTGCAATTTTGACCTGGGCTTGGAATATCCCTCTCTCCTCTCCCGCCCCCTGCTAAGCTGCCTTCCTTTCATCCCACAGCCTTTCAGTCCTTCCTTCCTCTGTGGCCTTCTAGGGGAGATCCATGGAGAGGTGACAGCCCGCTTCCCACAGCTCTCCACTGGGTTAGACAGTTACATCGCTCCACACCAATAAAAGGCATTTAATCTTGGCCTGTGGGGAATGTAAATCTTTCCCGGTCTATTTATGGATCAGTTTAATATTTTTATTTTCCTGTCTAGATGTCCACTACGTATTGGTCAGTGTTGTAAAACAGTGCTTTCCAACTTTTTCCCTTTAGAGAACACGTTGTTCGAACTCGTTCTCACATAGAGCCCACTTTGTTTGTAAAGGGACGTGAACCTGGGTTCTCTGATGTGTTGGTGGGAAGAAGGGAGGCTGGATGTTGGCCCACTTCTCCCACTCCCACCCCTATCCCCAGGAGGTCCTGAGTGGCAGCAAGCAGCAGAGTTTTATAAAACTACCATTTTTAAAAATAGAAAATCTTATGATTCCTGGACAGTGGAAATGTCTTATTTCCTTTGTACTATGCCCAGGTTGTTTGTCATGTGATATCAAAAATAGTGAAACCTTGCCCTGGTCAATGTGGCTCAATTAATTGAGCATCATCCTGTGCACCGAAAGGTCATATGTTGGATTCCAGTCAGGGCACATGCCAGGGTTTCTGGCTAGAAACCCAGTAGGGGATGTGCAGGAGGCATCCATTCAATGTTTCTCACATTGATATTTCTCTTTCTCTCCCTCTCCCTTTCTCTCTTTCTAAAATCATTAAAAGCATATAAAAAAATAAAATAGCAAACCCTCAATTGAAATTTGGAATAAAGAATCCTTTCCAAAGGATACAGGTTCAAATTTTTTTTATTACCATAAAACAAAGGATCTTAAAACAAAAACAATTAAAAAAAACTACAAGCAGATTGTTGAGAGAATAAACTACTAAACACATTTGGCACTGCTAATATAGATAAGCTTGGTCATACAGGGCCTAAACCTTTTTATTTAGGACTCTTTAGTATGCTCATTATAAATCTTTTTTTAAAAATAAATAATAAACACCAAAGTTCATAGGGTAACAAGTGCTGCACCTATCATTGTGCCTGGAAATAGAAGATGCTTTCAAATGGTAGCTCCCTTCCCCCTCAGTTCCCACCTAACTCAGCGCCCCCATTTAATTCAGTGTTGATCTGTACCCCAGTGTTTCCCCAGCTCTGAATTGCTGAATACCATAGCCAGTTCAGAATCTTTCTGAAGTCCCAGGAAGACCACAGACCGTAGAATCCTAATGGGATCCCATGCTAGAGTCATTCACTGAAGGTACCATCTTCACAAAGAGTTGGTCCCTGCCTTCAGACCGTCCCAGTCCAGTGGGGGAGGTTAAAATGTGAACACGTGCAATGAAACTGCAATAAAGAGCTCCCTCTGCCTACAGTGGGCGAGGAGTATGACCTAAAGGCAAGAAGACATTGGTCAAGTGGGCCAGTGAGCAGAGTACATTCCTGGGACACAGTCAAATGTGGAAAAGCACAGAGAATTACATATTTATTGGATGCTCTAATACAGAGCAACCATTAAAACCAAGCCCTAGCTCCAGGAGATTCACGTTCTACTAGAATGAAGAATGTGCAGTGTTCAGGTGACGGCAGGTTAGTGTAGATGAGGGAAGGGGTGAGGATGAGGTGGGTGATATAGTTCGCTTCCATCTGAAGGGTCGTCAAGGACAAACTTAGGAATTTGAACTGCAAGTTATAGGTGGTTCCAGAGGGTGTTGGCCAGTTTAGCCTCTGGAGGTCAGGATTGATGATGACTTCCTGTGGACAAAATTAAAACCACATGGTGTGTCTAAAAGCTCAATATTCTTCAACCTGGCATTCGCTTGAGCAAAAGTCCATGAGGTTATTTCATATCCTTTCTTGGGTGGGTATTAAAAATGCCACACCATTGCGTATAGGAGGATTTAAAGAGGAGAAAATTTAAAGTGAGAGCAAGAGTCCTGGGAAATGGCTGCAAAGTGGTGGCCTTGTGCACTGGCCATGGACTTGAACCTGAATTCCTGTTGCCTGCCAGTGAATTGGGGTGTGCACCCAGTTTCACCTGAGGTGGCCAGATGAGTAACAGCGAATGCTATGCCAAGATGTTCCCTCTACTTTAAACGTTCCTGGAGCAGCACAAGGCTTCTGTGTGAAGCCCGACAGTGTGTAATCCGGGAACCCATTTTTCACCCTCAGTTTGAAAACAGGATTCAAATCTGTTACCCTTATCGGCCCCTACACTGCAGCCTCTCCCACTGTCTTAAAGTTCCTTGAAAGTGCCCCACATACAAATTTTGCAAGAATGATTGATTTTTTTAAAAAAATGGCAGTCACTCTAATAGGCTAGCCTCTAGTGAAAAGAGTATTTTTAATGATATTTATATGAGCAATGTACTGCTTTTGGCCACCACTCACCAAAGCACTTCTGTTCTTTAGAGTAGCAAGAAGGGGCACCGATTCATTCAGGCTGCTTTCCATCAAAAACCTGGATTAAGAATATAACCTTGGCTCAGTTGGTTGAGCATTTTCCTATCCACCAAAAAGTTGCTAGTTCAATTTCCGCTCAGGGTACATGCCCAGATTGCAGACTAGATCCCCAGTAGGGGGCGTGCAGGAGGCAGTTGATCGATGTTTCTCACATCTATGTGTCTCTCTCTCATCTTTCTTGTTTTCCCTTCCTCTCTCTCTAATATATATATATATATATCGCACGCTAGAGATAGATATATAGATATATAGAATATAACCGATAGCAGCATAGGAAAGAATCTTGTTTGTTTTATGCAGATTGACCCCATGACTTTGACCTGACACAGCCCCTGACAGTGGATCTCACATTTTGGTGTGCATCAGAACCACATGGGACTTTCTAGAACCGATTGCTGGCTACACTCCCAGAACTGATTCAGTGGGTCTGGGGATATGGCCCTTAACTTTGCATTTTTAACAAGTTCTCAGACAATGCTGATGCATTTCTTTCATGTGGCCTCAGTCTACTGATCTTTGGGATGAATTTATTTAAATCTAAAATAACCTGATTATCTTGTCAATAATCTCACTACTGTGATCTATAACAGTAATATTTCTCTAACTTTAAAACCGGCAAGGGAAAGGGGAAGTTCAAGTCCTGACAATAACTGACTCTTCCAAAGATAAATCAACAAATATTTTTAAAATCAAGTAAATAGACCCCCCCCCAAATTAGCAAGGATTTACAAGATTTGATCAACACTATCAACCACACATTTAAGGAAAATGAATATCAATCTTAAAAAAAAAAATCCTTCAGAAAATAGATGAGAGAATACTTCCTGATTTGTTTTGAGACCAGCATAGCCTTGATACTAAAACCTGGGGGGAAAAACGGCATTATAAGAAATGGAAATTATAGGTAAATTATTTTCATAAATATCAATGCAAAATTCCCTAACAAGGTATTAGCATATCAAATTAAGCAAGTAACAGAAAGGTTAATACAAATTTAGCAGGTAAATTTATCCAAGTAATAAAAACATTTAAAATAAATCAATGTAACACACCACAATTACAGAATATATAGAAAAAATATATAATTGGCTCAATAGATTGAGAAAAAGCATTTATCAGAATATAACCCCATTCATGATAAAAACTTTTAACAAATTAGAAAGAGAAGGGAACTTCTCTAATCTGATAAAGGGCATCTATTGGAAACCTCAAATTAGCATAATTCTATATACCAGTAACAAAAAAATGGAAATGGAAATATAAAAAATAATTTATATAATAGCATTAAACATATGAACTACATAAGAGCTATATTTAACAAAATATGTCTAAAACCTGTACACTTAAAACTGCATGTATTGCTCAGAGAAATCAAAAAGGCCTAAATAAATGAAAAGATATGCTATGTACATGGATTGGAAAATTCAATATTGTTAAAGATGCCAATGCTCCCCAAATTGATTTATACAGGGTGGGGCAAAAGTAGGTTTACAGCGATGACTGTGTGAATCAATACGACCACTTTGGAAAAGGCAGAGTCCTTTAAAATCAACACACACCTACCCTATGGCCCAGTGATGTTACTTCTGTGTACTTACCCAAGAGAAAGGATAATATCCACAAAAAGATATGCCCAAGAACGTTCCTATCAGCTTTATTCAAGCTCACTAATACTGGAATCCTCCCAAATGTCCACCAGCAGTAGAATGGATAACCACATTGTGATAAATTCAAACTATACAGTACTACTTAACAATTTAGAGAAGTAAGTCATATTACATACAACCATATAGATGAATCTCAAGCATTATTTAAGTGAAAGAAGTCATATATAAAATAGTATCTACCATGATGTACAAGAATAGGCAAATCTTACCTATTATAATAGAAATCAGAATAGTGGCTACCTCTGAGAGGAGAGCTCAACTGGAAGGAGGCACAGAGGACTTCTCTGGGGTGATGGAACTTTTTATATCAATTGTGATGTTTATATGGGCATATTCTTTTATCAGAACTGACCAAATTATGCACTAAAGATGTGTGCATTTTTCCTATATATAATTTTCTACCTAAAAAAAGGCGGGGGGCAACAATTTGAAACTGGTAACTAGATAATTACAAAAAAAGTTCCTAGTATACTTTGAATTTTACTGACTAATAAAATACATTTTATTGCACATTGGATATTTAATATAAGTCAAGCATCTTACACATTAATCAAAAATTGGTTTAGAAGCATTAGAGTGTTAGCACATTCCTCCTGTGTAATGCATTTTCACACATTGGCCCTACATGGTTCCACTCATGCCTTCCACTTTGGTAGTAAATAAGCGAAGGCTATTTTGGTATTTTGCAGCTTAAAGCTCTGCTTGCAATGTACTACTTGATCTCTTTATGGTGGTCAATTATTTCCCAGAATGCATTTTCCCCAACCTCCAATGTTTATGTAAGAATGTTTCTAATATAGGGCTACCTGTCATTATTTAAGTGAAATATGACCTGTTGCTTGCAGTTGGGTTTAAATGCAAAATCAACCTTGAACAAAAAACTGAGACCAGTTACATTTCTTCCAAAAGCCCTATTTTGGCCAATACAAAGGGGGTGAAATGAGCCAACAAAATTATATATTTAAGATCTGCTAAGTAAATCAGGAATCTTTGTTTGGTTTAGAGTGGAGAGAAAACTTAGTAAAAACTGATAGAAACTTCAAGTCACTGACCCTCCACTTTTATTGAGTTTCACAGTAGGTCATTGTTAATTATATGCAGCTTCTTTCTAAACAGCAGTGACACTCCCGTTTCTGTAATAACTGACTGGGCAAAAACCTTTGCTGTCCTGATATTACATTTTACAAAATTGACTGAAACGTAAATACAATTAGACTTATGGGTGTTTAGCATGATGTCATAGTGTGGTTGTGTTATTCTTGACTGAAGTGACCTGTTCCAAAGAATGAACCAAGGAGACCTGTTAATGACCCCATGTAGAGTCAGACCCTGTGGGCACACTTTCTCTTTTTATTTTGGGGGTTTGGCAACTAACCCTCCAATTGAGAGCGTGTGAGTCTGGGCTCTTTGTTCGGCAGGATTGAAAGTCACTCGGCCCATGTAAGCATTTCCCCCCAATCTATGGAAAATAAGAATATGTCAGAAGTTTTCTTTCTGTTTTATGGATGCACATACTAAGGGGCCGACTGACAGTGAGGGGTAGAGATAGGCAAGAATTGCACTTTATCTCCCTGGTTCTTGCTCAATATTTCATTGTTCATTTTGTTAGGCAAATGTAGTATAGTCCACTGATAGGAGTACATTTGGGCTAATGTTAAAATCATTATAAAAGGTTCTGAGTCTGAGATTAAAAAATAAGGAAAAGAGGTGTATTTCTAGCAATGCAATTAGAAAAATACATGATAGCAAGAAGTAAAACTTTCTTACCCATCTAACCAAGTTGACTTCTCATACATTCATTCATCAAGTATTTTTCACATGGCTTTACATTGTGGGAGTTCACAGATATTTGAGCTGATTTTTCTGTCTTAAAGTAACTTAGAATCTAGTTTTATGCACAAAATATACGCACTGGAAATCTTGAGTGAAGTAACAGTACAAGACTCAGTAACAGAACACATCTGTAAAAGAGGTGTTCCGAATTAATACGTGTGCAAAAGATCATCACTGATTAAGATGATCATGTAAAATTTGAGAAGGAAACTGAGCATCTGGGAAGTGTTGAATCTTTGTTTTTAACAAGTACCTGCTTGGGTGTCAGGCTAGCCAGTTAACGGCTGTGTGAGTTTTCACTCCTTGTGCTCTCAGCAGTCTATAATGAGCGACGACTATTTTGTGAATGTCTCTGTTTAACCACCAAAGCTACCTTTCATAACTCTAACCACAATGTATTCTAACCAACTATTTTCCTATTTTGTCTCTCATGCTCTACTCTGTGACCCTGAGCACATGAATTGTGACTTAAGAATAATCATTTATTATGCTCTTAGTATATACCAGATATCATTTTAAATTCCAGGTACTTTCCATATATTAACTCTCTCAGTCTTCCTAATAACCTGATAACGTAGGTATTATCCCCATATTTACAGATGGCAAAGCTGAGGCATGATAAACATACTCAGAAGGTGTATGTGGTAGACCTGAGATATGAAGGCAGGCAGTCTGGTTCCAAAGCTCATGTGTTAATCACTGTTCAGCACCACATCTGTCCTAGTAGCATTTGTGCCTAAAATAATGGTTAATATAGTATCACTGACTAGATTATAGATTAATACATGGATGGTGAATTTCTATAATTATAAAATTTCTGGAAAGGCATGCCAGGATTAATCCAAACATTAATGGAACAACTCCAGGAAGAGCCACTTGACACTGAAGGATACAGAGCACAGAGATGCCCCCCCAAGAAATTGCAATATGTCCCCAATCAATAGAGGCCCTTAGACTCAGTCCCTCCTCTGGCCACTCCTATAGCTATACCCTACATTTTAGCATGGCTGATTGTCTAGTGAAAGCTCTTTGCAAGAAATAGAAACTCCTCAAACTTGCTCAAGTACTAGAGAAATCTCCTGGGTACAAAGGGAAGACAATTTATGGGAGTGCAGGAAGGACCACTTCCGGGAGAATGGAGTATGGCCCAAGCAGTCCCCTAAGTTGTGTCTGCTAGGAGTATGTTGAACTTATACTTTTGAATGTTATAAGGTAACTGTCACTTAATGATTTATTTATGTTTTTCTCAAATGAAGTTAAACAGACTCCAAACGAAGGCCTAAAACTCCTCAAATAGGCAGTGGCCTGTCTGTATCAGCAACTCTCATCTAGTCATGATCCCAAGGGCTCTGGCCCAAACCAAAGCTTTCTGCCTTCCTTTCAATATGTTGATCATTAATTCATTTATTCATTTCCTTGTTTGTATATATACATTCACTCATTCAGAAACCTTCCTGATCTTTGCTTCCTGTTTGCCCTGGCAGGCCCTGGGCAGGGGTACGCAGCGGTGAACAGTCTGGCTCAGGCCATGAGATCTCAGAGTTTAGAGTTTAGTGGTGTCAATATATAAACGTGTCTTAGTGAATATACATATATGCCACATGTGATTCTTAGCCACCTAACTACTGAGTCCTGCTCTCTCATCTGCCTAACAGGGTTAAAAACTGCCCTGGCCTTTCTCACATGATGAAATAAGACAATGTACATGAGACCCTCTTTTTAAGTGTAAAATTTAACTCAGAAATAGAATGCAATTATTTGGTCAGTTAACAGAAATAGATGATGGTGGCAGCTGGAGCAATGGAATGTTCCACAGGCTTTGGGGGGCAGTCTGGTATGGTGCAAGGGGCCTGGCTTTCCAGAGAATGACAGCTGAGTTTGAATTCAGTTGTCACCACATCCTAGCCACCACTCCTTGGGCAAGTTACATAACCTCCTTGGGTCTCAATGTCTTCCTCTTTAAGAAGAGGCAAATCATACCCATTTTGCAGGGTACTGTTGAGGACCAGCAAGAGTTTGTAAACCACCTGACACAGTTCAGTCATCGGTAAGTGCTGGCTGCTACGTATAGAATCTTTAGCTCTCCAGGACTTAGTTATGAGGACTCCTGGCTGTCCTAGGTGTCTTCCTTTCCTTTCCTCTCTTCTCCGTGGTCCTGCCACTTCCTGCATCCCCTGGCCTTACTGTCACCCACCACAGCTCCAATGAGGCGTGCCTTCCCAGGTAGTACTCCACACTCCATCAGTAGCCTTTTTGATTTTTCCAATAAAAACCAATGTCTGTATGCATGCATATAAGCATAACCAATGGACATAAGACACTGGGGAATAGGGGAGGCTAGGGGACTGTCTAGGGCGGGGGGGAAAAATGGACACATATGTAATACCCTTTGTAATAAAAAATAAAATTTAAAAACAAACAAACAAAAAAAAAACCAATGTCTCTTATTCCCCTCTCTTGGAGTCCTATTTTCTGTGTGGGTGGGGAAGCTGATATTATTATCCCAGGAATAAATCCTATTGGTTTATTTGTTGAGCACCAAGTACACGCCAGTATTATCCCCACAATAGTCTTACAAGGCAAATATTCTTTCCACTTTATAGACAGATATGATATCTCATGTGGTAAAACTGGCATCTGAACTTTCTGCTGAATCCAACATCAAGTGACTCCCTACAAACAAGGTGACCTGGCTATAAAGAAGCACAACCCTGAGTTGTAGCTCTAGCAACCAAATTATTAGGGACTGTATTTTAAGAAATGCATGACCTTGCTAGAAGTAAATTCATAAAATCCATGATTAAACAACATCCATTGATCACCAGTTGCATGCTGGTGACTGTTCTAGATGTTTAGCATACAGAGATGGATAAGCATGATCTTGCCCAAAAGTGTTCATGTAAATGAGGAAAGGAAAGTAGAGGGAATAGGCAGGCGATTATGAATAGGAGGAAGAAATACTGTATTTTTGGTCTGCGGTTGGGAATCCAAGTATGTGGAGGGCCAATTTGAATTATAAGTGGATTTTATACCACATGGGTGGTCTGCTCCCCTAGCCCCACTGTTCAAGAGTCAACCATAATTAGTTCAGCTTGGAAGAGGATGGCATTGTCAGGGCATATTTCCCTGTAGGTTTTGGTGCAGTGTGCTCACAGGCAGATAAAGGAGGAGAGGTGCATCAAATATAAACAGCATTATGAGGTGACAAAGCTATGAGAAGATAGGAGTTATTTGAAGGACTGCAAGAAGGAATGTGGCTAGATAGAACAAAATATTCATGGGACAAATGAAAGATGAGGCTAAGATAGTATTTTGGGGTGAGGCAAGATGGTAGAAATATCTTTGATGCTGTACTAAAGCATCTGGACTTGGGTCTGTAACCAGTGAGAAGCCATAAAAAGTCAGTGTTTTGCCCAGCCAGTGTTGCTCAGTGGTTGAGCATTGACCCATAAACCAGGAGATTACGGTTCAATTCCTGGTCAGGGCATATGCCTGGGTTGTGGGCTCAGTAGAGGATGTGCAGGAGGCAGCCAACTGATTATTCTCTCTCATCATTGATGTTTCTTTCCCTGTCTCTCTCTTCTTTCCTCTCTGAAATCAATAAAAACATATTTTTTAAAAGTCAGTGTTTTCAAATAATGTTTCTGGTGATGGATATGCTAACTTGCCTTTTTGTGGTAATCACTTTGTGATATATATCTATATCGAATTGTCACATTGCATACCTTAATGGTACATGTCAATTATAGCTCATAAGGCTGGAAAAATAAAATGAAATAATGACTCTATGTAAGTATCATTTATCCCCATTGTGTTGGCCTATGGTTTCTAAGATACCACAGGTCAAATCATGCCTTTCTCTGGATCTGCCATAGGTGAAAGCTTGGTATAACTCAGTGATGGTGAACCTTTTGAGCTCGGCGTGTCAGCATTTTGAAAAACCCTAACTTAACTCTGGTGCCGTGTCACATATAGAATTTTTTTGATATTTGCAACCATAGTAAAACAAAGATTTATATTCTTGATATTTATTTTATATATTTAAATGCCATTTAGCAAAGAAAAATTAACCAAAAAAATGAGTTCGCATGTCACCTCTGACACGCGTGTCATAGGTTCGCCATCACTGGTATAACTCTATCTAAGTGAACTACAGGACTTAGCTTGAACCATGGCTTGGTGTTATAATGTACTACATATGGTGATAAAGAATATGTCCCTGAGGACCCATAAATAATATGAATGAATTATTGAGGTCCCTGTGCTAATTTTATCTATGATGTAGAAGTTGAACTATCCATTGAAGCAGTCCGAGAAAGAAAACCAAGAAAGCCTCATTTGCCACAACACACCAAATTTTCTCCCCCAATGCCATCATTTTTCCCCCTCCTATGATGAGGTCTATTTTAAGCTATAACTTTCCTAAATCAGATGCTAGAGTTTTAGGAGCTGAGCATCAGTAGCTCTGGCATGGCTTGGAGTCTTCCTCAATCCAGTAATGGAACTGAAATGAAAATAGAATTATGGAAAGGGCAGATACAGTATCTTATATCACTTTTATTACATTATATTTTAGCAGCTGAAACAGGAGGGGAGAATATTATAGAATCAGCTTGCTGCAGTCGCGCCTATAATTATATTTTTCCTTGATAAGGCATTGGCAAGGAGCCCACCAAAATATTGGTGCGAAACTTGATCTCCCAGTGCTGTGGAATTTCTCCAGGCCTGGGATGGAGACGGAGAGGTTTTGGAAGTGTTTGGCAGCTGTAGTAAATTCAGGAGCTGGAGGCAAGGAACAATTCCTCTAGCGCAAGCCCAAAGTCAATATATTATATAACTCCAAAAGGCACATTCCTCACTCTACTTTTGTACTCTTGTTTGGATCTTGTCCAGCACATGTGTCCTATGTAGGTGTAAACATACACTTTACACAATATTTGGGGAGAAGGTTGGGAGCCCTGTAAAGTTTTCATGGTTTTTTATTTAGGGATGCGTGTGTTCCTTATAAATAATAAGAGATGCTCATTCAAAAGATCTCCAAAAACAAGTGGCAGTAAAAACTGCATGTCCCATGCCATCACATATTTGGAGTTTTTCTCTCTCTCTCTTGCTATTTTTGTATAAGTACCAGTTCAATTTTTCTTTTTCAAAAACGTATTTGCTATAATATAGACATAGAGCAGGGGCAGAATTTGCTGAGGGCTACATAAAGTTATTTTAAATCAGAGCCTATACAGCTGTTTTCATAGGCACAGCTATAAGACATTGTATGCTTATGACATCATATGACCCATAGGAATACCTGAGTTCATTGTGACTGTCAGGAGGATGTTGGCAGAGTGAACGGAGTGTGAGCTTAAGAACCAGACATGCCTGGATCTAAAATCCTGACGCTGGCACATCTGAGCTGCCTGAGCCCAGTGAATATCTGAGTCTCTTTCATCGTCTGTGAGAAGGTGAGGAATAAAATGAAATTCTATACATGAAGCACCCAACCATAGCGGGCACCTAGCAGGAGCTCCATAATGCATTATTTCCACCTATCCTCCTTTTTTCCCACCTCACAATAATTACTTGTGCATGAATGGACAGAATGCCAGGAAATTTACATCACAAATTATCTAGCAAGTAAGGGATCTGGTTTCTAAGGTTTATAATTAGCTTCAGGTGTGACTTTTTAAAATGTTGCCATCTATTTATCCCATGCCACCTTTGCAAAAGTGACTTGAGGCAGCTTTCCAAATAAGACATGTAATGAACTTGATAAAATGATAGAGAAAAAAGATAAGGAAACAGACCAAATAGTCTAACCCTGTGTACACTATTTGGCCAGGAAAATCCTTGGAAATTTTCATTATAAGAAAAAAAGGAAAGATGAGAATTCGTCAGAGGAGACAGAGTTTAGCCTAGTATTTTAAAAAATTCTTATTTGGGTAATTTTATTGGGATTATTTGGAGCCATTATTGATTTTAATGTGATAGCTGATCATCTTAATTCATACCTTTGAGACTCCAGTTAGTGCAATTAGACCAGACCAGGGCAGTAGGACCAGTAAGTTCTGTGCAGATTAGAGAATCAATTAACTTCATAACCAACCCAGGGAAGACACTATGGTAGAGTGGAGATTTCCTATGCTTTGAAGTGAAACCACCTAGGTTCAGATCCAGTTCTTGAAACCTTTGGCATGTTTGCTTAAGCTATCAAAGCATTATAAAAAGGGAATAATGGTACCTACTTCTTAGAGCAGTGGTTATCAACCTTCCTAATGCTGCGACCCTTTAATACAGTTCCTCATGTTGTGGTGACCCCCAACCATAAAATTATTTTCGTTGCTACTTCATAACTATAATTTTGCTACTGTTATGAATCGTAATGTATATATCTGATATGCAGGATGTATTTAGGCGACCCCTGTGAAAGGGTCATTCGACCCCCCAAAGGGGTCACGACCCACAGGTTGAGAACCGCTGTCATAGAGCATTCTTGAGCATTTAATGAAACAAAATATATGAAAGGGAGGGAATGTGTGTACATGGTCTGCCTTCTGGTCCCAGAAGTGCGTGGTATTCCTTGTCTGCACTTGTATTATAAAGTTCTGAAGGAGGCTCCATATAGCCTCCTATTGGGGACTCCTCAAGACAAGTGCTTTTGAGCTATCACCTCCTTAACAAATGCTATGTGCATGCATGCACACACATCTGCACACACGCATGCTCAGGACTAGTCCTTGTATGTTCATGAATTATGAAAAATGTATTTCTATCCTGCCTGTTTAAAGTGTGGCTGTTTCTACCTTAATTCTGAGATTATACCCTATATCATTGGCTATTTGAAGTTCTAAGTTCTAATAGTGGCATTATCCAGTCAACATTTTGTTTGCTTGTTTTTTTCAACATTTAACGTACTTGCAAATTATTTTCTAAATAAACTAGTTCATCTAGCTAACTTCTGCATTTCTTCTAAATTCACATGAATAATCTTTAACTGAATAGAGTCTATTATCAGTTTAGGTCACAAGACTAAGGCTTGGAAAAACAGAAATCCAGTAGAATTATATGACCTCGCTCTTTTATTTTTATTTATTTATTTTGCTTTTATTTCAAGTTACCACTGCTAAATATTCTTTTCTCCAATTCTTTATTTTCTATTGTTGCATTAGCTAAGACAAGTCCTCATGCCTAGGATAGATTTTACAGAATTACTTATATATAATATATAATAAAAGCTCTTGATAACTTAAATCCCTTAATAACCTGGAGGTTGTATAACACGTTGTAAAAATATGTCAGCATCTCAGTGTAATGACAATCAAAGGGGTGATTGCCATAACAGGCCTAAGAAAAAAAAATCTTATTCATGGAGCTCTGGTTCTAATGGGGAAAGGGAGTACATATTTACTTATTTATTTTTGTATTGAGCATATCCCTAGAATTGTTGGGTTAAGATGGGTTACTACAGCAGAGTGAAAATATTCTAAACAGATATTCAACTCATTTTACCCTGGTTCTATATTTATTAAAATCCTATTGATTAGTTTCAAACTGGGAATGCAGTACCATATTTTTCTGTGTATAAGACACTTTTTTCCCCCTAAAATCGTTAGACTGAAAATCGAGGGGCATCTTATACATGGAAGTCAGCTGAGGAGGGAGCCTGCCCATACCTTGTCAACAGGCTTCCTCCAATCATGAGCCTTATTGTTACTGACATCAGCTGATGCTGTAATTGGAGGTGGCGGTGGAGAGTGTGCAGATGCAACAGGGACCAGAGCATTCTGAGTCCATAAAGATGTCAAAAAATAAAAAGATAAATACTGGTAAGCGATTGTCTTACTCTGCAAAATTCAAAGCTATGCAAAATTTCAAAGCTGCAATAAGCTATGCAAAAGAGCATGGAAACAGAGCTGTAGAGAGACAATTTGGACCTCCTCCCACTGAGTGTATGATCAGCCAGTGGAGAAAACAGGAAGAACAACTCCTTAAGATGCCAAAAAAGAAGAAGGCCTTAAGAGGAAAACCAGGAAAATGGGCAAACTTGGAGCAGAGGCTTAAGACTTGGATTATGGAGCAGCACCTGAGTGCCTTATGTGTGTCAACCAAGCTTATTCAATGTCAGGCAAGAATGTTTGCAAGTAAAATGAACATTGTTGATTTTACAGGAAAGGCAAAATGGTGCTTCAATTTCATGAGGAGAGAAGGGTTGGCCATGAGAACAAAGGTAGCTCAGGGAATGCCACCAGTTTATGAGGATGATCTCATATATATAGACAGTGACTCAGAAGACAGTAGTGATACAGTAGAAGTTGAAGAAATTGATATGTCTGGAACTAATAGTGATGAAGAAGAGAGCAGTGATGCAACAGAGGCTGAATAAAGTGGTATGCTGCATAATATCTTATGACTGATATGTAAACATGACCTGCGGTAATTACTAAATAAAAATGGGTTCTGTTTTATGTTTAAAATATTGATTTCTTAATTTGGGGTTGGAAAACTGGGGGCCATCTTATACATGGGGGTGTCTTATACATGGAAATATACAGTACATTCCAGTCTTCATAATGGAGTTGTAATCTATATAAAAGTGTTGTGTAGGTTTGGTTATGTGACCAAATTTTCTGAGGACAGATGACCCTGGAATAAAAAGAACACATTCTGGACCTTTTACACATTGTAAGACCCAGTTCAAGACAATCTTCCTATTCACTATCACCATTAAATGCTCTCATAGCTTTCCCATTTTAGAATCAGGTGTTCTAAAGACAAACCTTCAGCCTGGCCTGTATGGTTCAGTGGTTCAGCATCAACCTATGAACCAGGAGGTCATGAGTTCCATTCCCTAGTCAGGGAACATGCCCCAGTGTGGGCTAGATCCCCAGTAGGAGCCATGCAGGAGGCAGCCAATCAATGATTCCCTCCCTCTCTGACATCAATAAAAATTAATTTTATAAAAAATCTTCAAAAATGAAAATCTGAATGATTTATGATAATACCTCTATTAACTGGCATCAAAAATATGCTACTGTTGTTAGACTTTCAAAGTA
This sequence comes from Myotis davidii, assembly GCF_000327345.1. Taxonomy (NCBI): domain Eukaryota; kingdom Metazoa; phylum Chordata; class Mammalia; order Chiroptera; family Vespertilionidae; genus Myotis; species Myotis davidii. The sequence continues at coordinate 2,516,391 of NW_006291549.1, forward strand.
TTTCGATGTACTGCCATGCTTTTAAATATATATTTTCAGTACCTTCAGACTTTTCTAGAGTACCAGAATAGTTGACGGGAAGGTTTGCCTAATTAAATTTGGGAAGCTACGGAAGTTTTTCCACAAAGAGAAGAGAAAATTCTGGTCCCCTGATTTCAGCGTCTGTAACAATGACTAAATTGACTATAGATGTATAGTCGATATGGGAGAGTAATCAACCTATCATTAATGGAAGGGACTCTGATGTAAGTCTTAAGGCACAGTCTCATGCGATAAACAGGTTCGGGTTTTATTACATCTTACATACCACAATTAACTGGAATTTAACAATTTACCCAAACCTTATACCAAAACTTATGTTATAGAGTTTAAATAAATTCTTGTGAGATGCCTAAAGAATTTATGTTCCAGGTGGCTGGACCTGGGAAAGAACTTAAGAGTTGCCTTTGGAGAGAGATTGTTTTATTTTTTAAGACAGGCTCTAGGAAATTTTAAGCAGCTTATGTGGATTAATCACGATGTTTAAACATTTTGCTTTTAGGAGGAAGTCATAACTTCACATATTTTACCATAAGCACCAGTTTTTCTGCTCAGAAATCCTCAAATCCTTCTGGCCAGGGCAAAGTGCTCCTGGTTGATTTACCCAGGGGGCACTTCAGTGCTGCTGTTACTCATCATCCCTTCATGTTGCTGATCACTTCCTTCTTGAATGTATCAGTGACCTTGTGGGGTAGACAAGCAAACAGGGGAGTTTTAGACCCAAGCTGAAATGGAAAACAAGCAGTCTGGATAACTGAAGTCACTCAAGAAAGATATTTAGCTATTTCAAATTTTTTAAAAATGAAGTGGCTCTAGAATTATTTTAAAAAGTACAATATTCCAGAAATGAACTGCAGGGCTAGATATTTGAAAGCAGAACCATGTGGTTTATACCATCGTTTACATCATAGAAGTTTTAACTTTTAATGTAGCCCATGAGCTATTTTTATAGATAAGTCATTCCATCAAAGTTGCAAGTTAATACAAATATTGGACTAGCTTTTAGATTTTTCTTTGTCTATTCACAAACAAATGGTAGAGATGCCCATCTTGTCAGGAATGTGTAGGAGCAGAAGAAACTCAGATCATGTTAAGATCACACCACCACTTACATAAACCTCACTTGTGCCAGGCACTATTTCAGCCCTTTATTGATAGCACACATTTGATGAGTTAATGCAGAGGTCATCATCCTCATGATTTCTCCCCGATTAGTGTCCCCATTTTATAAGTGATGAAATTGAGACACAGTGAGGCTATATGGTTAACCCAAGGTCACACCGCCAAAAAGTAACAAAATCAGAATTTAGACTCAGACCGGCAAATTCTAGAGTCTTCTGTACTCTTAACTACCACACGATGAGCCAAAGTTTAGAAACTGCTTTATAGAATGAATATGCTTACCACATAGATTTTACTAGGGTGCTAATCACTGGTGCTGCAGTTCATAGTATAACTTCCCTCTGAGTGATCTGCTGTGACTCTAGTATCTTAGAGAGTCATCTGAAGACATACTAGTAATCATCAAGAATGGGAGACGTGCTGAGTATACTATAGGACCTTGGGAAGTGACCAAACTCCTTCCCAGTTAAAGGGGAAGGTGGACTCTGTCTGGGCTGGTCTCTAGAAGCTCTGATAGGTGTGGGAGTGGGCAAGACTGATTGGTTTGCGAACTGGGGCAAAGGTGAAGGGGCACAAGAAGATTCGTCAGGATACAGAGTCCCAACAGCAACAACCATACAAATATGCGATTACTTTCACTACGACTGTGTGGTCGACTACCTCAGCTGGGCCTTCAGTGCTACTTAGTGACTCTCAGTTTCCATCTTTGGCTTTCCCTCCCTGGTGTTCCACAGTGAATACTTTTTTTCTTTTCCTGATCTCTTCAATCTACTGACCCCAACTCCTCTACCTCACTCTCAGCACAGACAATAACGATCAGCCTGAAACTGCCTTGGTCTCTCACCACCAACCCCCAGATTTCCTGCAAGAACATTCACCTTTGGCTACTCCCCTGCCTCATTGTCCTCCCCCGTCAGCACCTGGCTTTCTACTTCCACTCAGGATCTTACTCCTTCCTGCCTCCTCGGAGACCTCATGTAACTAATTATCCATTTTTTTTTTATCTTAAATCTCTACTCTCTACTGGCTCCTTCCCATCAGCATTTAATGATGTTCAAGACTCTCTTGTTGTTTAAAGAGCCATTACTTCTTCCACTGCCCAGATTCCTCCATCTTACGCCCCGAAGTTTGTGCTCCACAGTCAGACATCTTCAGAGAATCGTCCTCACCTACTGTTTCCACTCCCCCACTTCCTATCAGTCATCAGCTCTTTGAAATCTGGGTTTTCTCTCTCCCACTTTACTGAGATCCTCCTGTCCAGGGCAGCAGTGTTCCTGGTTGATTAACCCAATTCAGTGCTTCTGTTACTCATTGTCCCTTCACTTTGCTAATCACTTCCTTCTTGGAATATATCAGTGACCTTGGGGGATAGATAAGTAAATTGGGGAGTTTTAGGCTTCCCTAGCACCACTGGTTTTTGGTTTTTGTTTTTAATTCTGGCTTTCTGGTTGTTTTCTTTGTTTGTTTGTTTGTTTTTTCTTATTGGCAGTATTTTTTTCTTTGCCCATTTCTGGAAGAGTTTCTTATATTCCATCCTAGACTACTACTCTTCTTACTTTCCTTGGGTCAGTTTTATCAAAGGTTTCATTAATATCTAGGCACTATTATCCTTGAATCTGTATCTTTAACCCAGGTAAGGGTCTTGAATTACAAATCCAAACATATTTCCAAGTGACTCATAGTTCTAGGTATACACCAGCCGTGGGCAAACTACGGCGGGCCCGTTTGAAATGAATAAAACTAAAAAAAAAAAAAAGACCATACCCTTTTATGTAATGATATTTACTGTGAATTTATATTAGTTTAAACAAACACTCCAACCATGCTTTTGTTCCGGCCCTCCGGTCCTGTTTAAGAACCCATTGTGGCCCTCGAGTCAAAAAGTTTGCCCACCCCTGGTCTACACCAAACTCACATATCCCAAGCTGAAATCGTAATCTCTTACCTTTTAAAATCTTCTTCCTCTTCTGTGTTTGCTATAACCCAAATATTCAGCAAGTCTATCGGGTCTACTTACCTGTATCTCAAATATGTTCACTTTTTCTTCATACCCACTGCCTCTGCTGCCCAGACCAGACTCCCACCATCTCTCAAATGACTGACTACTATAGTCCCCTAACCAGTCTGATGTGCTTAGAGTGCATTCCAACACAGCAGCCAGGATGACCTGTCTGAAATACAAAATTGAGCATGTCAGTCCCTATTTCAAACATTTTAGCAGCTCCAGATTGTCCTCTTGATTAAACTCAGATTCCTTACATCATTTGCAAAGCTTCTTACAAGTTGGTCTCTGCTCATCTCCCACTTCTCTTCTTACTACTCTTCTCTCAGGCTCTGCGGCCCAACTTTCCATCCTTGAAAGTTACATTCTGTTTGTTTTCTAGACTTTTGCTTATGCTGTTCCCTTTGCCTCTGCAATACTCTTCCCCATACTCTTTATCTTCCAAACTCTCATTCATCCTTTAGGCTAACGATTCCAATGACTTCCTTTGAAAAGCATTTCCTGGCCTTCTACATTCTCCATAGCCTTTTTGACTTATTGTATCTTGGCATCATGCTTCAATAAATGACCTATATAGTTAATAAGTACTTAGTTAAATAACATAAGCTGAATAACATCTTATATTTTCTCTCATTATTTTAGAAATCAAGTCAGTTAAACCTTTCTTCCATCACCTTACAGAATAATCCTAAATGTATTATAGTTTTGCATACTTTCATTCTGTAATTCAATAGACTTTAATGAATAAATGTTTCTCCATTGCTTATGTAGATATAGAATAAAACTAATAGAGACAGGAAAAAGAGCTGAATTAAGTGTGCACGAAAGCAAAGTATTGTGTTGAATGAAAAATACATCAATACTGAGGGGTAGTTTAGGTAAAGTATATCCTTCGTTGATGACCGTTTTGGCTCAGTTAATATTTATAGAGCATAAAACCATATACTGTCATGTTCTCTCTACTGAACTTGTTAGTGTGAAATACATATTGTATAACAAATAATGAATTAGGCAAGATTGCATGCTGCCATACTTTCCTCCTTGCTGCCTATGCCCCATCTTACTTCCATTCCCTTCATTCCTCTGAAAGTGTTTTTTTATTTTATTTTATTTTTTATTTCAGTATCTATACATAAGGCTAATCCTCAATGAAAACAAGAGAGGGGATAAGGCACAGACCTAGTGAAATGATAAGCTAATTACAACTTGGGAAAATTAGGATTTTTTCCGTTCATCTTCCTTCGAATAATTTTTATAACAGTTTAGGCAGTATATAGATCATTTCCTTTAACTCTTATCTCATGACATTTATGTTGGTATAGTAAATTTCAGACACTATTCACAAGTATCACCTCAGTTAGTAATGACCATTAGGACTATGGAAATGTAGAGAAGAACCAGAGTTTTATAGCAAAGGGGACCCAAGAGAGGGGCCATTCATTTTTGTAGCTTATCTCTTTTTATTTATTTACTTACTTATTTAATACACAACATAAATTTGTGTTTCACAGTTATGGAGGCTGGAAGTCCAAGGTCAGGTTGCCAGTATAGTAAAGTTCTGGTGAGCCCAGAACTTCTCATTTTATCGTCATATGACATATTGTAAAAGAGGGAGCAAGCTCTTCCCTGAGTCCCTTAAGGGCACTAATCCCATTCATGAGGGCTCCACCCTCTTGATTTTATCTAATCCTAACCACCTCCCAAAGGTTCTACCTTCCAATATTATATTGAGAGGTCAGTTTTCAACATAAGAATTTGGGGAACGTGGACAGAAATGTTCAGTCCATAACACAGAGGAAGTCAGAAGGCATTCTGCTGTCAGAATTCTCTCATGCTTTGGGGAGGTTCTATTCAGGCCTTCAACTGATTGGAGGAGGCTTATCCAATTTGCTTCATTCAGAGTCCAATTTAAATATAAATCTCATTGGAAAACACCCTTACAGAAACATCCAGAATAGTGTTTAAGTAAATATTGGCATTATGGCCCTGCCAAGGTGACACATAAAATTAACCATTACAGTTGGGAAGAAATTAGTGGATAAAGCTACCATACAGTCTGCAGTTCTTTAACTTAAATATTTATATTAGCCAAAACCATTACTTTTTACTTACTAAATTATTTTTATATACTTTAAGCTTTTAGCCTTTAACCTTTAACAAACCTGACTATGGTTTAGTAAGATATTTTGTGGGATGGAGAGGTGGCAAACATGGCCAGTCCAACTAACTGTTCTCTTACCCAAGAGGTTGTGCATGTTCGGAGAAGTTGAGACCTTTTGAAAATGTGTGTACTGATACATTTTTTTCTGAGCCTTCATTTGTTTTAGGTTAAAATACTTGAAATATTCTCAAGCCTTGACATACAAAAAGTCCAGGACTGAGAAAGACTGAGCATGAGAGAAGGAGCTGCTGTGTTTTAGGATTTTCTACCCCTAGTACAACTGAGGATCAACCTCTTCCCTATCCTGAGTTTAAAAAGAACTGGACTCAAGGAAGATTGTATCCTACACTTCTGATCTCTTAACTTCTTAGCATATCAATTGCTTTCTGTAATGTAGTCACTGGAGCAGGGATAAACTACACTTTAATGGAAGTGAGCATAATTCTTAGTAGAATGAACAACATTTTTCATTCTTTTTCCAAAAATGTTTCTTCTCTAATACATACATTAGCAGGGTGGATGGATTTGTAGGTCTTATGCATTTTGGTGCTCTTTTAATAAAGTTTCCCCCATATAGATTTTTAAAAAATGTTCCTTCTCCTTTCATTTTTCAAACTTGAACCTAAGATTTATTCTTTTCCCTCCTTCCTTTTTTCTCCATCTCTCCTTTGCATGTTAATATCTAGAAATGAGGTTTCCTGCTCCTCAATCTGAACCCCAGCAGTGATCAATGAAGAGAGTATCAATTACAAGCACTCATCCAGCAGGAGCCAATTTGGCTTAAAATCAGCCTCCCCTGGGTAAACCAAGAGAATATATAATCCTGATTGATTACTCCCAGAGAATATGTTTGTGTCACTGATAGTCTGTGCAGTTGAACTAAAATCATTCTTAATTCTAAGTCCTCCCTTGGATTTTTACCTTCTCACATGTCTATGCTACAGGTAAACAGTTTGGGTAAAGAATGAGGAGATGAAATTTTATTTCAAAGCTTTGTACAGTAGTGAATAGGTAACACTACTGAGATCCATAAGCTTTTAATAATTTGTCTTAAAAGATGTAATAAACTGTAATGCATTCTATTTGACCTAGGATCCTTGTGCATCGATGCTTGGAAAAATTCCATTTGTTGAGACCTTGACTCTAACTCAGGTACTTCAAGCTCAATCAATTACTAAATAGCTTTACCTCTGAAGAATATGATAAGCATGTCTGCTCTTTGGGGGAACGAAGTTCATAACTCCCTGTATGGAAGCCTCTCTACTGGAATTCAACTATAAATTAAGTACTAAACCATCGATTTCTGCCTAGAATTATTCCATGTATTTCAAGGAAACATTGATAACACTCTTAAAAAGTGTGCAATGTAGAACCTACTTTCTTTATTATGAGAATAGAAAATGTCTTAATTATGAAAATTTAGGACTTTTCCTCAAAGTACTAATGTTATTTGGTTCAACTAAAATATATTAAGCTATAATGATTTATTTTTCATGTGTTTCCTGCATCTTCATGATAACTCTTCAGATATTCAAAGGAATAATCTAACCTTTCCTGCCTTCTGTTTTATAACATTTTAATTATTTCTATTAACATCTTCTGGACCATGTCTGTATATGTCTTTTAAATTTGGGGCCTTCTAAGTGCATGATGCACATGTGAGATTCAAGATAGGTTTTGTTGATGTTAATGATAGAATAAACTTTGACATTTGATATGGAGGGGACCAATGCTGAGTACCTGGGATGATGAGGAATTGGGGCTTGTTGTTGAACCCCAGACTTCTCTTTGCCCATTAAAACTGATAGAGAGGTAGAAAGGTAAGAGCCAGGGAAGACAGAAGTGGATCCATAGGTTGGATAAATGAGCAACAGTGTGGTAGGGATGGGAACTACACCAATAGCAGCAGGTGCCAAGTCTCAGCACACAACATATTTGAAAACTAACATCCAAGTCTTGATCTGAGTTCAGAAACCAGGGGGTTGAGGAGGAAGCTTAGCAGGGGGGTTTGGAAGCTCTCTGGTCATGCTGTTGGAGCTGTTTGGACAGAGTTCTCTTCTGGAGGACCTCTTTTAAAGGCCTGGAGAACATGTCTTCTCTAACCTCAAAGCCATGGTCCTGGCTTCTGACAGCATCATGAGAGTGGCCAGGTGACTTAGACATTCTTTTCCCATCCCTGGAGGTTTAGTCTGATCAGCCAAAGAGAATGCTGGACTTCCCTCATGTACAATTTCAACCTGACCTAGGTTCCTATATGGATCTGGGTCCCCATCAAGAATATTCACAGGTCAGATGACATATTGGCTACTTCTTAAATAAGGAGGACACAGAGGTGAGAGAAGCGGCTTCCATATGGGGTGCATGCAGAATTGGCCCCTTACTATTTATACATCCTAGTGTCAGATGATACCCCAAATCAGTGATGAGGAAAAAAGCAAGGAGACCTAACCAAGTACTACATATCCAGCCAAAAAAAAAAAAAATGTAAGTCAGGGACTTCAGACCATTTGATAGCAGTCTGGCTGGTCCTCTCACTTTGCTCCTATCATAGCTGCCTAGTCCTGCCCTGTTCTTGCATCCATCCAGCTTCCAATCCCCTGCAATTGCTCTATCCCCTTTGGCTCTTTAAGATTACACATCATTAGCCTTCTCTTTCTTACTTATTTGATCGAATTTAATAAACACATCTGCAGCTGTTACCATGTGCCATATGCTAGTCTAAGTTCTTCACAAATAGGTACTACTACATTTAAAGAGGTCATGCTATCATTACCCCACTTTATAGATTAGTTTGTTCTCACTTTTGATTTTCATATTCCTGGACATTGCATATGGCTAGCTCATTGGGGTCCCAGCATGGCCAGGACCAGCATTATCAATACCCTGTCAGTGCCTCTCTTAAGCAGGGTTGGACAGTTCTCTGGCAGCCAAAGAACTTGCGCTTTGGAGCTGGGCAGTTTGTGTTTGCATCCCAGGTCTGCCACTTACTCGCTGAGTGATTCTAGGCATGTTAGAGTTTTCTCATCTGTACAATGGGAACCGTATCTACCTCAGAGGATTACTGGGGGTTAGAGATCACATAGAAAACTCTAGCAGAGTGCCAGGAACGGATAGCATTTAGGAAACAATAGCTAGTGTTCATCCCTCTGATGTCCCTAAGAAAGTAGTCCTGCTTGATTAAACTGCATCCTGCAGAAGCTTTGGAAGTGAACTTGACCTTTGATTTTGGCCATTTGAATTCTCTCCTTTTTGAGTGAGGAAACTGAATCCCAGGAAGCTTCAGATTATCTTGAAGTCATCTAGTTAATTAACAAGAGAACAGGGAACGAAAAAACGGAGGCTACCTGGTTGCTACCTGAGTCTTTAACCACAACCAAGCCCTGCTACTGCCTATGTACTTAAGGGGCTCAACCTAATGCTGACAGAGTCTGAGCCTGGAGATGGTCTGTCAGGAGATGGAGGCCCCAACACATTCTTCTAGTTCCAGTGATTTCCAGTAGAAGCAACTTTTTCTCTCAGACCTCTCCCTTAGGCTTTCTGGAATAAGAAAGCTATTGTTCAGAGGCAAGTACACAGAGGCCCTGCTGTAACAGCCTGCTTTTCAGCACCAGCGATTGCTTTGATTCAGTTCTTCCAAGCTTTGTAGAGGGTCATCTGATTTGAAACAGAAACACACTCTAGGCTCTCCTGTCTTTCCCCCACAACCTCCCTTCTAGGGCAACAGGGTACATTCAGTAGAACATATTACATTAGCTTAGATCACATTGATTCTCTTCTGATAATGTTGAGATTGAAACTTACTTCTTAGAAAGAAGAAACTATTCCTGGGAGTGGGGCTGAAATTGAACTATTTGATGTCTCTGGTAGCAGGAATTTGGTCGCGGTAATATTGTTACCATATGGATGGGTGCGTAACTATTGAAAACGGGGATGAGAATTCCAGGGCATTTTACTGGGACCACCAAGATGATGAATGACATATTTGATTCTAAGGAACTAAGGCAAAGAAGAATTTCACATTTTCAATCGAAGTATCATGTCAAAATGAAAACCTTATTATAAATAAATGCATAGGAACAAAACCTCTTTAGTTCTGGGAAGGATCTACATGACACTGACACAGTTAGAATGTTTCAAAATTATTAAAAAAAAATGAATCGGCATAGCTGTCACCATCATTTTTCTTTTCTTCCTCTATGTTGTAGCACTGTTCTTTTTCCTTCCCTAGATGAAAATCAGTTGGCCCTTCCTTGAAATATTGGACAATTTGGGGGTTTTCAGGTCTTTTTGTTCATGATATTTATCATCAGGGCTACTGATGGGTGAGCTGGACCCATCATGCTCTGAGTAGCTTTTTGTTTCAGACCCTGCTTTGTTTTAAGTTAGGTGTTGAACACAGCATCAAAGGTAGGCAAACAGACATTCAGAGGCAGATGTGGGCACGTTCCCAAAAGTTCAGTGCCAAGGGCCTTGTGTTTCTTAACAGAGGTGACCTGGAAAGACTCCAAAAACAAGATGAAAAATACAAAGTTGAATTTAGTTAAAGGGAAGGAGAAAGGAAAGCATTGAAAGCTCGAATCCCGTTAACTTGAAAAGTTGAATTCTGGCCTTTTAAAAGCTTCCTTCCAAAACAGACCTGTGTTAGTTTAATCTCTGGCCAATTGTAGATTTAAATTGAGCTTCTCACACTTATTAATCTTTTAGGAGTGAAAATGGCCATTATTGCTAATAGGGAACTGATTTAGTATTTTCTGTTTATAATGGACTTTTACTTACTTGGATGGTTAAAACAGGGACCATTGTAATTATTTTATTCATGCGTCCCTGGCCAAACAGCTCAGGACTGGAGCTCAGTGACTGGGGCCAGCACCTAGAGTCAGCAAGGCCTGAACACAACCTCCAGCACGGCCACCTGGGAACTTAGCATGGCGGGCAAGTTGCTTACTATCTCTAAACCTCACTGTTGTTATCTATAAAATGGGAAAGTTTTGTGACATTTAAGTGAGCGGATGAATGTAAAGTATAATGCTTGCTACATACTAAAATCTATAGATCATGGACACATTAAATTGCATATCATTAGAAAGATTTGGAAATAGTACGAAGTCCAACTGCTTACTTTACCCATGAAAAAGCTGAGAGAGGGCAGGCTGGCTCTCCTGGTGTGGCCCATAAGTAGCAGAGCCAACGCCAGAACCCAGATCTTTGTCTTCTCGCTGTCGAAGCTACTCTATGTAAATATAAAAGGCTTTTTAAAAATTTAATTACTACAAAATAATTATTTCATTGCTATAAGGCTATTTTAAATTTAATTACTATAAAATAATTATTTTATAGCTATATAAAATATACATTATAGCTATATATATTATAACAGCTCTATAAATGGTCTTATTAAGCATGTATTGTTTGCCAGTCATTCCATTAAATCTTTACATATATTATCTCTTAATGAGGTAAGTAGCACCGTTGCACCTATTTTTCACAGGTGAGGAAAGCCTAGCCCAGAGAGTGTGAATAGCTTGCCAAAGTCCTGCATTCACCAGTGGCAGAGGCAGGGCTGGAGTGCAGGGATTCCATCTCTGGAGTCGGCCCTCTTACGCACCACGGGAACTGCACTCGGATAATTGTCCTAAGTAAACGAGACCCGCCTAAGCAGTTATCACTCCTCTCTCCATGGGCAACTTGAACATCCATGAGACCCCATCACAAAGGATGCTGAACTTGGACGGACACATCTTGTTCATCACAATTGTATAGATCTAGTCAAATGGGTAGCTGTAGCTCATAAGAAAAATCATAAGTTTGGGTGTCAGAAGCTGTGTATTCAATTCCCACCTCTGTATCTTTCCAAAGACTGAACGTGCACAATTCCCCTTGCTCAGCCTCAGTTACCGATTTTGTTCAATGGGAATGATGACCCTCAAGGTATTATTACATGGTTGTGGAAATGTAATTACCTAGTGTATAAGAGGTCCTCAAAGGAGGCCTTCGCCTTGGTGGGAAGTATAGATAGTGACTTTTTGGTATACTTTTCTAGTTTCCTCTACCAGCTTTAAAAAATTAAACTTAGCAACACATTTGCCCTTTCCTTCAGGAGAGAACACGTTCATGGAAAAATGATACCTGGCTCAGCCTGCCCTGTGCACAGGCCCCATGCACATGCCTGCAGACCACGAGCATTCACTTGGTTGACTTAGCTCAGAGAATTGCTGCCTACAACCTCCTTGGTGCATTGAGCTTCCAGGAGGATACTGGGCCCAAATTTAGTCTGAAAGAAGCTTTCAAACTTTCTTTGAGCTTAAACCTCTGAAGACAAAAAGGCACAACGTGGGTGTTAGCTTGCGGTAACCTGGGCCCCAGCACAACCTGAAATGGAAAAATACCCCCAAAGAGTTGAAAGGGGAGAGAAGATTTGCAAAGAATTTTAAAAGAGTGTGGCAAATGGTCCGTCACACACTCTCCTTTCCTGGTTTATTTTGATACATCCCCACCTGGTCCCCAGGTGTGCGAGAACCACACAGCGCTGTTCATGCTGCCGCCTTGGACAGACTGGTGCAATAGAAGCTGGGCTGTGAATTGTGGAACAATGGCTTTATTCTTTCACATGCCCCTAAGAGAGTGCAGAAGGACCTGCTGTTGCAAAGGGTGAAGGAAGAAAGGAGGGGGAGAGGGGAGGAGAGGAGAGGAGAGCAGAGGAGAGCAGAGGAGAGGAGAGGAGAGACGAAAAGAAAAGAAAAGAAAAGAGAAGAAAAGAAAAGAAAAGAAAAGAAAAGAAAAGAAAAGAAAAGAAAAGAAAAAAGAAAAGAAGTTGTATACTTTGAGGTATTGCTCTTGATGGGGAAAAATCAGAAAGTAGACAGAAACTCTATTGGGAAAATGGGAAGACAATCCTTACCATTTGTCCCCACAACCTGCACCACAGGCCTGAAATAAGTGTCAAGGTGAATTGGCTGCATATTAAGAAAGGAGAGGAGCAGGGAGAAAACTTTTTTTTTTCTTCGAAAACCCAGGAGTTTTAAGTCTAGAAATATAAGACATTTGCCAGAATGGAAAGTTGGGAGTGCTCTTGATTACACATATGGATTTGTAGGAATAGAGAAAACTCTGGAGAGTTTGTTTTGGCGTTAATTATCTCACACTGGAAACGATCGTAACAGAATGGTAAACTCTGGAATTTCCACTTTTCCTTTACCTGAAGAGGGTATATATTTTTTGCTTTGGCCAGACAGAGACCTCACATTATTAGAGACACGAGTGAATTGGAAAGAACAGTTTTCCACCTCACTCTTTTATGGAATTGGCAGGAAAACTTTATTAGTCTCTAGGCAAAAATGCAGTCTGTGATATTCTCAAATTTTTCTATAAGGAGAAAAGGTGGTGAGAACTTCATAGAATTTTGTCTGAGGAGAATTGGCAAGGAAAATATATGTATATATATATATACACACGCACACACACACACACATATATATACTGAATTATATATATATAATTCAGTATATATATGTGTGTGTGTGTGTGTATATATATATATACACACACACACACACATACACACATATATATACTGAATTATATATATATAATTAAATTTCTTTTATGTGACTTTTAGCAATGGAGGAGCAAGTTGTAGCTCACGTCCATGGGATGAGGTTTATTAATCCATTTGTTACTTCATTGCCTTGAAATAACTGAAATTGTGGAAAGACATTAAGTAATAAGCATCCTGCCTCAACACAGATTTTCTGGTTTGAAATGAGTGCCTTGTATTGAGATTAATAAGGTGATGCAAGACACTACATCATCTGGCAGAAGAAGATTTAAAGCAGTTCAGGTTCCTTGAGAGAAGAGAAAAATAACTTTCAAGATGAAACACTAAAAAAAAAAAAATCGGTGTGTGGTCTAAAACCACTTTTATTTATTTATTTATGTTAAACAATTTGCCAAAGGTGTTTAAGCTTCATGGTGATAGTTTTCTTAAAGTTTTAATGATTCAATTGCAATGCATGAATAGTCATATCTTTGATCAATTGTAAAACACATAAATAAGAACTACTTTCTCATTATTGTTTGCTTCTAAGAGTATTGGGAAATTTGATAAGAGAAGGTACACTTAATAATGCCTATTCACTAAGCAGAGGCAAGGGGGTGTTGGCATGAACAATTATAAATACTTAGTAAGGTTAGACCAAAAGGAGAAAGAAATCTGGCTGAAACATGGGTCAGACCTCCCCAAAACTTAAATTTGACCTTCTTCCTTGCCTGCTCTTTTTAGTTACAGACGTCAAATGAGTATACTGGCAAAGACTTAACCTGTGGCTCTGTCAAATCTTCTGAAGAGAAATATTTGCTATATTTGTTGTCCTTTTAAAATATGTGTGGTGCCCTGCCGGTGTGGCCAGGTGGTTAGAGTGATGGCTGATGTACCAAAGGAATTGTGGGTTCGATTTCCAGTCAAGTTCCAATCAAGGGCACATACCTGGGTTGTAGGTTTGATCCCTAGTCCTGGTCAGGGCTGGTGTAGGAGGCATCTAATCAGTGTGACTCCCTCACATCGAAGTCTCTCTCTCTCTCTCTCTCTCTCTCTCTCTCTCTCTCTCTCTCTCCCTCTCTCTCACTTTCTCTCTCTCTCTCCCCCCTCTCTCTCAATGTCTCTCCCTCTGTGCTGTCCACTCTCTCTAAAAATCAATGGGAAAGATATACCCCAGTGAGGAATAACAAAAAAGAAATACATTTTAAAAAATATGTGTGCTGATCTTCCTGACACCACATTCTTTGAACAACCAGTGTAGTATAGGGTATCTTTGTCACAAGAAAATTAGTGATATTTTTTTAAAGAGAGAAATGTACATAAATATTCTTTTATATTTCACTTGGTAGTTCATAGTAATAGATAATGGATTCAAATATCTAGGATTATCTAGCTATTCAGTTATAATCATCCTGTGTTTGTAGCAACTGTGAAAACTGTGGAAAATAATGGACGGGTTTCTTGTCCTCACACCTCTGTACTTGGTAGGGTTTAACAATGTCTTTTTGTTTATTATTATGGTAAGAACATTTAACATGAGATCTACCCCTCTTAAAATTTTAAGTGTAGAATACATTATTGTTGCCTATAGGTGTAATGTTGTACAGCAGACCTCTGAAACTTACTCAGCTTGCGTAACTGAAATTTTACTAATTAGTTACTTCTCATTTTGCCCCACCCTCTTACCCCCACCCCAACCCCTGGCAACTACAATTTCACCCTTTGATTGTATGAATTTGACTATATTATTTTTATTTCTCTTTTATTGGATTTATTAGAGTGACATTGGTACCTCATGTAAGTTGAATCATGCAGTAAGTATCTGTCTTTCTGTGACTAGCTTATTTCACTTAACATCATGTCCTGAAGTTTCATCCATGTTGTTGCATACTGAAGACTTTCCTTCTTTTTAAAGCTGAATAGTTAGTATTCCATTGTATGCGCAGACCACATTTTCTTTGTTCACTCTTTCATCAATGCATATTTAAGTTGTTTTTACATCTTGGACATTTTGAATAGGGCTACAATGAATATGAGACTGTTAGAATCTCTTCAAGATCTTGATTCTAATTATTTTGGATACATTAAGAGGAGGGTTGCTTTATCATATGACAGTTTAATTTTTTTGAGGCACATCTATTCAGTTTTCCATAGTTGCTGCACCATTTTTCATTCTTACCAACAGTGTGTAAGGGTTCCAATTTCTCCACATCCTAACCAGAACTTGTCTTTTTTTGTTTTGTTTTGTTTTTATAAAAGCCATCCTGACTGGTATGTGCTGATACAGCATTGTGGTTTTGATTTATATTTCTGATCATTAGTGAAATTGAGCATCTTTTCGTATACCAACTGGCCATCTGTATGCCTTATTAGGAGAAATATCTATTTAAGACCTTAGCAATTTTTTAACCCAGTTATTAGTTTTATGCTATTGAGTTGCAGGGGTTTCTTATGTATTATGAAGATTAACTCCTTATCATATATATGGTTTGCAAATATTTTCTTCTATTCCATAGGTGGGCTTTGCACTCTGTTGATTGTGTCCCATGCTGTGCCAAAGGTTTTTTATTTGATGTTAGTCCTACTTATTTAGGCTTGCTTTTATTACTGTGCTTTTGGTGTCATGTCCATAAATTCATTGCCAATATCAATACCATGAAGCTTTTTCTGTATGTTTTCTCCTAGGAGTTTTACAGTTTCAGTTATTAAGCTTAAATTTTTAAGCCATTTTTATTTGATTTTTGTGAATAGTATAAGGAGAAGATCTGATTTCATTCTTTTGTTTGTAGATACTCAATTTTCCCAGAACTATTTGTTGAAGAGACTAACCTTATCATTAATGACTTAAAATGTAAATAGATTAAACTTCCCAATCAAAAGAGATAGAATGGCTGAATAGATTTAAAAAAAAAAAGACCCAACAAATACCTTTTTAAAACCTCAAGTTCAAAATATATAAAATGAATTTATTCTCTCTTTATTCCTATTTTCAAATACATTTATATCTCCTATGTTGTTGTTTTGAGTGCCTCCTTAGAGAAGCAAGTAGCATACTATAGAGATGGATGCTAACCACAATCTCTTTTAAAATTGTAAGAAATGTTTGGGAGAGGAAATCACTGTGATTTTATGAGATTGCAGGTTTTACTATGTGGGGGAAATGGCTCCAAAGGTACATACTGTAAGATTATAAAATTATTTATAAATACACTATGAGGATATTTTTCTGTTTCTTCTGTCTACCCAGATCACAGACCAGTACCCAGAACAACATCCAGGTGCCAAGTCAGGTGGTTCCTCATCTGTACCACCCTAGCCTTCTAGCACAGGCTTGGTCACATGGAGCGTAGCTGTTACAGTGTCTGCCCTCCCTCAGACTGCCAATTGCTTTGGTCAGGGATTATGTTTAAATGTTCTCTATATCCCAATACTTGGTATAATTTTATATGCAAGTGTTCAAGTCCCCTTTGCCTTTGTACTTGGGTATTATATTAGTTTATTGTCAGCTATATCTAAAAATGTACTTCATATGAAGCAATTTCTATTAGCTCCCATAGGATACCATGAAAAGTTTTTGTTTTATTTTTGAATAGTAATAAATACACAGGATTAAAAAAAAAGTTACAAAAGGGTATACAGGAAAAAATAAGTCAGCTTTCATCTATCCCTCAGTCACCTAACTTTTTTAGCAGTTTGCAACCCTGTTGGATATCTCCTTTCTTGGCATTTTATGTATACACTAGAGGCCCGATGCATGAAATTGGTGCAAGAGTAGGCCTTCGCAGCCACGGTGGCTGCCTGGATCCCTCCCTCACAGCCGAGGCGTCTTCCTCAGCCCTGGCTTTGTCCGGAAGGATATCTGGTCTAATTATCGTATTACGCTTTTATTATTATAGATAAGCAAAACATATATTTAAAGTCTATGACCGAGCACATGATAGGCCCTTAATGCAGGGAGAAATAAAACATGGCAAGCTAATATTTCTTATATGATAGTGGCATTGACCCTTGAGTATTAGCCTGAAGTGTCCAGTAGGCATTCTAAGAAAAGTGATTCTTCTAGTCTATGATCCTCTGGTGTAGTGATATTTCACTCCCTGTGGCCATCCTTGACCACAGAGTATCAAGCATGCTTGTATGGGGGACAGAGATACACCAAGGAACTCCATCACTTAACTCTTAACTCATGGAAATCCTTTGCAGTGCTTCTTGATCACAGAGGTAAAAATCGTAGTAGTAGTAGTAGTAAAATGGTTAATATTTACATAGCACTGCTACATATCAAACATGGTTCCAAGTATTTACTTTTTTGTTAACTCATTTAAACTAAAGTAAAATGGACCTTAAACCTGCACTCAAGTGTTCTTTCTCTTCCGTGATCAAATCTGGAGTAGACCTGAAGGCCTAACATGCTTGCTATAAAGAATTTACCCACAAGTGATCAGGATGGATAGCTTTGCATGAGTCTTAGGTTAGTTCATGAATATGCATAAGTTTTCATTGAGGATAAGGGTTAGTCAACCTAATTAGGTTAGGATGAAAATGGGCAAGCATGCCCTTGGTCATAAAGCTATGACTTATCTGACTTCAGATTTGAATATTTCATTGGGTAGATTTAGCTAGTAAGGATGCTCATAAAATTACTTTCTTGCTCCACCAGGGGGCAATGGAAAGTCATAGTCATAGCTTATATTTTCACAGGTTATAAGGCATAAACCAGTGGCTGCCATCTATGTGTGTGTGTGTGTGTGTGTGTGTGTGTGTGTGTGTGTGTGTGAAATTCAATCTCCTTTTCCTCTAAAATTAGAATAGCCTTACTATTTTTTTCTGATTATAAAAGTAATATATGCCTATTGCAGAAAAATTTAGAAGATGTAGTCAAATATAGAGAAGTATTATAAAACAGTCATGACTAACCTCATAAAAATGGAAATCACTTTAATAGTTTAGAGTATTTATCTGTTTTTTCCAGAATTTTTTCTGTACATGTCTATACCTATAAATATTGACTTCTCTTTTGGCTAAGATAGAATTAGATTTTTCATTATTTCCCTTCATAATATATATCACATATATCTGTTTCTGTTATAAATAAATATTTACATCACCTTTTAATATAGTTGTATAGTGTTCCTCTGTATGGATGTACCATAATTTAATAACCAATCATCTATTGATATACTTTTAGATATAAAAGTTTGATAATATAAATAAGTGTTGCTATTCATACATCTTTATCCATATCTCTTGTAGCTTTAAATGCACTTGGTTAACTTGTTATGTAGGTTCTCTAACAATGGCTAAGCACCTTTTCCATAAGTAAATTTATATCTCCATATAGAAAGGTAGTTCAGAAACTTTGCTGCTGTGATGAATGGTTACTTCTTTTTGTTTTAAATGAGAATCCATTCCTCCTGGCACAATGAATTATTGTTATATTATAATATTAAATATTTCACTATTCCTGTCTCCATTTTAAAAAAATATATTTTATTGATTTTTTTACAGAGAGGAAGGGTGAGGGATAGAGAGTTAGAAACATCCATGAGAGAGAAACATTGATCAGCTACCTCCTGCACACCCACTACTGGAGATGTGCCCGCAACCAAGATACATGCCCTTGACTCGAATCGAACCTGGGACCCTTCAGCCCGCAGGCCAAAGCTCTATCCACTGAGCCAAACCAGTTAGGGCCCTGTCTCCATTTTTGAAGAGGAATATAGAGGATCAAAAGTGATCCCAAAGAGGAGGCAACCCAGGTGTAGAAGGTAGAAATTGGTGTGTGTCTAATCTGACTCTGAGTTACAAATAGTATTTAGAGTAGGGAACGAGTCAAAGCACCTTATTATTGCTCCTCTCTCCCTGCCTGGCTCCCAAGAGCTCCTGGAAGACCAGGTTAGGAAATCCCTGGTTTAGAGGGTTGGCCTGGGGGACCCTCACTGGGGAGATCCCTGAATCAGCTGTTTTGCCTCTTTGAGACTGCTTGTCCCTTTGTAATATGGTAACGCTTTGTCATCTTTCCCTGGTGGTGCCATAAGTAAGAACTAAAATGCAATTATTTGAAGATCCTTAAACTTCTAGAAGCATTTTTAATGGTAAAAAGGTGTAATGTGAAATATATGTTTACATATACATTTTATACTTTTATAAAAAGTCCAAAATAGGTTAATCAAATGACTTACTATATCTCGTGTATAATTTAGGAGTACCAGTACAACCTGAAGTTGGCTTATAAGTTGGAGGTGGTATTTTGACCCCTCTCAGTTGTCATTCCTTTGCAAGAAAGATTCCTAAAATTATAAAACCACTTTTCAAGTATAATTCAGAGTATGTTCCTAAAGTTATTTAGATATATTTTTGTATTTAGGAAGACATTGATAAGACATTTATATAGTATCCAAAAATCTATTTGATTTTATATTTACCTACAAATATTTTTTAAAGGAGACACTTACTGCCCTGGTTGGTGTGTCAGTGGTTGCAGCATTGTCCCATAACCAAAAGCTCCTGTTCTCTCTCTCTCTCTCTCTCTCTCTTTCTCTCTCTCTCTCTAAAAATCAATAAAAACATATCCTCGTCCTGACCAGTTTGGCTCAGTGGATAGAGCATCGGCTTGGGGACTGAAGGGTCCCAGGTTCGATTCCGGTCAAGGGCATGTACCCTGGTTGCGGGCTCATCCCCAGTGGGGTGTGTGTGGGAGGCAACTGATCAAATGTTTCTCTCTCATGGATGTTTCTAACTCTCTATCCCTCTCCCTTCCTCTCTGTAAAAAATCAATAAAATATATTTTTAAAAAAACAAACAAAAAAACCATGTCCTCAGATGAGGATTAAAAAAGGGGTTATAGTTCCTAAGCATATTCAGTAAATGTTAGTTTCTACTGTCAGCTCACCTTGTAGCCCCAGAACTTAAAAGTGGTTTGGATCAAGCTTAATTTCTTTTACTTTCCCTAACTGCACTAAGTAATGGTTCCTACTAAGAAAAAAAAATTATATTACTTAAATTCCATGCATCTACCTATGGTGTATTTCCTACTAAAAATCTTCTCTACTCATTTGCACTACTTTTTAGAAGGTATTAAATGAATTGATAAAATTGACCCATATTAGGGTTAGGAGGTAAAGAATAAGCTCCATTATCAGAGAGATAAGGCAGCAAAAGTGTATCTAAATGGATGAAGAATTTAGTACAAGCTACTAATTGGCCTAATAGGAGTTTTCACATAGTACAGACATTGCAGACATCTGAGCTTACATGTACTCTGGCTTTAAAAATCCACCACTCATCGCACAATTTGCCTTGGTGTTTCCTGCAGCAATTTCTTAGTAATGTTTATATAGAGCTCTTTGAATACACATTAAACACAATTACCAAAACTGAGAGACCTTAAATTTGTCATTGCCCCATCTCCCTGGCCAACACATATATCAACCATACCCGGTCGTTTTCTATCCAAATTAACCAAAATTTATGGGGTGTCTGAAATGTGTAAGGGAATGTGTTTTAAAGAAGTGACTCTAGAGTATATGCTCTAATGAGAAACCTCACCTTTGGAGGTTTTTGCTTGAAAATATAAGTAGGGCCACACAGAGTAAAAATTTTTTGGCTAATTAATTCAGAAGAATCCTGTTGAGAAAATTGAATGTTTTCAGTAAGAGCTTTCTTTAAAAATATGTTGAAGTCCAGCCCAGCTGGCATGGTTGAACATCCACCTATGAACAAGGAAATCACAGTTCGATTCCCAGTCAGGGCACATGCCCCGGTTGCTGCCTCAGTTCCCAGTGGGGACATGCAGGAAGCAGGCAATCAATGATTCTCTCTCGTCATTGATATTTCTATAGCTCTCTCTCTCTCTCTCTCTCTCTCCCCCTTCCTCTCTGAAATCAATAAAAATATATATTAGTATATTAAAACTAACTAACTAACTAAATAAGATATGTTGAAGTCCACAATTGGTAATCCCTTTGGTAGAAGCATTATTAACATATTCCACTTTACTTCAGCAGAAACTTTAAAAAGGATGAGGATTGAGTTTCCATGCCCTACAGATTCCCAGAGGGAAGGAGTTCTAGATCAGGGTTTTCCTAACCAGAGAATATGGCAAGTGTTTCGCAGAGTTCTTTGGGGGTATTTTGTAAGCAGAAACTAGCTTTAGGAGATCCTGTGACATTGCTGAACTTTTTTTTTCAATATTTCAAGTTTCCATAAGGATAAAATTTCAGAATTTGATTATAACTTTCTTTCTTTATCTGCATTTTGTTCTTTAGTTATGTATATGTTCCTAAATTTCTAGCCAAATATACTGACAATAGCTCAAAATGTAAGTATTTCCAACTACAGGTAGAATATACATTTCATTTGTTTTCCCATAACCTAGAATAGGAAAATACAAAAATGAAGAATTTGTCATTACAATCTTGCAACTTTCATCTCTAAGTTTATTATTCTAGTAGAAGAGCATTGCTATTATTCAGTCCATAAATCCTCCCCAGGTCCCACCATTCCCCACCCCAATCCATTAGACTCCAAAGAACATATTTTCCTTCACTGTTGCTCAGTCTAAAGCTCCCTCTCACCTTGTTTTCCAAGAAAGACATTGAATAGTGAATGAGAGCCTTAGGCGTGGGATCAAATAGGCCTAAATGATACAAATGCTGGCTCTGCAATTTACTAGACATAATCAAATCAGTCACAGTTTTTTTTCATCTGCATTTTGAGTGTTTGCAAGAGTTAAGTGAGAAATGTCTTAGGTACCTTTTAGTGCCTGGCATAAGAAAGAGCTTAATGAATGCTAGTTAACCCCAGAACAATTTTTCCCACATAGTAGAGAATAGAATATGGAAGAAATGATAGTTGACTTCAATATTTTTTCTCTCCTCTGTTTCTGCTTGCAGAAATTAGGACCATTAAAAATATTTTTTTACAATTTTTTTATAGAGATAAAATTCACATAACATAAAACTTACCTTTTTAAAGTATGAAATTCAGTGGTTTTTAATATATTCACAATGTTGCATAACCATCACCACGAACTAATTCCAGAACGCTGTTATCACCCCACAAAGAAACCTCAGGAGCCCCTCTCAGTTCCTCCCCAACCCCTACCCTTTGGCAACTATTAGTCTGCTGTTAATAGCCTGTCTCTCAGGGTTTGCCTATTCGGACATTTCCTTTAAATAGAGTCATGCAATATGTGGACTTTAGCATCTAGTTTCTTCCACTTAGCACAATGATTTCAATTTTATCTATGTTATTTATAGCATGTATCAGTACTTCATTCCTTTTTATGCCTGAATAATATTCCATTGTTTGCATATACTACATTTGTTTTTCCATTCATCATTTGATGGACATTTGATTTTTTTCCATGTCCTGACTATTAGGAAAAAATGCTGCCATGAACAGCCATGTACAAGTTTTTGTGTGAACATGTTTTCAATCAGGACCATTATGAATGTGCTTCCCAATGTCACATGCTGAATAGTGCAGATTATAGTAATTGTCTAAAGCAGACATTCAAAGATGAGGAGGGGGGAGTATTAAACTTCTGTTAACCTCTAAATCAAGTTAAATTGGTAAAATTCAACTCATTCACTATTTAATTTTTATAATAATTACATACAATTATATGGAATACATACCCATATACACGCACCTATTGAAATGTAGCAACTTTTCTAGTACAAAATAAGTCTGGGCCTGGGCTAAGCTGTTAAGGAGTTTCCTATGAGAAGGCATCCCCTTCTCTCAACCCATCTCTTCCATCCCTCCACACCCAGGATCCAATGCTGACCTAAGAATGTTTGCTCTCTTATAACCTTTGATGAAAAGGCATGTGATTAAAACAGTCATCGGTGATTTTATGGCTTAATGTGCTTCTTTCCCCAGACACAGTTCTGCATTAGAGGAGAACAAAGAGTAGGATAGTATTTATCACGAAAGATGGTACTAATGATGGCATTTAACTCATGAAAGTGATACTTGAATCAGGGTCCTTGCCACTGTTCACAGCTTTTCATCGGGGAAGTGATAGCACACTTTGCCTACTTGTGCACCTAAATTGTGTTTTCAGGCCTTTTTTTCATATTTTCTGTGCCTTTAACTGTAGTGATCATGGATGATATGAATTAAGCATAATTTATGTTAACTATTTTAAGGGTGTTCCTCATTTAAGTGTTGTCATTATTCTGGAAGTTCCCAGCCAGCAAGTTAACGTATTCCCCAGGTCCCGTATACACACTCTACTTTGATGTTAGATACACTTGGGTCAAGTTTTGTTACGTAACCTTGGAAAAGGTACTTCTCTGAGCCTCACTTTCCTCAGTTCTAAAGCAGTCATCACAATAAAATCAATCCTCTAGAATCATTGTGTTAGAGACTAATGCACCTAGGAAGGTATCTAGCAATTGATTAGTGCTCAATAAGTACCTTTTATTATTGCTGTTATTCCCAGTGAGAGGAAAGAGACTGGTTTCCTAGGCCCTCCCCGTCTGTGGATAGCTCATGTGCCTAGTATAGCTTTCCTAGGATATGCTCTGCCCTCCCAATGCCCAGCCAGCTGCCTCCTCTGCTTATCTCACTCCGAGGCTTTAACTCCAGGCTGAATTGAGGTGAATGTAAAGAAAGGTTGAAATAATAGTAACTTGAAGATGTATGATCACAGAGGTCGGCAAACTCATTAGTCAACAGAGCCAAATATCAACAGTACAACGATTGAAATTTCTTTTGAGAGCCAAATTTCTTAAACTTAAACTATATAGGTAGGTGCATTGTTATTAACTTAATTAGGGTACGCCTAAGGCTTAGGAAGAGCCACACTCAAGGGGCCAAAGAGCTGCATGTGACTCACGAGCCACAGTTTGCCGACCACGGAGGAGATCCACAAAAGCATGTGGAAGAAATAAGAAGCCCTTTTTAAGATCCCTGTCATAGTGGCTACGTACTGGGTTGTAGGAATTCAGAAACCTGGCTTCCAGTCTGGTCCATTTCCTAAATAATAAGATTCTGCGCAAGGTTTTTAAACTCACTGATTTTCAGTTCTTTCTCCTGTGAAATGGAACTAACTAGTGCTATTGGCACTAACTACTTCATGTTTTGAGATACATAAGTAAGAAACTCTATATTAGTAATATTCAAAGGGAGGCAACTATAAAATTAGTGGAAAGATTGTGATTCACCCTGTGACTGGGGGAAGCTTCACCGTCTAATTTAGGGGCTAGGAACAGGAACACCCAGCACTCCGCAGTGGGGCAGGCCCATGAAACCAGCAGTTGTCCCATCCAGATGTCAACAGCCCTGCCATTGAGCAACTCTGCACTTTGTGAATATGTTTAGAAAAATGTAACACGAAAAGGCACACTCATGCCCATTGATTTATATGTGGATTTGAGTGGCAGGGAATGGGTTCCACTTTCTATGTTCTGTGACTAGCAAGTCTTGGGCATAACCCTAAACTTTTCATTTTCCCTTAGGAAAAAAAAGGACAAGAAAATGTCTGTTCCTAAATGTCCCATATTCTGTTTTCTGTACCACCAAATAAAGAAATAAATCTTAAGCTGGGTAAGTCATAAGAGTTAAGACTTGGTAAGAAATGTATCATCTCAGAAAAATAGTGATTGGAATTTTAAAATTAAGCTTCTTAAATGTGTGTTTTGGCCTTTGGAATGCAGGAGTTTCAGAAAATACAAGATCGTATTGTTTCCCCCCTGAATTTAGTTGCCTACACAAGTCATACTGTCGACAGGTTTACATTTTACAGCAGTATGTGAATGGCATGAGAAGAAACAAAACCATCTGTAAAGTATCTAGAGTTCTTTTCCAATAAATGTATGTTTCTATTATAAAGAATATTAAAGTCACTTTAGAAAATTTGGAAAATGGAGAAAAGAACAGAGAAATCATCTATAATCAGTCCATTTCCAAAATAACCACTATTAAAATGTTGGTGTGTTTCCATTTAATGTTTCTTTACTTCATATATTCTCAATTTTTCACCAAAAGTTTTTTCACTGAACATTATATCTAATATTTGCACAATTCCTTTAAAAATTAGAAGTAATTTTTGATAAATTTTTTTTTGAGGTTGTAGGTTCTAGGGAGGAATATGGTAGGTTCTCCCATTTAAATGACTTTGAACTTAACGATGTGCTGCTCCTTGAAGCCAATAATAAGGGAAATTTAATTTTTCAGCATCTAGGGTTGTTTGTGTTAGACTCCAAAGCCACTTCTTTTTTCCAACTTTTAATCCCCTAGAGTACTTCAAGGAGCATAACTCTGAAGAGCAACATCAAACTGATTTAGTTTTCGTGCAGAGAAAGATTCTAGTGCTGGATTCAGATATTTTTGTGAGCAAATAAAAGCTCCAGAGACTTTGTAGCTTAGTGAATAAAGGATTGGCCTCCAACCAAACCCAACTAAATGATTTTGGTGGTCTCAGCTGAGTTTCCAGCAAGTTTTAGCCGGCATTACAAATTCATCATGCACAATTATGTGCAATTTGGCACAATTTCCAATCCCTGCTTAGGAGAGGCCCTCTATTTGGGGCTGAAGAGGAGAATAAAATACTTTTTGTGCCTAGAGGGAGCAGTTCTCTTAGGTCAAGGTTGTGTTACAACTGGAAAGGAAAGGGGTAGAAGTGTGGTCAAGAACAAAAAAATCTAGGGATAAATGGGCACTGGACATCAACTGTACTTAGCATTCAAATTCCTCATTCTAAGGGTCTTCATCCAAACAGAATATTTTGATAATCCCAACACTGATGGGCACATGGATTCTCTCCCACCTGTGACTGGCTCAGATGAGTTAAGATCCAGGAAAATGTTCTACTCTCTTAACCCTGGAACATAGGGAAGGATGAAAAATCAGTTTTGAAGTTAGTTTGGGGGAAAAATGAACAGACTTGATGAGGTGCCTAATAAGTTGGAACAAATAAATTATGAATCTCTAGAAATCTTAAATATTTCTAGTATTGCAGTAATGCACAATAATTGTTTGATTGAACATAGGCCAAGTCAGGAAATGAAAATTCTAGCAATTAACTTTTTCTTTCCATGGTCCATTCCTCTTACATTCCATATATTCAACTTGGATTTGTTTTAATTATTTGGAGGGAAGTATGCTGAACAGCAAAATGTTCCTTGCTTTGTATTCTAGTTCCTACAGAGTTGGCATTTTACTGGCAAGATCAGTATGTATAAGACTAAATAATTAGATTTCTGAACAATAATTATTACTCATAATCAGAGACTGGGCTATTAGAGTCCATTCGGTGTCCTTCATTAGTTAGTGTGGGCAGCAAGGTAAATCCAGCCTGGTAGTTGTGCTATTGATAAAATAATTTTTTTGTCTGAATGAGTCCTGCTTTGGTGACTAAATTAACCAAAATGCTAAAACTAGACTTTGTTCATTATTTAGTATAATCTAAAATAGCCCTGAGTTATTGCATTATCTCTAATTAAAACTTAAATAATAAAAGCCAAAGAAAGGTTGATTAATCCGAGCAAATAAATCCAACCTAGTAGCCGAAAGAAAATAACCCAACTGGACATGATGTTGACATTTCCACTTATTTCAAGAATGTTAAAAGATTGTCTTTCTAATTAAGAACCAAAGGACTCAAGCTAGCCTGGGATGCACAGGTTGCTAACAGAGCTTCCCCTCTTCAGCCTCCCACCGGAAAGTCATATTGGAGACAAAGCAATGGAGGATGGGAATATCCCATCAATAATATCCCAAGGCAGTTGGTCGAGTGAATGGAGCTCTAGCCGTCTTCTTCAGAAAAGTCAGCATCCTTCCTGTCTAGATGAGGTGTTGACTAAGGGGCTCACACCACTCTCACCAACTCACTCCTCAGGCATCCTGCCACAAATTGTTGGCAAAAGCTCCTGTGATTCTTCTGAGGTCTCGCCTAAGTAAACGATCATAAAGTTTTGTAGGCAATCCAGTTTCTTATTTGCCTGTTAGAAGCCGACCAACATATATAGGAATTAATTAATTTTTTTGGAGGCAGCATAGAAAGAACCTGGGCTTAGAAACCAAATTAACATTTCAGTTTTTGATGTGCTTCTTCCAGGCTGTGTGATTTTAAATTACCTAAGTTTTTATGGTTTGGTTTATTCATTTGTAAAATAGGAATAGATAATACCTCACGTTTTTAATATGGCATGCCGATGAACCTGTAACATAGAACTTGGCACAGGGCTGCAATTAACTACGGATCTTTAAAATCTTACTATGGTACTTGTGGGAAATCTGCATTATAGGTAAGGTAATATGTAACAAAGTCCTCCCAATTAATGTTTACAGGATGAGAAAATCAGAGCTAACAGCTCCTCTTTGGTAACATGTTACATCTCCAAGTAATACCTAGCTGTATTGGTTCAAGAGCAAATGAGAAAGGAAACGTAAAGAAGGAAGAAGTGGGGACATGTAAAAAGCAAGATGAAGAGTACAGAGCTGTCTTCTGGAAACCACAGATGGAGGAAAAGCAGAATCAAAACAACCAAAAATAGAAAAAGAACTGTAGTTTCTAGCAACATGGTGGTTTAGACATCCTAGATACAGAATGCCCAACAACACTAAAATACTAAAATGACATTTTTTAAAGCATATCTGACCTGGAATTAAAAGTTCTTTATAAAAAAGGACACTTTTAGAGGCTAAAGATGAAGATAAAGCTTTAATCCAGAGAGGAAAGCATGGACCAGAGCCATCTGCCAAGTGCTGATGGTCATATAGCTACTGGGAGGCAAGACAGAGCCTGAGAGCCTGAGAGGAGATGGAGGTGGAAATAATCTTCACGAATCTGAGCTCCCCCAGCCACCAAATTACAGAACCCTGAGTGGCAAAGAGATACCTTGATTCTCCTTGTCTTTACCTTGGCTGTGAATTAATTGGGTGAAAATAAATCTACCTAAAATATGTGCTCACAAACACAAATATGGGGCTCCAAATAAAAACTCAGGTAATGCCCCGACTGGTGTTGTTCAGCAGTTGAGTGTTGACTCAGGAACCAAGAGGTCACTGGTTCAATTTCCAGTCAGGGCACATGCCCTGGTTTTGGGCTCAATCCCCAGTGTGGGTCATGCAGGAGTCAGCCAGTTGATGATGTTCCTGTCTCACAGACATCTCTATCTCTCTAGACCTCTCCCTTCATCTCTCTAAAAAGACCCAAAGCAGAAACAATGACAAAATTCAGGTGACAATTTAAAGTGGGTCTATGCTGCCCTATCCCGTTTGGCTCACTGGATCAAGTGTCAGCCCTTGGACTGAAGGGTCCTGGTTCCATTCTTGGTTGCAGGCTTGATCAGGGCATGTGCAGGAAGGAGGCAACCAATCCATGGGTCTTTCTCACATTGATAGTTCTCTCACTCTCTGTCTCTCCCCCTCCCTTTCATTCTCTCTAAATATCCTCAGGTGAGATTTAACAACAACAACAAAAAAGTCCTATATAATAAAGCAACAATATGCAAATTGACTGTCACATCGTTGCACAAGATGCTCCCCCCCCCCCAATGTGGGTGCACGATGGCTGCTACAAGATGGCCAGCAGGGGAGGACAGTTGTGGGTGATCAGGCCAGCAGGGGAGGGCAGTTAGGGGTGACCAGGCCTGCAGGGGAGGGCACTTATGGGGGAACAGGCCTGCAGTTAGGGATGACTGGGCCAGAAGGGGAGGGCAGCTAGGGATTACCAGGCTGGCAGGGGAGGGCAGTTAGGGGCGACCAGCCTGGCAGGAGAGGGTAGTTGGGATAACCGGGCCAGCAGGGGAGGTCACTTGGGGGCAACCGGGCTGGCAGGGGAGGGCAGTTGTGGGAGATTGGGCCAGCAGGGGAGCAGTTAGGCATCTATTAGGCTGGCAGGGGAGTGGGTAGGGGGCGATCAGGCTGGCAGGCAGAAGCGGTTAGGAGCAATCAGGCAGGCAGGCAGGCAGGCAGGCAGGCAGTCGAGTGGTTAGTAGCCAGGAGTCCCGGATTTTGAGAGGGATGTCCGACTGCCGATGAAGGCCCTATATGATCAGGCCTAAATCGGCAGTTGGACATCCCCTGAGGGGTCCTAGATTGGAGAGTGTGCAGGCTGGGCTGAGGGGCACCTCCCTCACCTCCCCATGCACGAATTTTGTGCACTAGGCCTCTAGTAAATATATAGAGTGGGTCTATGCTGATAATTTCCCAGAGGTAGAATCAAGGCTAAATTCTCTCTCAAATGATAAAGTGTAGTCTCTGATCTTAAAGAATCCCTAACGAGCAAACTCCAAGGAATATGAGTTCATAGTCAAAGCTCTATAAATCCATGTATGTGTCCATGAAGTATAATAAGAAAAAACAATCACTATGTAAACAGACCCTTAAAACCTACAGATATTGGAAATTATCAGGTGTAGAATAACCTGCCCAGACTCTATGACCTAGATATATACTCTGGATAGGCACTGACATATACCTCCTGGATGGATGTCCAAGAATATTAATAGCAGCAGTTTCTTTAATAGATTTAAACTGGAATCAATCTAAAGTTTCCATCAACGGTAGACTAGATAAGTAAAGTGTGGTATATTTAGTTAATGAAACATTTACCGTGAGAGCCCCTAAAAATGAATGAATTAGAGTTATGTTTATCAACATAGTTACATATCAAAAACATTGAAAAAATAAAGCAAGTCATAGAAAACTATATCAAGTATGTTTCTATTAATATAAATTTCAAAAGCAGGACATTATGTAGGAATGCATTCATATATATATATTAAACAAGCAATGGATTGATTTAAAAAATTTGTTAGGGTAGAAGACAATCTTGGAGAAGACTGTAGGTCTAAGTGGAGGTACAGTGCTGTTCATTTCTAAAGCTTTATTCAAATCTTACATGCACATTGTATACATTCTTTGGATGTGTGCTATTTTCCAAATAATAAGAAAATGCAAATAGCAATTAGAGCCAATAGAGCAGTGGTTCTCAACCTTCCTAATGCCATGACCCTTTAATACAGTTCCTCATGTTGTGGTGACCCCCAACCATAAAATTATTTTCGTTGCTACTTCATAACTGTAATTTTGCTACTGTTATGAATCATAATGTAAATATCTGATATGCTATATGTGTTTTCCGATGGTCTTAGGCGACCCCTGTGAAAGGGTCGTTCGACCCCCAAAGGGGTCGCGACCCACAGGTTGAGAACCACTACAATAGAATCAAGATTTAGGCTCAGTTTGAGGAAGAATTTGAGAATCTTGAAGTGAAAAAGGAAAAAGAGTTTGAGAGAGAGAAAAATGGGGTTTGATTTAGGGTGTCGCTGTGTATTTTGAATGTAATTTCTTTTTGGCATTTTCTTGGAGATAATAATAGTAATCTACTAGTACTCTTTATTTATTTTTGGATGCCAGAGTGAAGTTGCTTTGAATGCAACCAAGTAAGAAACAAGGCATTCAGATTTATATGGATTTCTTTTTTGTATTTTTTTGTTTGCATGAATGTTTTATGATAGGAAAAAATTGAACCTCCATCAGCTACTTACATACACATGACTGAAGTCATCACCATGTTCGCCAATTTATCATGTTTCTTTTTCTTTTAAGTCTCATTTCTGTTCTCTCTTCTCAGTAGTTCCATGTACTATAGGCCTGCAATATATCCATTCTGAGTATTATCATGCACTATTTCCTCCTTTCTGAGACACAGGTTTTTCATATTATGACTCTTAAGAAAGTTGATGGCACTACCCTGGCCACTGTAGCTGAGTTGGTTGGGTGTCCTCCCATGCACTAAAAGGTTGCTGGTTCCATTCCTGGTCAGGGCACATGCCTGGGTTTTTGACTCAATCTGTGCAGAAGGCAGGAGATGGGTATTTCTCTCACACATTGATGTTTCTCTCTCTCTTCCCTGCTCCCTTCCCCTCCCTCTCTCTAAAAATCAATGAAAATAAATTTTTAAATAAAGAAAGTTTTTGGCACTGCATAATACACACATACTTTAAGGCATAGTACTTTTCCTAAAAAAAAAACAAAAAAACTCTCTTTTTAAATTGATGAATGTGTCTTTTAAATAGAAAAAAATAGGAAAATTAATAATTAACTCTTATTGCTTTGTCTGATTCAAGATAGATAGATACATTTCTCTCCCTGAATTTACTGACTACTGAAATGGTGACATGTGCTATGTAAGCAGCCCTTGCTTTCTGACATTTTCCTCTCTATCCCTCTGTCCATTCTACTCGGGAAAATCTTTTCACCTACCACTGTAATCTTCTCTTTTAAAGGTTTCTGCCAATGTCCACACTGACAAAGGTAACATCCAAAAAATTGGGATGTAATAATTAAGTTATAACATAAACAAAAGGATTTGTTTCTAAGACATAGTCTCCAGGAATGCAGAAAGTTCATGCTTATCCACTTATAATGAAACATAATGATTGAGTTGTTGAAATTAAAGTATTTGGATAACTGGATGTTTTATATAATAGAAGATGAGTTGTGTGGTGTGTTTTTTTCAAGGAGATGGCATTATGTGATAGGAAGAAATAAAACTTGGCATGAAAAATGCTACTGGGTCCCTAGAGTTGCCAGTTACTAGCAGTGGAACTCTGGGAAGGCCAGAATATCTGAATCTGTTTTTAAATCTCTGATAACTAATACATTCAAACATTAATAACAATGAATACTTACAAGATACCAATCACTATTGTTCTAAGCACTTTGCATACATTAACTCTTAATTCTCAAAATATTCCTAGGAGTTAGGCATTATTATTAGCCCCATTCTGAACAGATACAGAAGCGAGCTCACAAAGAGAGTAAAAGAATTTCATAGGCACAGTTTCCAGTTTAATGTCAGAGCCAGGTTTCATATCTAGACAATGGGGTTGGGGTGGGTGGATGGATGGATTGATGGATGGATGGATGGATGGATGGATGGATGGGCAGGCATGGATAAGAGGCAGTCTTTCTAAAATGTATTTAGAAAGACCACATGCATTTCTGCTCATAGATGTGAAACATCAGTGCATTTTTTATTTACACCTTAAGACTGTCACCATGAGACAGGCTATTGCACACTGCTACCATAGCTCTGCTCTCAGTGGGAACGAGATGGGACAGGCCTCCTAATCCCATGCTGTCTGCTGTGGCTCTCGAGCATGTCTTTGTAGAGATACCTGCAGACCACGACTTGGGGAAAGGGCAGTGGAACTTATAGTTGTTGCATAGGTACAACGCATATGGCAGTGTGACCGGTTTTCTATGTATTTTATTTGGACAGACTTTATTATCACCATTTTATACAAGAGGAAATTGAGATTCAGAGAGGCAAAGAGATTTCCCCAGGTTTCACTACTGTTAGGTGGTGGAGACAGGTTTGGAGTGCAGAATTGGCTGCCTCCAAAGTTTGTCTCCACTCTTCAGACACACGTGCTGCTTTCTGGGATGAGGCCAGGCCTGTGGATGGAAAGAGAAATTCCAAATGACGAATGTGTTTGATTCTACTAACGATCAGTGTATAAACCCCTGCTGTATGGTATTTCAGGAACATTCATTTTGTACATATATAATAAAATTATAGACTTCAAGTAGGATGAAAAAATAATTACTACTCAGACCTTAGGACACTACTACTTGGCCCAAAATTCTGTACGGAAACTCAAAACAATATTTTATTAATGGTTGAAACTGGTATGTGTTCTTTGTACTATGCCTCTTGACTAACTTTGTTTATTCCCCAAACAACAACTCCACTCCAGAGTTATTGGAAAAAGTACCTAAATATGATTATGAGAAGAACTGAAACTGTAATCATATAGGGTAATTTAGAAACTGATCAATTAACTATAGTTTTGTAGAAAAGGGATTTGCTAAATTTAGTGTTTTGTTTTTTTAAAAAAGAGAGTTCACATTCCAGGGAAATTTTTTACTCTGTTCACCAGACAGTAGCTGGGGCCTTTGAATCAGACCCCATGGTTGAACTCTTACTCTATTCATGAGACCTTGAACAAGGTAATTAGCCTCACTAAACCTCAGTTTTCTTATCTGTAGAATGAATATAATAATTGTATCTATGTCACAGGGCTGTTGTATTAAATGACATAACTGAAATAAAGCACTTAGCACAGTACCTCCCACATGCTAAGGGCTCAATAAATGATAGCAGGTTATATTTATATTGATAAGGTTGATAAAAGAAAGTGTAATATTCTTTGTTTTATTTATCATTACTATATATCTAAGCAATAGTTCCTCTTTTGGGGTGTGTGTGTGTGTGTGTATGTGTGTGTGTGTGTATTTCAGACATAAATGAGGTGTGTTTGTAGAGCATGTTTGTTTCATAGCACTTTCACATTGAGTCAGCAATGCCAATGTGAGTCAGACACAGCTTTCTAATTGGAATAGATGCCCTTGTTTTTATTTTCAGATGGGGAAATTGAAGTAGAGTGATCTCAACTTATTTCAAGTCATAAACTTAGCATATGAGTTGAGGGAAATATTTAGATGTAAACATTCTAGATAGGGCCTTTTTAAATGGACATTGGTACATGGTCTGGTTGGTACAGATGCTACATTGAAGGAATTGCTTAAGAGAGCAAAAGCTTTTTATAGAAGTTCCTGGTTGACCTTCATATCTGAGTCTTTTCATATTTGTTATACTTGGGTAACAACATATCTAAATTTGGAAAAGAATTTCTTGCTTTCAGCAATACATTTCTGAGATGAAATAAGAGCCTTGGCTTTGCAGAACTCATAGAAATTGTACTCACGTTCTGATGCTTTGTATTTTGAACCATATATCTCTGTATGTGCATTATCCACTCAGACCTTGGTCAAAGATCTTGATATAGGTTTGCTTTTAGATATAAAACTCAGCATAGCTATCATGCATTCCATCATTAGAATAATACTTTATGATTATACAACAAATGTCTTTCTCCAGAAGTTGGTGTTTTAATAAGGGTGGAGTGCATCTGAAACTTATATCACATTGCAAACTGCAAATATTGCCAAACCTTAAAAACACACGAGACACAAGAGGGAGGTTTTTCTTTTTAATAGAATCTGATATTATCTGAGTTGTTACTCTTAGGTTGACTGGGCATTTTTATTTGCTTTATAAATATATGTTTGCTAAAGCATAATAGTCTTATTATGGTAATAGGTTTATGTAGTTCCCTGAACATACATTATTAAACACAAAAGGATAATAAAGTTATATTAATTTGGGTTTGAGAATCTGAAATACATATCAAATTTATCAATATTTTTGTATGATGTTCTAAATTTTGGAAAATGTATCTCACAAACACACGTACATGTGGGCCTTAAGATGCGAGAGGCAAATCTTATTCTAGTTTAGAATCTCTCTTCGGAGCCAGCTGGAGTTTTGACAAAAAACTGCAGGGTAGATAGGTAATATAAATAAAGCCAAGTCCTTTCCCATAGGGCTCTGGACTCAGCTCTGAACTCTGGACATCTATGACCCATTCTTATCACCAGGTACCACATAGGGAGTGAGATCACAGGTAATATTAAGATAGGCAAAATTACCTATTAATGACAATGGAAAATTTTAATCCATGCAGGAGTAGGCCTGGACAACAGGGCAACTTAAAAGTCAACAGACTGTGGAATCACAGAGGAAAGGTGGAGGTGAGTGGGTGGGTAGTGATCAACCAGAGATCTTGTATGTATATACGCATAGCCCATGGACACAGACAATATGGTGTTGAAGGCCTGAGGTAGGGAGCAGGGGTGGGCTAGAAGAGGTCAATGGGGGATAAAAGGGGACATATATAATACTTTCAACAATAAAGATTTTTTAAAAAGAAAAGAGAAGCACAAAAAAAGAATCAATAGCAAATCCTTTAACTGCACTTCCCAATGACTGATTCAGAGAGCAAGAGTTGGGAATTTAGAAGTAGCAAAATAAGATTTATCTGTCATACGGCATCTAAAACAATAGGGCATGTATAATAAAATAACCTGGAAACTGACAGAAATGGCAGCTCTGAGGACTAAGTAGTGCCAGCAGGAAAATTACTGAATTTCATCACTGTCATTCAAAGGAAGGGAAGAGGCATGTTGCAAGGATAGTAATGGATAAACCGAAGGATAAATAGCATGCCATGGCCCAGACTCTTTTGGAATAATAATATTGCATGTGTGAATAGCTCTTTGTCATTACAAAGCCCATTAAAGTAAGTTTCTCATTTGATTGTCATGATCAGCTTATGAGAAGCAGAACACATGAATCATCTACATTTTAAAGCTGAGGAAAAAAATGAGGGGAAAAGAGGTGATATAGGCTGACTCGAGGTCTTAATAGTGAACTTGAACCTAATCTTCAGGCCCCCTAATCCAGGGCCCTTTCCATTACCACACATCCAAATTTCAAATTTCACAAGTCTCATTTTCCTATATTTAATGTGTGTTCCCCAACACTATAAAAACACATAATCACTAAGCTCTATTATCAAGGTTTTTTGGTTTGGCTCTCAATGGAAGGCTTGCTCCCATGTATTACAGATATAATAGACTACTGAAGGGTTTGGTTACATGTGGAGCTCTCCAAAATATATGCTTTCTGTACCCACAGCCACTTCCTGATTCCAGATTGGAATATGGGACAGATCACAATAAAACTATAGCCATAAAGAAATATCAAAATGGGGCAAAGCAGAAAACTATGGAGCCATCTCATGGGCTTATTCATCATGCTTGGTTGGGCCAGGAGCACGTGCTAAGTAAGGTCCCACCTGGACGTGCTGTGGCTCCTAAAGGGAGAGCTGACCTTGCGTCAGGAGGAGCCTGGAGGCCATCTGCATGGTCATCACGGATCCTTTATCTTCTGGACTTGCTGCTGTGATTTCTACAATTACAGGATTAAGTTGGATTTCTAGACTTCCTTCCCATCCAACTTGAGGATTCAATTACCTTTAGTTGAGCCTCTCATTCCCCCCAAATTGATCATTATTATGTCACAAAATGACTTCTGAATTAACTGGCTGAGCTGCCATTTATTGAGAACTGGCTCTAGGCTAACCACTGGCCGAAGACCTTTTCTGTTTTCAGTAGGGTCTAGATTTTAACCTAGTGTAACCATGCGAAGAAAATGTAGCATCATTTTATAAAATTATTTAACCTTGATAATAAGTCCCTCAGTATGTTGGACAGATAGGAAATGTATACTTGCTTTATACTATTCTAGTCATCTTTCAGTTTACAACTTTAATATATTCTCTCCTTTGCTTCCCCAAATACCTAAGTGCAAAGTGGTTTAGCTCTCTTTGTGGGATTAGCAGAGGGGTCAGAACTTTTGCAAGTTGATATTCAGTTCTCCAGAGTCTTTTGTTAGCCACCTCAGCACTGCCAACAGGGGTTGGTCTTCTAGACACAAGGGAGAATTTGGAGATCAAAACTCAGCATGCCTCCCAGCTCCTTTCTATACCGGCGTGCAGGGACACCCTAGCCATGAACTCCATCCTTGTGTTCATGAGATAGCGTGGACAAGATATTTCTTAGCACCCTGAAGGCTGCTGGGGGTGCCCCCACCAGCATTATGGCACTCGGTCTGCCAATTAAATGCAAACAGGACTTTGCAGCAAAGAAAGTAAAGGTTTAGTTAAGGAAATGGCACAAAACCCAGAGTTACCGGTGAGCTATGGCTATAACACCAGGCTCCCCATTGGCTTCTAGGGAATGGGTTATATGGGCAGGGGGGCGAGGGAGGGAATCATTAATCATAGAGACTAAGGGAGTTAGGGTGGTGGTTTCTACTGATTGGTTTGCACTAGGGTAGGGGGCTGTTAATTAGTGCATCTGGTCCTGATGTCAGCCATGGTGTCGCTCTGTCTGGTTTCACAAGGGTGCGGTTGGTGGGCTCATTCCACTTTTCCGGGTTGGAGCTGAAATACAACTAAGGCCTAGAAGTTATCTTTAGTTTGACTAGAACTCTGTTTCTGTGATCAACAGACCTGAGGCTTTGTTCTAAGATTATTTGATGCTGACCAGGACCTCATTGTCCTGAGAGCTTGATGATTAAGGGAGTGGATATGCAAGGGAGAAGGAAGTGGGTGAGTCAGGGTGCTCTTAGCCTGGACAAGGCCAATTTGAATCAAAAGGAAAGAAGGAGTAAAGGTCAGATTAAAGATATAAATTTTCTTCAGGGTTATACTCCTCTGAGGAAAAGTGGTGGGAGGAGGCAATAAAGATTGCGTTTGTATACTCGTATCTGCTGGCTCTGCCATATCTGTGCAAAGCCACTCAGTTAAAGGAGCAAGGACCTGCTTTCAGTTCTGCCTTTCGCCTAGGAAATGAGTCTTTACCACATCCAAACAGAGAAATGTGTCTTTCTTGACATAGTTTCCATAATGCTGAAGCAGATCCAAATCACTCCCTGGTGCTTTCTCATTTCTCACTCCCCATCCTCTTTAAAACAAACTTCCCTCTTCCTTTACCTTCTTCTTTAAGACTGTCCCTCACTTTCCTTTCTCTCTGCTCTCCTCTCCCCTAGTTCTTTATTATGTATATAACCTTCACCTCTTTTTCATAAAGTCCTTTCCTCCTCTTCCTCTCTGGTCAGGTCATCCTCTGACCAGTCCCTATCAATATTTTTTCATAGAACCAAAGGGAAAGGGCACGGTTATTACAAGGAGATGTAAATGTGAGCGAGGAAATGGGCAACATTGTCCATTCTTTGGGCCATTTCCTTTATTCCATCATCCCATGAGGGATTAAGTGCTTTCCTTTAAGCGCCCCTTCCTGTTTTCCCATTCCATAGGCATGAAGAGATAAAGCACATATGGAATGGATAGCTAAGTATGGGGAGGACCCAGGAGCTGTTAAAATAACATCTGGGCCTTGGCAGTGTGACCCTGAGAGGTCCCCAGTTAGATTCCCAAGTCAGGGCGCAGGCTCAATCCCCAGTAGTGAGCATGCAGGAGGCAGCTGATAGATGTTTCACTCTCACATCAATATTTCTCTCTCTCTCCCTTCCTCTCTCTAAAAAAAAATCAGCCCTAGCTGGTTTGGCTCAGTGGATAGCATTGGCTTGCAGACTGAAGAGTCCCGGGTTCGATTCTGGTCAAGGGCACATGCCTGGGTTGTGGGCTCAACCCCCAGTGTGGGGCGTGCAAGAGGCAGCCAATCAATGATTCTCTCTCATCATTGATGTTTCTCTCTCTCTCTCCCTCTCCCTTCCTCTCTGAAATCAATAAAAAAAACATATTTTAAAAAATCAATAAAATGTTTTTTAAAAATAAGACATGTTGACTATTTTCCTATTTCTCATTTTTCTTATTCTTTCTTTATCCTTGCTACCTCTTTTCCCTTCAATGTCCTTATTTCTTTAAAAAATTAATTTAATTTTCAATTACAATTTACATTCAATATTATTTTGTATTAGTTTCGGGTGTACAGTATAGTGGTTAGACAATCATAGACTTTACAAAGTGTTCTCTGGATATTTCCAGTACCCACCTGGCACCATACATAGTCATTACAATATTATTGACTATATAATCTATGCTGCACTTTACATTCCCAGGACTATTTTGTAACTACCAATTTGTACATGTTACTCTCTTCACCTGTTTCACCTGGCCCCTCTGGCAACCATCAGTCTGTTCTCTGTATCTATGAGTCTATTTTTCGCTTTAGATTCCAAATATAAGATAAGCCATGTGTTTTTGTCTTTTTCTGTCTGACTCATTTCACTTAGCATAATACCCTCTAGGTTTGTCCAGACTGTTACAAATAATGAGTTCATTTTTTTATAGCCAAGTATTGCAAAAGAATATATGTACTATTATGTTCACTGCAACATTATTTACAATAGCCAGGCTAAGGAAGCAATCCAAGTGCCCATCAGTAGGTAAGTGGATAAAAAAGTTGTGGTACATTTATATAATGGAATATTACTTGGCTATAGTCTTACTTCTTTATCCATTGTATCTGTTTTAAGATTTTTTACTATTCATTTCTCTAACAGCTTTTCTCCATTTACTCATTCCCCAAGCCCCTCTTTTTACTTGAATTTGTTCGTATAAGGATTCAGAAAGAAAATATGGGGAAGAATGATTGCAAAAGATAGAAAATTATAAGAAATTGACTAATTGAGAAATGGGAAGTTTTAGAATGAATGCACAATTTACAAAACAGAAAGTAGGTGTATACTGAATTGGTTCAGAATTAAAATGAGTATAAGATATGAAATAAAGGTAGAAATAAAAAATATATTAGGAAAATAAGGAATGAGAAAACTAAAGAATATGTATGCTTTAAATGGCTACTATAAAGCAAATTTAGGTTTTATATTCCTTTCCTCTATCCCCTACCATTAATCCTAATAGTTATTTTTGAGTTATAAATACTTTTTAAATTGTGGACTTTAGTTTTCTGGTTATCCCTTCTGGGAAAAGAACATAAAATGTTGCTACTTTTTACATTAGGCAAAGAACAGTTTAATGAAAAATTTGGGAAAGGAAGAAAGTGTATATTTTCATGAATAAACTTCCAAATGACTTAGCCAATCTGGAAGGTTCACATTTTATATATTAGCGCTTCATTTAAAAATAAAAAGAATTCTCATGTTTTTCTCATTAAGGCTACATTCACCTCCATTACTATTCATCCCGTTTTCCTCCCTTATTGCAGGGCTGCAGGTGAACACATACCCCAAACAATGCAGCATGAGCTGTTACCAAAAGGAGTGAGGGGACTAGTCATTTCCACCAGGAAGAACCTTTATTCTGTAACAACTGTAGACACCCCCTTCAGACCTGAGGGAAAACCCAGGTGGATGGCATGTGGTCCCTGCTAGTCCAGCTCCTTTGTCCCACAAGCTGTGCTAGCACATTTGTGTATTTACTTGGCTTTCTCTGCTTTTCTCTAGTCCATTCAGTTCTCCACCTGGCTGAAATCATGCCAGTGGAATGCATCTGAATGGGTGGAGATAATTTAAGTGAAATGATAATGTGCCTGTGTTGACCTAAATAATGAAAGCTTACACTGAGCTTAAAGTGGCTCAACACTTTCTAGAGCTTGACCTGCAGGTCCCCTGCTGATCAAAAGCCAATTAGACCACCTTCATATAAGTAATTTTAATACGTGTAAAGGGTAGAATAAGTGTTTAAGCTAATCAATAAACTGTTATTTTTGTTTGTCCATTCATTTTTCCCCTCAAGTTTAAATATTAATTTTGTTTTTGCTGCTGCTGCTGCAAAAAAAATGTTAATAGCACTGTTTAAAAATACAATAATAATATTAATAATAGCTATAAATTTTTGAGTGCCTATTTTGGATGTCTTATGTTTCCTTTTTTAAGCAAATTTTTAGGCAAGTATCTGTTTTATAAATTATAAAGCTGAGGCTTGGGCAAGTTAAGGTCCTTGCCCAGGTCACCTGCCTACCTGGAGTACAGCCATACTGAATCTAGAAGATTCTCACTCCTCTCCATGCTACTGCTCCCTGTGGGGCATTCCCACCTTGCTGGATGACCATGACAATAGGGCATAAGGCGTCATGTGGAGAAGAAAATATGTTCTTTTCTCACAGAGAAGTTTGTTTTAATTAAATGTATGCAGGAATCTGGAACTTAAACTTGATGAAGGGCCATGGTATCATTGGCTCTGTGAAGAAGAGGGGGAAGAAAACTGAGCCCATTTAAAAACAAACAAAAACTGTGTATCACAGGGAGCTTATTGAGCGTGGGGGAGGAGAGAATTGGACTTGGACTCCCTTCCCATTCTTCTGGTGAAGTATTTGTCCATAATCAGTGAGGATCTTTTAAAGACAGCCAAAGGATGAAAGCAAAGACATCAGTGTTTGCACCTTTTATTTAAAACGTGGTGGGTTTTAGATGTTTCCGTTTTTCCCTCCCGTAGCCTGTAAAATACTATTTCTAGACAGCTCAATGAAATATTTTTCCTGCTCTGTATCTTGGCTGCTTCCTGAGGGCTTCTGCTTTTCCAATGATTGCTGGCGTACCAAGGCGATAAACCAGATTCGAGCGATGATTGTGCGGATTCTCAGCCGGCCGCCGGAGAAAAATGACAGGTGGCAGGTAGTTAGCTCCTCCTTACCAAGGGGCTTGGAAAAGGACTGGCTTTTAAAACCAAGAGCTTGCCATGACCGTGTTTTCTAGGCTGGAAAATACTACAGAATAGCTCATATTCAGAGCTCTCTTACGTCTTTAAGAAGTTACTGAAGAAGACGTCTCCCTGCTGTGACCTCAGTGATGCTCATATTACCAGTTGCCACGCATCCTGCCACACAGCTCAGTCTTAGCACATGTGACTCTCTGATTCAGAATTGTTTGGAAATTTTAATTATGCCAGAATCCTGGCGGGTGACACGGCTCCAAAACTCGTGTCTAAATTTAGCCACTTTCCCTTTCAACTGTGGTAATTGACTTTTGCTTTTTTTAAAAAAAAAAATAGCAAAACCTGCTTTAGGTTGGGAAGAGTGGGAGGAATGTTTGTTTTGGAGAACCGCTCCAGGCACATGGAATCTCAGAGTATGAAGAGGAAAGAAATATCAGTATCTCCAAACACTCAAAGGAGCCATAAAGCCAAGAGCCTGTTTAGGGATCCGTTAATGGCAGGAAGGAGACCAGAGCTTCAGGACACATCCTGACTATGTGTGCGCCTGGCTTATGAACAGCGTCCCAGTGCACTTCTTGTGGTTTCCTTGAAATTACCTCCCAGCTCTGCTGAACACCTACTGGGAAGAGATCCCCACTAACAAAGTTCTACATTATGATGAA
>NW_006291549.1:2577704-2592609 GCF_000327345.1 Myotis davidii
AATGGGATTAATTTACTTTTGTTTTTAAAAAAAAAAAAAAAATAGCAAAACCTGCTTTAGGTTGGGAAGAGTGGGAGGAATGTTTGTTTTGGAGAACCGCTCCAGGCACATGGAATCTCAGAGTATGAAGAGGAAAGAAATATCAGTATCTCCAAACACTCAAAGGAGCCATAAAGCCAAGAGCCTGTTTAGGGATCCGTTAATGGCAGGAAGGAGACCAGAGCTTCAGGACACATCCTGACTATGTGTGCGCCTGGCTTATGAACAGCGTCCCAGTGCACTTCTTGTGGTTTCCTTGAAATTACCTCCCAGCTCTGCTGAACACCTACTGGGAAGAGATCCCCACTAACAAAGTTCTACATTATGATGAACAATGCTCATAACACAACTTCTGATAGGCTGGCCCTACTTGTAGGATAGGTTTTCAGAGGATGGTCAGATGCCAAGTAGAAGGATGGCAAAGGCAGGGAGAGAGCATGTGAGACTACGGTGGACATGTACTGGAAAGGGAAAATCAAGCAGTAGAACATGGCTGAAGGTCAAAGCACAATGATAACCCTTGTGTTTTATCCTTCAATATTTCCTTAAAGGCAGTAGAAAGGGACATCTCAACCAGATTGTGTTTCTGGTTCCACCATATACATGTCGTCACTGTGGGAAGTTATTTAGCTGCATGGAGATGAACTTTCCTCATCTTCCCTATAGGATAGGGAAGTTTTTTGGTGAGTTTGTGAGTATTAAATAAGATAACTTAAGTTACAAATTCAATGGGACATTTTTAAATATTAAAATGTTGATGTTCTCCCATACTTTCTTGTATCCATTGTCTTTCCCTCACTCTTCAGGCAGCTTTCTGTAAGGGCTGCTCTTGGAGAGTGGGGAGGGCTGAGGAGAGGCCATAACCATCTTAGAACAAAGACGTTTTTTGTACTTTGAGAGCATGCTTAAGGCCTTGAAATTCTTGTTCAATCGCAAGACCTAAGCCCAGGAGGGAGAAGTATTTCTCTGACCATACCTATCAGCTGACCATCAGTTAAGCCAGCCTAGACCAGAACTGCCCAGATGACTCGAGAGTCATTAGAAAGTATTAAAGAGTAGTAGTTATTTTAAGCCACGGAGTTTCAGGGTCATTTGTCACTGAGCAATAAATAACAGACATTAGACTTTGAGACAGTGGAACTACCTTGATTGACTGTCCCATTTAGCTGAGGTTGAATCTTGAATTAACCAAATATTTGCTGCCAGGAAGACTGTTTTAAACTGAAAAACACTGTCCCAAGTGGAAATGGCACATATAAAGTAGTTATTGTTCTCACCAAGGGGAACATGAGGACTTGTGATGCAGCTGAGTTCAGGTATGGGGAAATAAGGAAAATTACATCCCTGAGCTCCTCCAACGTTAGTGGGCACATGGGTCACTTGGGATCTGGTTAAATGAGGATTTTGTTTAAGTAGGTTTTGAACTCTAGATCACACTCGAGATCCCACGGTGCTGCCTAGTTGCCAGGCAATGTGGATGCCACTGCTCTATGGAGCAGAATTTGAGTAGTAAGGCTTTACATCACCAAGTACCTGATCATGATAAATGATAGTTAAAAAATGTTCGCTCCTCCCTCCTTCAGTGCCATCGTCTCATTCTATCTGACCTTCCCAGGAAGTCTTAAATGAAGATATTTGACCCCCCAAACTCCCTCGTGTCCACTGGGAGTGAGTTTCCACCACTGCCACGGGTTTCCTTTCTTCAGACTCTGTAATCTTATGAGCTCACTTGCCATCCCCTGAGCTGCATGAGTCCGTCTGGTCAAACCCAGTGGATTATTTTTCCACGTCGCCCTCTCCTTGACATTTCTGCTCCATTTGTCACCACTGACCATTTCTTTGCCCTTGGAATGTTCTCCTCCCATTGTTCTGCTGGCTGACTTCTCCTGTTTCTGCTCACACATCTCCTGGATCACATTACTCTCTCCTCATCTTCTCTGCCGTCTCCCATTCTTTCCCCTCACTCTTCGTAAACATCTAGCAGAGAACCACTTAGATGCACATCTTCTAAATCTTGCTTGGGGACTTTTAGCTTCCCTCCCTTTTTTTCCCTGTCTACTCAGCAGCAAACATTCATTGAACCCCTCCTATTGTGCCAGACTCCCTAGGAATACAGACACAAATCTTCCCATCTTGGAGCACACGGTCAGATGGGGACAGTCTGTAGGCCAGAGTTGGAGGGGCAGGTCATTTAAATGATGCTCTTATGGAGATTCTGGGCTATTTTTCTCTTTTAGCCACCATAGAAAATATAACCCAATACATTTTCCACCTAAATCCTTCCTCAAAATTGACCCCTTGCCTGCATTTCTTGGACAATTCCCTAGGCCTCTGGCTTTATCATCCATCCAGATTCCCACATTCGCCTCCAAGATGTAGTATTGCCAGACATCAGTTGAGGGCAGGGATGGTATGACTCATTCTATGGTGAAATGAATCAAGTCTCTCCTCTGTAAGTAATGAGGAATTTTCTTTCCTATGCAT
Source organism: Myotis davidii (assembly GCF_000327345.1). Taxonomy (NCBI): domain Eukaryota; kingdom Metazoa; phylum Chordata; class Mammalia; order Chiroptera; family Vespertilionidae; genus Myotis; species Myotis davidii. The sequence goes on from NW_006291549.1 coordinate 2,580,228, forward strand.
TTAAAGGATTTTGCCTAATTTTTATGCTACTCTTTGAATTGATTTTGAATAATGCATTAGTTATAATGAATTTTTAAATGTCCAAATATTTTATTCAATAATATGTAATAATAAAGAATGAAGCTTCTTTCTAGTCCTTCCTTTTAAAATACCTTTTCCATACAAGAGTCCCAAAAGCTTTTAGCAATGTTAACTATAAAATAAATGTTAAGTTTTAACTTCAATTATGAAAAGAATAATTACCTACCTTTAAAATTTAAGCCCTCTTTTTCAAAAGCACAAAATTAATTTTTAAATCCTTGATATATGATGAATTGTGGTTTTCCCTACTCTAGTCGTATTTGGCTGACATTTCACTTTATGCTTGTCACATTTATAGTCCCAAACTAGCAACACATGGTGCAGGAAGGGAGTTAGAGGCGATTGGTGGCAGGATTTGTTTTAAATGATGTGAGAATGTCAGGTACTCATTCTTATTTCTCAAGGAGCTTTCCCCCACCTGCATCCTCTCTATTCCAAGCTAAAATGATAATAATAATTTTATGGCAGCACATAAATGCCAGGGAAGTCAAAGAATGTATCATAAAACAAGTGAAAACCATTAATTCATAATATATGTGCTTCACTATTATATTCTTCAAACCAGCGAAATATTATTTTAGTTCTAAATGCTGTCCTCTTTGTTATAAGAATAGTCTTCTTTTAAGATTCACTGTCTAAAATAATTATTTGATAAAGAGTGCTGGAAAATGTTATTTTAAACGAAGTTGAAAATACCACTGTTGGCTCATGGGAGATGATCACTGGTTCTACCATTTCAAAATAATGGCAACAAAATGACACATTGCTGAGTGTTGAATCTTCAATTTGATATGGTTCCGTTTTTAGCCCTCCGTGATTTCTCAACTGTGATGGTTAGTGGTGAGGTAATTACTGGAGCCAGGCATAAGTAGGGACTATGTCACATTCAGGATGCTGGGAAGCTAGGGCTCCGAGTTCTCTCCTGGCTTCAAGGTAGCAGTGCCCCTCCCCACAAGTCTGCTCTCAAACTTGCTCAGGCCAAACTTTAAAATCTTTCTTTCCTTTCAGAGAATACTTAGATTTCTAAATTTAAGAAAGGGCCTCTCTTTTCTCTTTTGGCTTTTATGCTAGAAACGTGTCTACCTGAGCTTGCCTAACTTCATCTGAAATTGCTTTCATTTCTTATGTGCCTAGCTCATAACCTGATCTAGTTCAACAGTTCTTCTTCACTTTCTGGCATTGTACACTGAATGATAGTGTACTCTGCGTGCTGTCATTGTGTCTCCTTTTACATTTTCCTTGTCATCATTGTGGAACCCTTCCAACTGACTTCACAGGATTTCTTCGATATTTCACATTTCTTTTCAGTAATCTTTCTCACTTATTCTTGAGTATGGTGAGCTGAATTTATTTAAAATGATGTTCTTTAGTACTCACCTTCCTTTCTTATAAGCCGCATAGTTACCCAAAGTTACACGAGTGGGGTTCCTGCATGGCCGGTGGGAGTGAGGTTCTTGGGAGCCACTGGAATGAGCACTTCAGGAGGCACCACAAGAGGATGAGAGGTGGTAAGAGGCTTTATTTCTGTGGAGTTACATTTCTTGGGTTGTAAAGTCCCATGCACCTTAACCCAGTCCTGAAAAAAGGTGCAGCTGGGGCTTCAGTAGAGCTAAAAGCAAAGCCAGTGTCCAGAGTTTTTGTTCCATGGTGAAACTGAGTCTGGTACAGCATTAGGCTAATCACAGTCCATTAGTCAGTCCATTGTGTGGGGTTCACATGGCTGTGAGCCACATGGGCACGTGCATAGCATGCAAGCCCCATAAGCCAGGAGTTAGGGGAGGACAGTAAGAGAGAGCAAGACAGCTTCATTATTCAGGAGTTAAACATAGTATTCAAATGGATAATGCATTAGTGATTTATCAATTATCTGGTTGACAAGCATTTGGTTGCTGTTTCCAGTATTGTATTGGCTGTAAACATTGCAAATGAGGTTTGTAAAGTTCAATATGTATTTTTATGATCTTTTTATTATTTGATTTTGTATTTAATTGCACTGTGGTCAGAGAACATTATCTGTATGATAATAATTCTTTAGATTTTCTTTGAGCCTTGTTTCATGATTACTTCTCTAATTATTCATTGTAGGCTTGAAAAGAGTCTGTTCACAGTCTACAAGTTGGGTGCAGGGGCATGAATTGGTTGTCCACATATTCCCTCTTCTAATTTTTTTGTTTGATCTGTCAATTAAGAATATATTTTTTAAATTTTCTCCTAAAATTCTCAGTTTCTTCTTATAATTTTGAAAACTTTTGCTTTATATTAAGTACATACACATTCAGCATGGCTGTATCTTTCTGCTGAAAAACTTACACTATTTCTTATATGTAATGATCCTCTTCATGCCTATTATTTCCTTTTGCTTTGTTTTATCTAATATTTAACATAACATGGCCTATCTTATTTTGGTCAATATTTGCCAACTAGTTTTTCATCTCTCTGCTTTCAGTCTTTCTAGGTCTTGAGTTTTACACATGGTTCTTGTAAACAGATATCAGGATTTTGTTACTTTTATCTAGTTTAATAATCTCGGTCTACTTAATAAATTAGTTTGTTTGCATTTAGTTCATTAATGACTTATGTGTGTCTATTTGTAAATTCTTAATTTGCGCTTTATCTCTAACAGGCTTTTTGCTTTGCTGCCTTTTTTGCTTCATTTTCAGCCTTTTCTTTTCTCTGCATTTTCACTATTCTTTTTTCTTCCCCATTGGTTTAGAATTTAAAGTTTTTATTTTAATTTTTATTGAGAAGCATTAAATTTTAACACTATATTTGATTTCAAAAGTTAAAATTCATCACTATTTCTATACTTTTCCCAAGCAATACAAAGACCTTAGATTTCTTTTTACCCTAAACTACTGCTGATGATCCTTCTTGTTCTCCTCTTCCTTCTTTTTAAGAAATTGAACCTAGTTGTGATATTTTTGCTTACTTACTGAAGAATAAATACCTCTTCAGGGCAAAAAGTTATTCCAAAGAGTGCTTTCTATGCACCTTCTGTTTAATTTATATAACCCAATTTTAATCCAGTCACCAAATTAATCATTTGTATTGAGCATCAAGTACATTTCAAAGATGAGGCAAGTGTACTGAGGTATGAAACAAAACTACCCAGTTTTCTCTTTTATGCTGTCAAAATAGCTGTCCTACATTTTAATTACTGAAATAATTTCACAGAGCCTTATTTCAGCTAGTTAGTATTATAGTTCTTGTTAGGAATCTTAGCTCACAATTTTTATGGCTCCACTTGTGTCTTACATCCCAAGTCTGGGAGGTTCATATGCACTATGTAGCAATAAAACTTTGACAAGCCACTCATAGGAAAACATTTTGTATTATGCACTAGAGGCCCGGTGCACGGAATTGTGCAGGGGTTGGGTCCCTCAGGGTGGCCTACAGGAATCAGGCCCCAGCTTGCGCCCCCAGCCTTGCAGCCATGCAGCCCCACCTGGCACCCCATCTTGGCCTGGTGCCACCTGCATGCAGCCCCTCCTGGCACCCCATCTTGGCCTGGTGCCACCTGCTCACCTGCTCCACCATCCCACCGTGGTCCCGCTCTCGTCAGGGCCCACTGGGGCTGACAGCGCCTCCACTGCAGCCCGCTGCCCGCTGCCAGCGCTGCGCCACCCACGCCCACCATGTTCCCCTGGTGGTTAGTGCACATCATAGCGAGTGGCTGAACTCCTGCTCAAACTCCCGGTCAGACAGTTTGCACATTAGGCTTTTATTATATAGGATTTTCTCCTCATCAATATATTAGCTTTAGAACATAGGAGTTAGTTTTTAGTGAGTACTTTATAAACACAGATACATATGAACACCACATTATTATGAGAATAAAAAGTACATACTCAAAGGAGAAAACAAAATGAAATTATAATCTTATATGAAGTGGTTTTAAGAGCATGTATTTGGAGACAGATATAACTAATGACTCCCACTGAGAGGCACAAATTGATTCCTCACAGCAATAGCTATGATCTTTCATATTCATGCAAAGCTTGCATTGTTCCAGAAAGGGCTTTTTAAAAAGAATTTAAAGGAATATGTGCAGTGAGATAAAATAAATGATGAATAAGTAGTAATGAAATCTGGGTAAGTTAAACATTTATTTAAAAGTATTTCAGCCAGAATTTAGTAGAATTTCTGCCATGAGCTCTTGCATATTTATTTGAGGCGGGATACAAGTGCGGCCCTCTGCTTCTTAGCAGCTCATATAAAGTGGGGAGGGCGGATAGTTATATAATTCACAGTGTCCAAGAGATTTTGTTTTTATTGCTCAAGGGGAGCAGACCATTTCTGACCAAGAGACCAAAAAGTCATGTTCCCTCTGGATAGCCATGAAGCCTGAAATGCAGAGCTGCAATAGTCGTGACAACAAGCACAGTGCATTCTGTGATGAGATGCACAGGCGTTTTCAGTGTAGACAAGTATCATCATAAATCAGCAAAGGCAGTCTACGGTACTGAGTTCTGAAGTGATCTCAGTTTTTTGAACTATTCGGCGTGCAACCTAAACGTCCTTTCTCTCGGGCAGCCTTTGTGTACGTACAGTACGGCAGTAAGCGTGGGGTTCTTTATTCTTTAGCCCATGATAAGCATCTGGAGAGCAGCTAGTCCTCCCTGTTAGAACTACATGCCGTCGCAATCAGCCGCCTGGGTCTGGTCAGTACCCTCTCAGAAGTGTTGACAAACTCCCAACAAGAACGCCTGAGAAGTCTTCCTCACTGCCCCCTGGAGGAACCCCATACCTGTGTTCAGGACCAACTTTTTCTCAGGAAGCAACTTGGCGCTCATTTTAGCACACAGATAAACACAGAAAAACTTCAAACATGTCACATGTGAGGCACCCACAGAACTTTAACCTTCAATGCAATTAAGCCAATCCCAGCGAGCTCAGCGAGCTAAACAGGACTTCATGATGGAGGCGTTACTTTGTTTGCAATTATTTCCCATAGGCTAGATGTTGGGGTCATCTCGTGAAAATGATTGCTTTGCCTGTGAAATGAGTGATCTACAAGGAGCCCTTCTTCCTGGCACTCATAACTGAGTGGGGTCCTTCATCAGCCCATAACCGTGGCTAATTAATAACAGCAAAACCGTGCCCTGGGCCTCTGGATGAGGGTCTCATTTATTTTGTTGGATCTGAAACATCGGGTGCACTTTTGATATTTAGACTCATTCTTTATAGCTTTTCCCTAACAAAGCTCTGATACTTTAAAATCTTTCCTGGCTCAGATTTTAAAAGCCCTTTCAATATATTTCTTACCAAAAATAACGGAGAATTTCTTTTTATTGCAAATGACATCTTTGTTACCATAGATTGCTAAATTTTATAAATTACATTGTGTTTATTTACTCTATAATTCTGTCATTCAAATTAGCTCAAATTATTAGTACTAAGCAAGTTGCTACATAGTATAGTTGGTCAGTTTGTTTTTTTTCAACAGAGATGCTGAATCCTGAATGTAGAGTTTTTAATTCCCTGTGAGAAATTGTTCTTGCTCATTATTTTTGTGCGATTCAATGTTAACATTTTATTTATACTTGGATGAACAAACTGGTTTATTAGGGCACCTGTAACAAAATATATATTTCACATATGACTATTATGATTAATGAAACATTATATATATATACACACACACACACACACGCACACACACACACATACACATATTTCAGAGGAAGGGAGAGGGAGAGAGAGATAGAAATATGGGCTTCTCTGACCAAAATATTCATTGGCATAGGTATTATTTGCATGTTTAATCTTTACAAAGCTATAAAAATAACATATATGAGCTTCTACTCCAGGCTAATTGAATTAAGCAATGATCTAATTTGCAGAATGATGCAAAACAATTTTCACATTTTTAACCTTAAAGAATACTATAAATTTATACAAGATATATAGTCCTATTATTTCATATCACTATTACTCAAAGAGAGAAATATCAGCCTTCTTTCCTTTTTATTTTTTACCTGCCTGCATCTTGGTGCCTAATTCCTTCCTTTTCCCAGTAAAAAAAACAAACAAGCAGAACACTTCCAATATTTTTTCCAGTAGAATAAAAAAAAACTTTCCTGCCAATCTTAGGCCACATCAGGGCTGGTTCACAGGTTACTCAAGACAAGAACATGGTTTACCTTTACATCTGATTGCTCAATTCAGGGCAACATTTACTGAGCCTTTGTCACATTCTAGGCATGAGGCTTTATGCACAGGACACATAGAGTGCTTTCAGTCTTCCTGTAGGCTGGGTGTTCGCCCTGTGTATTATGAAAGAACAAATAAATGAATGAATGTGTGTGAGATTAAACAAGGAATCTCTAAAAGTTACTCCAAGTCTCTGATATACATGCAAAATATAACTATTATTACAGATTGTACACACATATAGGATGCTTTTTATTTTTCACTGGAATAATAATGTGAACATTAAGAAGTGCTGTTGCTTTTGCATTCCACTTAATTACCTGTGAGTATAATATTTTCTTTACTTGTTCAGGACAGGTCATGATGGCTTGAACCTGGTAGGGATTAAAGGGCATGGGGAGCAGTAGGGTATCTGACCATCTTGGCTTGCTCAGGAGTCAGCCACTCGTAGCACTGAAAGCCCTTCATCTTGGGAGACTGCTCAGTTCTGGGCAAACTGGGATGTCTTATCCTATAGGTAATTGTCTGGGTCCTATTTCTCTTTGTATCTTACATCATTCAGACTTAGTAGAGATATTAGGGAAACAATGAGGATGACTCCCAACATCCATTTCATCCCTTTGCCAGTGTTTGGTTAGAGATGGGAATGTCTAAGCCAATTTGGGTCAAAGAGACAGTATGAGAAGTTTGCTATGGGCTTCTGGAAATGGCAATTTCTCACTTCTAGGAGAGAAACATAGAAAAGTAGCCTCTCTCTATAAATGCCCCAGTGTTCCTAGCAGCCATCTTATCGCTTGAAGTTTAGGCAGATAAAAGGGAACTGGGGTCCTTAATGATATAGATAAGCTGACAGATAAACCAGCTCTACCTCTGTCTACTGTCAGGCAAACAAACAAATATCCTAATGTGTAAGCCAGCACGAATCAGGTTTCTGGTTTGTTTTCTCCAGCTAAAGAAATTGCAGATAATACTTGAGGAAAGTAATAAAGCCTTTAATTAGTGGCTGCCCCGATTGGATGGATGAAAAAATTAGCTCATTGTAAGGAAACAATCATGCAGGGGAAACAGAGCAGTCATATAGAGGTGATTTGTGCAGTTTTAAATGTACCACTAGGACAAATTATTAAAAAAAAAGAAGAAGAAGAAAGTGAAACAATTGGAGGGACCATTGAACAATAAAAATCAGCTGGTGTTGCATTTTACATCTGCAAACTGAGTGCTAAAAAGAGGAAAACGCTTATAAAGTTTATATGCTGGAGCTCAGATCCTGAGTCCAATAGCAGAATCTATCCACAGCATTCTTTTTTAGTCCCACACCTCAGTATTACATTGCTTCTCAGATGTTACTTATTGAATGGCTATGATATCCCTGACATTAGAAATGTAAGACTGGACCAAAAAAGATAGAAATATAAATGAAGGTGCTCATTCTCCCTCTCTCTCTCTCTCTCTCTCTCTCTCTCTCGCGAGAGAGAGAGAATGAGTTTATAAACTAGACTGCTTTAAACTTATCACAGAAAATCAATTTTATATTCTCAAGCTACAAAGCCAATAGGCTAAAATAAGGGCATGTAGGTAAAGGAAAGTTGACTAGAAATTCAACATGAATACAACCATTCTGTATCTCTAGATCCCATTCATGACAAAGACACACAAACCCAGAAAATAGTTATCAAATCTTTTGTGGGCAGCATGAGACAATCTGAGAGCAGCAGGTCTGAAGCAAAAGAAAATTCTTTGCATTACACTATTAAATGGAACACTTAATCAGCTTTTTTGCCAAGAGAGAACTTCCCATTATGTTGTTATAAATAGGACTGTGGGAAAATATGTATGAACTGAAAAGATGTGGACCTGTGTCTGTTGACATTGGTTGTTTCACAAAGGGTTGTAGACTCAGTAGTTGTCAGAAAGAGTAGCGCACAAAGACTTTTGGAAATCTTCGTTAAGTAATTCTTTTCGTCACAGTCTATGGTTTGATGCGCTGACTTCGTAAATAGTGCATTTTTCAGGGCAGGTCTTGCAGAAAGTTTCCTCTTGCCACCCCACCCCCTGTCCCTCCACTCCTGCTTTATCCATAAGCCATTTCCAGTGTATGTGTGTGAGTATTAGTTCAGCTCTACCACATTATGGCATAGAAACACAACAGCAAGATTTGTAAAATGCACCTCAATGTAGAACTCTCAGGAAGCCAAACTGAATTTATTTGGGTTTTTAAAAAAAGGGATGTACATGTTCAGCCAGTGGTGGCTTTATACCCTCCTTTTCCACTAGAGGTAAAATAAAAATGAAAAACGTGAGTATATGTTGTTGGTAGGCCAGATCTTGACCTGAAGTGTGTCGCGTCCAGGATAGAATTAAATTCCTGTGCTTTATTCAGAAATCTTATCCATTGTGGAATGAGTGGATTTAGTAACAGGACTGGTGAGTTATACCCATTTCTTCTCCAAAGGAAGACTTTGGCGTTTGCACTTTGAAGGACATAATGGAAACTGACTATTTTTGACAGGGCATTTATTTGGCAAAGTTAAATAGATAGATGGTTGGACAGTCCATGCAGGATCAGTTCTGGAATTTCTGGAGTAGCCCTAGACCAAATCATATCCTGAATTGGATTCATCCAGACTTGCATTTCCCAAGGGCAAGTGGCGGAAGAACTCTGAGCCTGTGTATCAGGACCGAACGGTGGTGGGAAGGGCAGTTTCATTTGTCTCAGTTCAGCCTGCTTTAAGTGGAACACATTTTAGTTTCTGAGGGTCTGTGACACAGATGCCTGTTAGATGCATGATATGTTAGAAGCTACATTAAAATTTACAAATGTGCCATTTCTCTGAGGAGGTAATGTGTACATCAAAGAGGAAATGCAAGAGCCCGGTCTGCTGTCTTCTGCTCTCCAGATGTTCCTGAGTGACTCCCTTTCACAGTGGCCTTTCTAGAAGGAAACCTTTGATACTAATGAGCATCGGAATTAGACCATTGAGACTGAGGACTCCTAAAGCTGGATCTTGCCTCTGAGGAAGTCATTTATAGGTCATCTGTTCCAATCTGTACTGCTTTGTCCAGTCCTGAGAACACTGCTATTGTCACTAAGCTGTTGTCCTGCTTCTTGCAGAATCTCAGGTGACGCGAAGACAGTTGGTGCCTAGGGCTGAGAGAGTTTAGCTTAATATGGCAGTAGCCAGGAGGTTGACTGAAGCCTAGAATGCCAGGTCAGTCCCTGGACTAACCCAACATAAAATTAGATTCTGGCTTAGATAAGAGGAAGTTTTCTTTTACTCCTTAAAACTTCAGTCTCTAAGGCTGCAGTGTTTAGTTTTATGTTAACATTGCTCTGTGCAAATACAGTCGTGCACTACATAAAGGCATTTTGGTCAACAATGGACTGCATGCATGACGGTGGTCCCATAAAGTTATAATGGAGCTGAAAATTTTCTATTGCCTAGTGACATCATAGCCATCATAATGGCGTAGCAAAGTGCATTACTCCATGTTTGTGGCGATGCTTGTGTAAACAAACCTACTGAGCTGCCAGTTGTATAAAAGTACAATATAGCACATATCATTATGTACAGAAAGTATACTTTTTATTGCTATTTTAGAGTGTACTCTTTTATTGATACAATGTTTACCTTAAAACAGTGTGTGATGTTATTCCAACAGCAGCCTCATACATCACATTTCCTCACCCCCCACCCCCCACCTGCATCTTTTGATTGCATCATTTTCTCTTCTGCTTGATTTAATCTCATGTTGATCATTGCCCTTAAGCAAACAAAATCCACTGCAAATGTTGCCAGTAAGAGGCCACATCCAGTGATGGACCTGGAACAGAATCAAAAGTGACTAATGACTAGGAAGGTAGAAAATTGGTGATGGTTATTGCTCACCAGTTGGGCATGTCCTGTTCCACCATCACTACAATCTTGAACAAATTGATGGATGAAAACACAATGCAATAGACAGATGATGTAGTATAGAATTGTACTCTTGAAACCTGTATAATTTTATTAACTAATGTCACCCCAATAAATTCAATGAAAGAGAACAGAAAGAACAAAGTAACAGGATTTGTTAAAAGATCTTCATTGAAGGTAATGAGACTAACAAAGCTTTGAGAAGGACCTGTATCAGACAAGGAGAAACTTCTAACAACCTGAACTGAGGTCCAAACACAGACACATATCCCTCTCAGCACCATCAGGATCACAGTCAAAGCAAAGAGCGTGTGTTGCTGAAAGAAAAGGCTGGACCTGGCTATGATGTTAAATGTACTGTGAGGTGGTTTAAATGATTCAAGAATCATTTTTTAATACATCAGGTGAACGTGAGTGGTGAGTCTGCGAGTGCTGATATAGGCAGCTGAAGAATTTTTGGAAACTAGATAAACTGATTGTGGAGGAAAATTACTTGCCAGAGCAAATATCGTGTGGATGAAACCTCCCTATTCTGGAAAGGGATGCCTGAAATGGCTTTCAGTCATTAGGAGGCCAAGTCAATGTGGCGTTCATGGCTCTTACATACAGGACAGCTGTCTTGCTTAGGGGCAGTGCTGCAGGCTTCACTGTGCCAATCACAAATTGAAACTCTTAGGGACTTCAAGCATATCCATGAGCACGCACTGTGGTGTACTACAGGGTCTGTGAGGAGCCATGGATAACTCAGCTTCTCTTCAGAGATCCCTTCCTGAGTTTCTGTGCCGGTGAAATGGGGAAGCGCTTTGTGGAGAATAACATACCTTTAAGGATTTTACTTATGGTAATTCTATTTTAACTTTTTGAGGAAGCTCTATACTTTTCTCCATAGCAGCTGTAGCAATTTAAAACTCCATCAACAGTGCACAAGTGTTCCCTTTTATTCACATGCTCACCAGCACTCGTTATTTGTTGTATTTTTCATAGTAGCCGCTCTGACGGCTGTGACGTGATATTTCATTGTGGTTTTGATGTGAATTTTTCTGGTGATAGTGATATTGGTCATCCATAGGTCTTTTTGGAGAAATATTTACTCATCTTTTAATCAGTTTGTTTTGTTTTGTTTGTTTGTTTATGTTGGGCTGCATAAGCTTTTTATATATTTTGGATGTTTAATCCTTGTCACATGTATCATTTGCAAATATCTTCTCCCATTCAGTAAATTGCAATTTTTTTTTAATGATGGTTTTATTCACTGTGCAAAAGTCTTTTAATTTGATGTATTCCCATTTATTTATTTTTGCTTTTGTTGCCCTTGCCCAAGGAGATGTATCCAAAAGTTTTAGTAAGACTGATGCCAAAGAATCCATTGCCTATGTTTTTTTTTTTTTATGGGGGGGGGGGTTATGGTTTCATGGCTTACATTTAAGTCTTTAATCCGTTTTGAGTTTATTTTTGTATATTGGTGTAAGAAAGTGGTACAGCTTCATTATTTTTTTTTGCATCTGCCTGTCAAGTTTTCCCAATGTTATTCATTAAAGACATTGTCTTTTCCCATTATATATTCCTACTCTCTTTATCATTGATTAATTGACCATATAAGCATAGATTAATTTCTGGGCATTCATTTGATTCTGTTCCATTATATAGGTGTCTGTTTTTCTGCCAGTACCATACTGTTTTGATTATTGTAGCTTTGTAGTATATTTGAAATGAGGGAGCTTATTATTTCCAACTTTGTCCCTTTTTAAATATTGTTTTGGTTATTTGGAGTCTTTTATGATTCCATATAAATTTTAGGATTACTTGTTCTAGTTCTGTGGGAAAAAAAGCATTGGTATTTTGATAGGGGTTACATAGATTCTATAGATTGCTTTGTGTAGTATAGTCATTTAAATGATATTAATTCTTCCAATCCATGAACAGCGTGTATTGTTCCATTTATTTTTGCCTTCACGTTTTATCACCAGTTTGTTATAGTTTTTTAGAGTACAGATCTTTCACGTCCTTAGTTAAATTTATTTCTAGTTATTTTGTGCACTTTGATACAATTGTAAATGGGATGGATTTCTTAATTTCGCTTTTTGATAGTTAATTATTAGTATATAGAAACACCACAAATTCTATATATCAATTTTGTATTCTGCAACTGAATTCATTTATTACTTCTTTTTTTTCATTTTTATTTTATTTTTTTTAATTAAATCTTTGTTGTTCAGATTATTACATTTGTTCTC
>NW_006291549.1:2593566-2608940 GCF_000327345.1 Myotis davidii
CGCTAGGGAGGTGCTAATCTAGCCTTTGCCTGAGGCTATCTGGCAAATGGCTCTGCTCAGGGCTTGGGCGGGGCGGGTGGGTCGCACAGGATCAACAGGGTGGGCTGGAGAGAGCAGCCAAGGCGGCTCTCAGTTCCATCCCCAGGGGCTCCGCCTCACAGAGTCCCAGCAACCGCTACAAACCTCGGAGAGTCCAACTGAAGCCAGATAGTCCTGCTTCTCCCGTTTGAGTCTGGGTCCCTAGAGACTCGCTCGGATGGATCTGGAGCTCAGAGTCTGAAACTCCCTCCTGATTGAAAACAACAACCATGCCCTCTGCCGCCAGCCCACTCCGCGCGCACTCCGCACCTGAGTGTTTCACTTCAGCACTGCGCCTTCTCCGAGCCCGGGTACGATATTTTCTTTCCTCCTAGTTGTAGAATTTACACTCAGCCAGCCTTCCTGTGGTTCTGGATGATGTCTGTTCCGTCTTTTAGGTCTATTTTGATTCGGTTGTTCAAGGCAGCAATCTCTGGCGTTAACCTATGCCGCCATCTTGGTTTTCCCTCTCATTTATTACTTCTGATAGTTTTTTTCTTTGGTGAAGTCTTTAGGGTTTTCTATATATAGTGTGATGTCATCTGCAAATAATAACAGTTTTACTTCTTCCTTTCCAATTTGGATGCCCTTCAGCACTCATGTTAAAGATAGCCAGTGTAATTCCTTCATGTATAATCCAGGTACTTTTCAAACTGCTGCCTCTGCACAGGAACTCAGAGCAAGAACATTTGTATGTAAGCCTTTTAAAAGTAGAGTCATAGCCCTTCGGTTCTTTCAGACGGAAGTTCTGCTGGTTTTCAAGACCAGATATTATGAGGTCTCCTCTTCCTAGTGCAGGGCTCCTGGGCTGGTGAGTCTGGTGTGGGCTTAGACTCCTCATCCTCAGAGGGACGCACCATGGTTCTTATAACACTCCCACTTACAGGTCCTGACTAGACCATGTCTCTACCCCTGTACCCATCTCAATGTAGCTTTTTAATAGTATTAGTTTTAGAAAATCTGTTCGGCTAGTCTTTGGGTCATTCTTAGCAATGGTTGCTTCTAAATATAGTTGTAGCTTTGGTGTGTCCATGGGAGAAGGTGAGTTCAGTTTCTTCCTACTCCACCATCTTGATCCCTCCCTCCTGCCATAGTGCTTAAAACCTTAATTGACAAAGTTTTAATCATTCACATTTTTCAAACCTTCTTTTAGTTTACTTCGTCATTCAAACTATAAGCATCAGGACTCAGCACATTTCTAAAGCGGGCTCTTAAGAAATACATGCATTATTTCTATATGCACTATGCCTATTTGTATCTTAATACTGATTTAACTCATACTTTCTAATAGAATCCCTGATGATAATTTTTATTTTCTGGCCTTGCCATTCACTGTGATCTTGGGATATCTTCTTTTTCAACCCATATGAATAAATTAGACATTACCATTGGATTCAGGTTTGTTTAGATTTCTTATCCAATATTTACTTCTCTCCTCTCCCCAATGTTTAACTCTTATCCATAAATGTTGTTCTTGAATGATTTCCCACTGGTCTATGAAATTAAATTATGAACTTAGCCCGTGTTGCGAGTGCCTTGCTTCCTGTCCAATATGATATTATCATCCCAAAAGGAAATCCTGCCTTTGGTATTACTCTTTCCAGGAGGAGAAAGGAGAAAATTTCCCTGAGCTTTTTAAGTGTTATATTTCTGGAATCCATGATGTTTTGATGAGAAATACACCATTATTTTGTGTGCACACCAAAAAGATAAAAACTCAAGACAAGGAATCTAATATTAATATAATGTACTATCTAGGAGAATCTAATCATATAAAAGTTTACTATACATGAGGGATACATACTTATTGTATAATTAAATGAAAAGACAAACAAATAAGCAAAAGCACCTTATAGGAAAGAATAGATAAAAAGCTTGCATTTCTCCATATTAGTACTGAATGGGAATAGAAAAAATAAAATGTCCCCCTGATTATTTGAACCAAAACACAGTGCAAACACAGGTTTGCCATCTGAATTCAGAAAAGTGATTGGAAGTTGCTATTGGTTTATAAGACATGTCTCAATTTCAAATATGTTAAAATCTGTTTTAAAATGTTTCTTGTAGAATCAATGAAAGGAATTAATTTAAATTGTTTAGAAATTAGTGTTGTTTATAGGTTTGCCTATAAACCGTCTACAAGGTTTGGATAAGCATCTGTATCTATACCTCATTGTTCTACAAATTGGATTTCCAGATGTTTCGAGGTCATTTATCACTGGATAACCCTCTCTGGGTTCAACTTGATGTTTTCTCCTATCCTCTATAAAGACGGAACATTTGAGAGGCTAATGTCCGTAATGAGGTGTGTATATTTTAAAGACCCTCAGAGCATTGCAGTGTTGTCTTGCTCAGGGTAGTATACATCTAAATGCAATTGTCAGATGTAAAACAACACTGAAAATATATTCAGTTTAACAGCTGGCTTTATGGTATTGGTTTTCAACACTCTCTTTCCATCAGATACACAGTAGACTATCATCTTACTAAATATCTCAGATTGAGTGGGATCATACTTCTCATTCCCATTGAATGGTTGACTCTCAAGGAATACCCTGATGCTTCTTGTGACATTTGTGCAGTGGAATTACATTGGTCCTGACCCATATATCCTTCCATGGTGTAAGAAAAGATAATCTCATAATGATAAAATAGAAGTTTGAAATCATATAGTTAAAATAATTTAAAGTAATTCTTTTTTTTTACACTAAAGTGACCTGGAAACTATATTCATATGCAGATTTTTCTCTAATTTGATTTTGGCTTCTAATATGGAACATATTTAGAAAATTCTGCACACTCTGTCCCCCTTTTAAAAAGTTACAATAGCCCTAGCCAGTTTGGCTCAGTGGATAGAGCATCAGCCTGCAGAATTAAGGATCCCGGGTTCGATGCCGGTCAAGGGCATATGTCTGGATTGCAGGCTCGATCCACACTAGGAGGCATGCAAGAGGCAGCCGATCAATGATTCTCTCTCATCATTGATATTTTTTTCTCTCTCTCTCCCTCTCCCTTCCTTTCTAAAATCAATAAAAGTATATTCTAAAAAAAAAGTCACAATGCACATTTGAAAATTTAATGCTATGAGAAGCCTGGGCAGTGAACAAACCTAGTCAAATTTTCACAGCCATTTACCAAGAAACCATGTATTTGATATAAAATCGATTCTCCTTTGTATTGCACAGTTTAAGATGCTAAGGAAAAAGTTGTCATTTTGACTCTTTAAGCGCTGATTAGAGAGGCAGACAGGACACAGAATGGACCTTATGGGCTGTTTTAATAGTAAGCTTTTAAAAGGTTTTAGGTGAGAGAGTGATCTAATCTGATGTTCTATAGGGCTAAAGGAATCAAATCCCCTTTGTCCATAAATAGCGTATTCCTTCATTTATTCATTCATTCAACAAATATTTAATGAGTATCTATTATAAACGAGGTATTGTGTTAGATGCTAAAGAGTAATATTCAAGAGATAGAGTAGGTGTGAAATTGTAAATGTTAAGATGATGGTCATCTTCAGGGCCAGAATATTAAGACAATATGTTGGAGAAGTATCAAGGTAGGGAAATAATTCAATTAAACACACATTCAATTACCGCTTATGTGCTAGATAGCTGTTCCCTCCTGGAAGTACAGAGGTGAATCTAGTACATTCCAAGCTGCTGGGGATCCTATAAGCTTGTGGGTGCAGCCACCTCTCTTTGGTTGCCAAGGGTCAAACATTTTTAGAGCAAGATGTAAAGAAAGCAAAAACAGTCTTTGCTTTGCCCTAACACAATTCATAAACTTATGGATGGAAGGAGATTCTAGTTTCACTGTCCACTCACAATTGATCTAATATTTTTTTAACATATTTTATTGATTTTTTACAGAGAGGAAGGGAGAGGGATAGAGAGTTAGAAACATCCATGAGAGAGAAACATCGATCAGCTACCTCCTGCTCACCTCCTACTGGGGTTGTGCCCGCAACCAAGGTACATGCCCTTGACTGGAATCGAACCTGGGACCTTTCAGTCCGCAGGCCAACGCCCTATCCACTGAGCCAAACCAGTCAGGGCTGATCTAATATTTTTAAGTTTCCATTTTAGAATATACTGTGACACGACTTTCAAAAATGATGTAATATATTCTTAAAGATTATAGAAAAAATATTTTTAAAAAGAAAATTTAAATAAGTCATAGCTGTGGAGCTGGCTTGCTCTAGGACAGAGAGACCAAGGTTCCCTACGGGTGTCTTGATTCCTGACAGATTCTTAGTTTTGGTCCCAGTCCACTTAGGTTGTTACAATAATCTCTTTAATAAGAGGGGAAGGGTCTCTGTTCATGCAATCACAACCACAATAGCAACAACCAAAAAACCTAACCAGTTGCACTTTAGCATTATAAGTTCGGGCTGATCAATAACAATGCTTTACTTGGGAACATGTTTAGTTATTGGTGCTCAAGATGGTGTTTTCCACTATGTTCTTTTACTTAAATCTAATCCTAGCAACTCCCTCTTTTCAAAGCCTTTAAGTTATGACATTTTTTATGACAAAGAAGTAACAGTTTTATTATTTATTGACATACTTTTATAAGACTTTTTCCTAAATGTGTGAGGTATATCTTCTTTGATCACCCTATTGCTTTTCAACAAGTTGGTCATATCATTTTTTATAGCAAGCACAGAAACATGACTTAGTCTTTTCCACAGTATGGTCAATCAGAACAATTTTTATGGATATTTTTTAAAAGCTTCTTTTAACTTTAGTTCTCAGTACTGGTAATGCCCTGTAAGCTTTTGGGATTGTTGTCAAATTTGGAAAAGCTTTATCAAGCTTCTTTTATATGATTCTCTTACAGAATACTTACCATAGGTTTGTGCCCTCCAGGTACAGGAATTCAAAGAAAGTCTATTTTGTACTTCCCATTAAAAATATATGATGTATTTATAATTGTATATAGAATATATTTCTAACAGGAGTGAATTTTCATTTTGACTTGCTGTCAATGAAAACCAAATTTTTACCTTAAATTTTTATATGTCTAATGAATGGAAGAATTTTCCATAGACAAGCTTCTGGTTGCATACATTCCAAACCTGTTTCTACTCATTATCCACATATTTCTGCTGGTTAGTGCCCCTTCCATGAGGGTAAATCCCAGTAAGACCTCTGGCCTTGAATTTACGTGTCATGAGACTGAGACAATACAGTGAGTAGTCAGAGCATTCCTGGAAGCCACTCGTGTATCAGGACATCTAGCAAGAAGGGAACTATAAACAACATAAATACACCTCACTAAGTACAAACTAAAGCTACCCTAATTTCAATTTCTCCTTAACTGGATCTCAAAAATGCTCTTGATCATTCCAGTGAAATTTGACCAGAGAGAAAGCATAATGAAGGGGAAATTGAAGTGGAGGGAGGCAACAGGCTTAACCAATTGTGGTTTAAATATTTTATTTCTGTATTTTTTTTGTAAAACCTAAACTCATATGAACACATTGGTAGGGCCCTCCCAGGGTCTTGGAAGGGGCTCATGAAGCTGAAAAGTCTGAGGCTTAAATTTCATGGGCTTTCCACCTCTGAGTTTTAGTTTTCTTTTGTTTCTAACCGACCTAAGTCTCTTTCTACCCCACTATAGCTTTTTCTATTGCTTGCCTTCCTCTTACAGTTTCTGTTGACTCCCATGGAGCCCAGTTCTACTTTCTAACTTCTTTTCCTGCAGCCTTTCCGCTCAATCTTTCAGGGTTTCTTTCTTTTCCATCCAGATGTGGTTGTTTAATTATTAAGTACCAATGCCTAGAACCATTGCCTATAATAGGTTAGGGAAGAATGGGAAACAGTGTGACATGTTCTGAATGGGACTGCCCTGAGGTATTAACGGATTCTAACATCAGGAAAGTAGAAAGTGAATCAAGGAAGTAAGCCTGCTGGTGGTAAGACTGACCACTCTTGGTTGGTGGTAGACAGAGCACATCTACAGGAATGCTACCGCTTGATTACTTTGCTTCATCATGTTGTTACATGTGTCAGTAGTCCAGTTTCTTTTTTATCGCTAAGTAGTATTCCTTTGTATGTTACACCACATTTTAGTTATTCATTCACCAGTTGATGGACATTTGGATTGCTTTTACTTTGGGAGGATTTTGAATAGTGCTTCTATGAATATTTATATACCAGTCTATATGGTCATATGTTTTCATTTCTTTTTTTGCAAGTACAAAAATACATTTATGACAAAACACATAGTAGTAAAATAAAAATACATTTATTACATAACATATAGTAGTAAAATTTGTCTAGATATATCATACAATTCAAAGCATTTTAAATAAAGCATCAGTCTAATATGTGATACGTTAACAGTATAATAAAATGACATTATCACATCATACAATGTAATACATTACAGCAACACTAACAAACTATTCACATATAATAGGAGTATCTAAAGGAAAACAGAGCATAGAAATATTTATTCAAGAACCTCAACATCTATCTTCTTCTATCCTTCAAATTGGGTGGGTAATTTTCTAGTCATCAATATGGGGGGGTGGGGGCAGGGAGAAGACTAGAACTATTACTTTGTTAACGAGAGAAGAAATTTCTTCCAGAAAGGCACTGCAAGTTGAGAGCTTCATTCACAACTTGGGGTTCAGACGGAAGTAGTGCCCCAAGGGTAAGGGAAGTCCCTGCAGCCTTTATAAGCCACAAAAGATGTACATGGACACTCAGGAGTCTAACCACAGGAGTGGTCGGTTACAAGTTGGCATCTGCTTCACATCTGTGACCGAGATAGCCAGGCCAGGAAGGAGTTCTTTGGACCCAGCGTTCTACAAGCTAATAATACAATGCCCAGGGCATTGGTACTGCCGTCTCCCACTTCACCTACACAGCTTGCTGCCCGCCTGTCACTCAATTTTATTTTATTTTTCCTCTTGAATTTGTTGTTATATTTCATTTTGGCCACAACCAACAGGTCATTGAACAGGAAGAGATGCCCCTCCCACCTCTGCCGACCTCTCTAGAGTTCTACCAGGCCAGCAAGCAGCAGGGCCCTATCGGGCACAGGAAGGGTGACAGAAATGCACGGGTGTCCGCACCAGCAGGAGGCCTCTCCCTGGTAGCAGGCCGTTTTTGCAGGGTGTTAGCAAGGGTAAGAGATGGAGCCCGCCTTCTCCTTCCCACTAGTGCTTTCATTCTCTTCATCGCGGGTTGCTGAGCCCAGCTGGACACCACAGCCCTGATGACTCCTGCAGACCCAGGGGTCCAGGGCCTACAGAGCTGGGAAAGGCAATGTCCCACCTTGGCCCCGCCCGGGGCTGGGGCCAGGTCTGCCTGCCTGCCCTGTGGTGGATGGAGAGGAGGGCGGAGGCTGCTGGGTCGCTCAGAGGTATTCGCAGAGTACAGAGTCTGGGAGATGTGGAGAAGACCAAGGGTGCTGGGGGGTGACCTAGGAGGTGGCTTTGCCACTGGTCCTGAGGGCGGGTAAAACGGGAGGTTCTAGAATTAGAACACAAGGTCCCAAGAGCTTCCAGCGTTAAATCCCCCGCGCGATGGTTTGTGTTCCCCTTCTCCTGTGGGGTGGCTGGCGAGAGAAGTGGGGGAGGGGGAATCCAGCAGGCGTTCCTCCTCCTGTGGCATCTCTGCCAACGCAATGTCCTCACTTTCTGGGAGTAGGGCCTGCCTGGTGTAGACACACCAGTCAGGGAGGAGGATCTCCCAGACTGCAGCCTTAGCAACTCCTGCTTTGCTGGCAGATGTACCTGAGCTCTCCGCTGCAGTAGTTTCCACAAAGTAGCAGTGTCCCAGGCATTCATTTCACATCCTCCCCCTCCCCATCCCCCTATCTCCACCCCGCCCGCCCCTCCCTGCTAGGGCAAACACTCAGTAAAGTAGGAAGGCAGGGTTCAGCCCTAAGCCAAGCACCCTCCAATCTGTTTTCATTTCATTTGGGTTGAAATCTAGAGGTGGAATAGCTGGGTCCTATGGTAAATGTATATTTGACTTTTAAAGAAATTTCCAAAATATCTTCCAAAGTGGCTTACCATAAAATCTTAGACTGTCTCGGCCTTGATGGGGAGCCATTAACAGGATTAAGATGGGGATTATCATAGCTAATTAATTCTTAAATCATCTACTTACACAATGAAGACTGGCTTCTAAAAACCAAGATTACAAGGTCCCAGTTAGAACATTACTGTAACCTTCCAGGTGGAAGATGAAGGCATGAATCACGAACTCTGGGAGGAAGGATGGACTCAGTTAGTATTCAGGACATAAAATAAGTAGGGCTTTGTGACTGATTTGATATAGAGGACTGAAGCAGAGAATTCTATGACCCCTAGGTTTCAGGCTTTCACAGATGGACGAATACTAATGAAAAGAACTCTAGGCTGAGCACTGACAGGTGCACCGTTCTGCTTCCACCCTAAGCTGGGAGGTCTGCTGCCTGCTCTGTGGCCGATTCCCCCTGGAGCCTCACAGCTTGCAGGCTCCCGCTGAAGTCAGAGAAGGAGAAAAGGTGAAGGCGCACCCCCCACCCAGCCCTGACCCATCCGACAAAGTCCTCCTTTGCTTTTTCACTCACAATCTGGTCCTCAGCCGTTAGGACCGCTCTGCCCGCAGGATGTTTGTAACAGGAAAGGCTGCTGAATAGCTGGAGCTTATATTCTGGGAAGGTCACTGCAGCCCACACCAAGGAAGAGCCGATTTGCTTCCTTCCTTCCCAGGATGCTGTCAGGGTGTGCAAGGAAGCCGCTGCCTGTACCATCCTATTTCCTACTGCCTCAATCAACTCTGTAACAGGAGTTCTATTTCCCACTCCTATGCAGATATACGGAGCATTTGACAAACAACAGGTACATTTTGGCTTTTCTGCAGGTTTGCGTTGCTCAAAGTTGTGTATTAAATTGGGCACAGGCTCTGAATATGATTCTAGCATCATTCCAAACTGGCGCTAATGGCTTCCTTTGCCTTCAAGTTTCTGTCTCGTGCTTCTCCACCATGTGGGAGACTTGCTCTTGACTGACTTGACTGCTTGCAAAACTCTAATGAAACTCTGCCAAAATATAAGATATGGAAAGGACACAGGAAGAATATTCTCCTTTTAGTTCTACGCAGGCTTGCTAATGTGCTGCTCATGAGTAGGACGTGGTGAATACAGGGACTCTAAGAGGCTGTCCTCTTGTTTGTTCAAGTTGGAGAAGAGAGGAAGGAATGGAGGAGTGCTTACTGGAGAGAGACTTTTAAGAAGAGGGCAGTCCCTTTTCTTATGACAAGGGAATGGTGGAGTCCAATATGTATCAAGAACAGGGCCCAGTGACAACTCTTTTGAAGTCATTTGTCCTCAAGCTATGGGCTGTAGAGAAGAGAAGAATGAATTAATAATTTTAGCAATTTTATCTATACTAATAAAAGGGTAATATGCTAATTAGACCCGACATCTTCTGGACATCTTTCCGGACAAAGCCACGGTGGCAGGGGCTGAGGCAGAGGTGGTTAGGGGCAATCAGGCTGGCAGGGAGGAGCAGTTAGGGGGCAATCAGGCCAGCAGGGGAGGGCTGTTAGGGGAGATCTGGCCGACAAAGAAGGGCAGTTATGGGCAATCAAGCCAGCAGGGGAGCAGTTAGGGGCATCAGGCTGGCAGGCAGGCGAAGGTTAGGAGCCAGTGGTCCTGGATTGTGTTTTGAACAGTTCCTCATACCACAAAGGCACTGTGCACATTACCAGTCCCCTCCCCCAACTCCATTCAATGCTCCACCCCCTGACAACCACTAGTCTCCTTTCCATCTCTTCAGAATTATCTATTTTGGACATTTCATATAAATGAAATCTTATAATTATGTGCTCATTTGTTTCTGGCTTCTTTCACGTAGCATAATATTTTCAAGGTTCATCTATGTTGTAGCACTTATTGGTACTTCATTCCTTTTCTCAGTTGAGTGACATTTCATTGTATAGATAGAGTATATCTTGTTTATCCATTCATAAGTTTATGGCCATTTTGTTCTATTTTCTAGGTTGGGTAACCTTGGGCACATAATTTTACCCCTTTTAAGTTTCCTGATTAAGAGTTTGATAATTAAAAGCTACCTCACAGGGAAGTTGTAAAGGTTATATTATGTTAGATAACTAAGTAGGTGCTTTGTCACCTGTAATGTACTTCACCAATGCAACTCTAGTCATGACTCCACAAGCACTACCATACGACCCTGTTACTCTCAAGTAACAAAGTGACATGGAAAGTCATGGACATGGTGACTATAAGGTGGAGGCTTCCAAATTGCTTCTAACCAGGACTTACTTGTAATAGAAGGAAGAAACACACACGTTCTAAAGTCCAGGGTGATTAAAGATTTGAGGTCCGTTAACATATGAGACATCATTCCAGATGAGGCTCTTTAAGAGCAAAATAACGTACCTGTGGGCACTGTTACTCCTTAAAGATGAATTCAAAATTTACATTTCAAAAAGCAATGTTATGCGTTTTTCAGAAGTGACCTCTTAAGTTTTCCTAACAAATCAACTCACGTTATTAGAATTCTGTGGTGTGTTAGTTCACTGGGTTAGCAAACAGTAAGCAAGAAAATGTGTGAAGAAAGGGAAAACAGACCTGGCTAATGTGGCTCAGTGGTTACAGTGTCGGCCGGTGCACTGAAGGGTAGCGGATTTGATTTTTGGTCGGGGGCACATACCTGGGTTGCAGGTTCATTTCCTGGCCCTGGTCGGGGTGCATGTGAGAGGCAACCAATTGATGTGTTTTTCTCTCTCTCTCTCCTCCCCCGCTCTTTCCTCCCTCCCTCCCTTCCACTCTCTCTCTCTAAAAACAAAAACAAAAACAAAACACAAAAAAATCAATTGAGAAAATACCTTCAGGTGAGGATTAACAAAAAACAAAAGAAAGGTGAAAACATTCATGAGACTATGCAGTGTAAATTTCTTTCTTTTTTTTCTTTCTGCAAAATGAGGGCTTCCAACTCAGATTTTGAGTGGAGATTATAAGAAAGAAGGAATCTGGTCACTTATCAGAAGAGAATTACTACAAGAGTAATTTGTTTTTTATGAGAACACACTATACCAATGGGTACCTGTGTATGCCGGGGAATGGGGAGAGGGGCAGTGATGGGAACCACTGAGGAAGGGAGCAAGATGAACACAGGTGATGGTCAGACAGCCTGGTGGTACCAGAGACAGGATGGAAACCCAGGACCCCTAATCCCATACTCAGTATTTTTTCCCTTTTCCCAGGAAAGGGCTGGCTGTGATCAATAGATATCAATCAGCAGCACTGGGGATACTTCAATGTACACAAATTCTTTAGAGTTTTTAACTTATTTTCTATAACTGTTTACATTGCTAAGAATTGTTGCTAAACATTTTTGGTAAATAACAAAAACTGATTAAAATCTGTTAGGCTTCAATAATAAATCCATTACTTCTTTTCTTTGTCTACTGAATCCTATTTTCTGTCAGTCAGTTGTACCATTCTCTGTGTAGAGAGCCAAACCTTTCTGTGCTCCCACAGCTAACTCCATTCAGCACTTGTCAGATTGTATTTAGTACTACCATCATCCATTTGAATGTCTCTTCAGCTTCTCAAAGTTCCTGAAAGGCAGTGATTTTGATCTTGTTCATCTTTAGTTCCCAGTGCCTAGCTCCATGCCCAAGAACTTTGTGTTACCCTTAAAATGCTTATAAATACACCACATTGGGACCATGTGCTCAGAGAGAAGGTCCTAAGCTGTGCTTCTCAGGAGCTTCCCACTAATGACAAGTAAAGGAAGACTATCCTCACATAGAGGGAAATGACTGGCATTTTTAGTACAAGTAAATATTTAAATATTAAATGTGCTCATGTAATATAGAATTTCTCATTTTGCAGAGTTGGTTACATGTAAGTGAAAGCAGTATTACTGTGAGCTATCAGGTGATAAGTGAAAAGTCGTTTTCTTCTTGTTCATGCGGATCATCACCCACGTCTTTGCCTCCACCCACATCTTCCTCCTCTGAATTTCCCAAGAATCCATCCAGAAGACCCATTTGTCAGAAACCATGCTTATTCCAGATCTGCTTTTGCTCCACTAATTATTTTCATAGTGAATACCACCACTTTTTCCCCATGCCAACTGCCCAGGACAAAAAGAAGCCCTTTGACTTTGATTTGCATGTTTTCCTTCTCAATTAATTAGCCACTAAAATTTATCAATTCTAAGTTTGAATATCTCTCAAATCCATCCACTTCTCTCCATCTCACTGCCACGGTTGTTAATGTGGCCCTCATCATTTCATGGTGAATGAAGGCATTAGCCCTCTAAATGGCCACTCTTTCACTCATTTTACCTCCCTCATTTATGGTCTAAATCTTTTTAAGTTACTACCTAAATCATGTCTCTAAATCACTAATTTCTTCTTGTCCTTCCTCTGCTTAGGGTTTCTCAGGATGAAGTTTAAATCCTTTTATGATCTCTGTGATACCTTTCAGTCCTTGCTTACCAGCATTCTCCAGCCATTCTTAACACCTTTCAATCCATTAAGCATGACATGCTCTTTCTCATCCTTAGGTTTTTGCATCTTTTGCTTATCTCCTCCGCCCACCACCACCCCCCAAAAAACCCAACACCTTCTGATCATTCATTACTCAGCGGAGGTGTCTTCTCTTCCAGAAAGCGTACCCTGACCTCATACCTCATCTAGCAGTCTGAGGTAGAGATTCCAAACCATCCCTATGCTTACCAATACCATGACTGCCATTGAGCTATAACCACCAGCAGAATTGTGGTGTCTATTGGCAGTAATACTTAGACATTTACTGGATGCTAGTTTCTGTACTTGATAGGCAGTCTTTCATTTATTCCTCACAAAATGTTATGAGGTTGACTTCATTAATTTACCTACTTTATAAGTGAGGAAGCTGGGGATTTGTGGAATAATGAACCTCCCAAGATGGCATAGCTGGTAAGTAGTAAGTGGCAGAGCTGTGATGTTAGCCTGTGCTGATTTAATGGATTCCAAAACTGATGCTGTTAAGTGCAGCCTATCTCCTGCCCATTCATCACGCTTTCTTGTAATAGTCTTTTAAAATTTTTATTTGTAATATACTATATTTTAGTTTTAGGTTCACAACAGAATTGAGGGGAAGGTAGAGAGAGTTCCCCTATATCCTCTGCTCATACACATGCCTAGCTACTCCCATTATCAAACCTACATTGTCATATTATTATCACTCAAATCCCTTAGTTTATCTTAGAGTTCACTCTTGGCACTGTACATTCTGTCTGTTTTGACAAATGTCTAATGTCATATACCAGCCATTATACTGTCATATAGAATAGTTCCACTGACCTAAAAGCCCTCTGTGCTTTGCCTACTCATTCCTCCAATTTCCTAACCTCTGGCAAACACTGATATTTTTACTGTCTCCATAGCTTTGCCTTTTCCAAAATGTCATATATTTGTATACTTGAGTGTCATATAATCTATATAATAAAAGCCTAAGCGACCATTATGGTGAAATGACCAGAACGACCTGCCACTACCATACACACTGACCACCAGGGGGCAGACGCCCAATGCAGGAGCTGCCCCCTGGTGGTCAGTGCGCTCCCACAGGAGGAGTGCCATTCAGCCAGAAGCCGGGCTCACAGCTGGCGAGCGCAGCGGAGGTGGCAGGAGCCTCTCCCACGTCTGCAGCAGGGCTAAGGAGCAGCGAGCTGAGCAATAAGGAGCAAGGGGTCCTGGACTTCAAGAGGGCACAGGCCGGGCTGAGGGACTCCCCCCACCCCCTGCCAGTGCCCAAATTTCATGCACTGGGCCTCTAGTGTCATATAATAGGTAGCCTTTTAAGGTCAGCTTTTTTCACTTAGTAATATCCATTTACATTTTACCATGTCTTAATAGCTCATTTCTTTTTAGTACTGAATGACATTCCATTATTTGATGTATCAGTTTATCCATTCACCTACTAAAGGACATCTTGATTGCTTCCGAGTTTTAACAAGTATGAATGAAGCCACTACAAAAAATCCCTGTGTGTGTTTTTGTGTGGATATACGTTTTCAACTCCTTGGGATAAATACCAAGGAGTAGGATTGTTGGGTTGTATGGTAAGAGTATGTTTAGTTTTGTAAGAAGCTGCCATACTGTCTTCCAAAGTGGCTCTACTATTTTGCATTCCCACCAGTAATAAATGCTAGTTTGTGTTGCCACATCCTCGTCAGCATTTGGTGTTGTCATTGTTCTGGATTGTGGCCATTCTAATAGATATATTATGGTATCTCATTGTTGCTTTAATTTGCATTTCCCTGATGACATATGATGTGGAGCATCTTTTCATGTGCTTATTTGCCATCTGTGTATCTTCTTTGGTGAAGTGTCTGCTAAGGTCTTTGAGTCATTTTTTAATTGGTTGTTCATTTTCTTGTTACTGAGATTTAAGAGTTCTTTGTGTATTTTTTAAAATATTCCTTTATCAGATATGTTTTTTGCAAATATTTTTCTCCCAGTCCACAGCTTGTTTTTTGATTCTCTTGACAGTATCTTTCACAGAACGGAAGCTTTTCATTTTACTGAAGTCCAGATATCAGTTCTTTCTTTCATGGATTGTGCCTTTGGTTTTGTGTCTAAAAAGTCATCACTAAACCTAAGGTCATCTAGATGTTCCCCTGCGTTATCCTTTAGGAGTGTAATAGTTTTGCATGTTACATTCAGGTCTGGAATTCATTTTGAGTTAATTTTTGTGATGGGTGTAAGGTCTGTGTCTAGACTTATTTTCTTGTATGTGGGTGTCCAATTGTTCCAGCATCATTTGTTGAAGAAACTTTCTTTGCTCCATTGTATTACCTTTGCTCATTTGTCAAAGGTCAATTGACTGTATTTATGTGGGTTTATTTCTGAGCTCTCTATTCTGTTCCAGTGAACAATCCTATCTAATAAAAGAGAAACATAGTAATTAGCCGTACATCCATTACCCTTCCCATTGGCTAATCAGGGCAATATGCAAATTAACTTCCAGCCAAGATGGCGGCCGACAGCCAGACAGCTTGAAGTGAACATGAGGCTTGCTTGCTTCAGTGACAGAGGACTCCAACGTTCCCTGCTTGCCGCTGCTAGCCTCTGAGATTGCAGTTTGAAACATTGTTAAAAATATAGAAGCTAAACAAAACCCCAGAAACCTTCTTTCAGCCAGCCGGTATCTCAGAGCTGGAGTTGAAACAGTGTTTTGATTATAGAACCCAAACAAACCAGATACCTGCTTTCAGCAGCAGAGGCCTAAGAGCTGGAGCCAAGCCTCAGAGCTAAAGCTGGCCCAGAATA
>NW_006291549.1:2609267-2612938 GCF_000327345.1 Myotis davidii
CCCCCTGATCAGCCCTGCTCAGTGCATGACAGGAGGGAGCTCCCCAACTCCCTGATGGGCCCTGCTCTGTGCGTGATGGGGGGGGGAGCTCCCCAACCCCCTGATGGGCCCTGTTCTGTGCGTTACAGGGGGTGGCGCCGCAACGTCCCCATCAACCCTGCCTTGATTGTGACAGGAGGCGGTGCCCCAACCCCCCAATCGGCCCTACCCTGAGTATGACTGAGGGTGGCATCGCAGCCTCCCAATCCAGCCTGCTCTGTGCATGACAGGGTGTGGCGCCCCAACTCCCCAATCGGCCCTGCTCTGAGCCCAACCAGGGGCTGCACCTAGGGATTGGGCCTGCCCTCTGCCCCCCGGGAGCAGGCCTAAGCCAGCAGGTCGTTATCTCCCGAGGGGTCCCAGACTTCAAGAGGGCACAGGCCGGGCTGAGGGACCCCCCCTCCCCCCGAGTGCACAAATTTTTGTGCACCGGGCCTCTAGTTTGTTTATAAAAGTAAGATATTTTTCTCTCTGACTTTCTTCAAGATGTTTCTTTTATGTTTGATTATCTGCAGTGTAAATATGGTATACCTAGGATAGGGGGAGAGGTTTTTTTTTATTGATTTTAGAGAGATAGGGAAGAGAGAGAGAAAGAGAGAGAGAAACAAACATCATTGTGAGAAACATTGATCAGCTGCCTCTCATTCACACCACAACCAGAGATAGAACCCACAACCTGGGTATGTGCCCTGACCAGGAATCAAACCCATGACCCTTTGGTGTAGAGGGCAACATTCCAACCAACTGAGCAACACTGGCCAAGGCTGTTTGTTTCATTTTCTTACATTTATCCTATCGGGCATTCTCTGAGATTCCTGGATCTGTGGTTTTGTGTCTGACATTAATTTTGGGGAAAATTCTGCCATTATTGCTCCAAATTTACTTCTCTTCATTTTTCTCCTTTGGGTATTCCCATTACACGTGTTACATTTTTTAGTTGTTCCACATTTAATAAATATTCTATCCTGGTTGTTTTCAGTCTTTTTTCTCTTCGCTTTTCAGTTTGGCAGTTCCTATGGAAATCTCCTCAAACTTAAAGATTCTTTTCTCAGCCATGTCCAGTTTATTCATAAATGCCCATCCAACACATTCTTTTTTCCTGTTTTAAAGAGTTTGATCGCCTGTATTTCTTTTTTTATTACTCCTTACAATTTCCATCTCTCTGCTTACATTGCCCATCTGTTCTTTCATGCTGTTTACTTTCTATATTACAGAGCTTAGCACATTAACTATAGTTGTTTTAATTTCATGGTCTGATCATCCCAGTATCCCTGCATATCTGCTTTGGTTCTGATGCCTGCTCTCTTCAAACTGTGTTTTTTTGCCTTTTAGTGTGCCTTATAATTTTTTTTTTTTATTAGAAGCAAGATATGGGTGAAATGGACCACTGTCAATAGGCCTCTAGTGGTGTGGTGAAAATAATTCTGTGATTGGTCTCAGTGTTTCTGAACCAGTGCCTCTGGACCCCAAACTTCACAAATGTTGCTCACCCCTTCCCCGCTCCACGGGAGAGGATGGGTAGAGTGGGCGGAGCTGGATGTGTCCCTTTCTCTGAGTCAGTTATGCTCTGATTAAATAGTCTCTCCTGAGGGCAGACTTTATTAAGAACAGAATGCTCTGGTGCATTTTGTAATGGCTTCTTTTTTGCTCCCACCTAGAGAAACATGAGATTTTTCTTTGCTCTTCATTGCAAGAACCTAATTAAGCTCCTGGAAAGAAAACTCACAAAAATGTGGGGACGACCCTATGACTATATCTTCTTGGGGGTTTTGACTGTCAGACTTGTTCACATGGAGGCTGTAGCAAGTCATCAATTCCAATTCTGGTTGTCCTACCTTGGTGCTGGTTCCCACAGAGGTTTCTGCTCACAGATTGCTGTCCCAGTCAGAAGTGATTCTCTGTGTTCACCTGCCTCTCTTTAATTTGGGGGGGCAGTGTTTGCCCTGTGACTGCATATCTCTTACAGATCTAAGAAAAGTTCTTGATTTTTCAGTTTGTTCAGCTTTTTACTCTTAATATGGAGTGCCAGCCTCCAAACTCCATACTTTGAGCTAGCTCCTAAAGGGAAGCAACCTTCTTACTCTCTGTTTCCCAGAACTTAGCACATAGAAAGCTGTTGCTAAATGTGTTTAATGCCTGGTTGGTGAATAATAAATTAATGAATTGATGATATTTGGATTCTAATGATGTTGGTTTATTGGACATAGAGATCTGTAGTAGGTACAGTTTACCTCTCTTTACCATGCTGTCCCCTCCACCTCAGATTTCCATTTTCCAAGTCCCCGGGAACAATCTTACCTTTATGTTGCTTTTGGCAATTTGCTTTCTTTACCTAAAGTTTAGAAATATTTATTAGGTTACTCAAAAATATTTTAAGTAATACTTTTATTTTTTGTACTTGTATTTTTAAAATTTTTTAAAAATATATTTTATTGATTTTTTTACAGAGAGGAAGGGAGAGGGATAGAGAGTTAGAAACATCCATGAGAGAGAAACATCCATCAGCTGCCTCCTGCACAACCCCTACTGGGGATGTGCCCACAACCAAGGAACATGCCCCTGACCGGAATTGAACCTGGGACTCCTCAGTCCACAGGCCGACGCTCTAGCCACTGAGCCAAACTAGTCAGGGCTACATGTATTTTTTACATGTATTAACTTTGAGTGGTTTACGTTTTTTTTGTTGTTGCTGCTATTGAGGGAGTATGGATGGTTGTAATATATGACCCTTTCATGTAAAAATAAACTTCCAAGGAATTTCTCGAATGCAGCTCCACATGAAAAGATCAATAGAAAGAAATAATGATGAGGTTATGGCCTTCTGTTCCATCATTTTATGGGTTATAATAAAATAATGCCATATAATTTTCATAAGGGTGAGGTTATTTTATTCTGTTTTTTCTCATAGGAACTTCTTTCAAGAATACTATTTTACTCCACCACAGTCTAGTTTCTCTAAATCTAAGTCAACTAACTTTTTTTTTCAAGTATCTGAGATGAGTTTATGTTTTTTTTTAAAAAAGTTGTTATCATTTTATAGAAATGTTTTATCTTTTTGCCGCATCCTTCATGTTTTTACTTGGTATGATGAACTCTTGAATACTTCAAAGCCTTTTTCCTCTTATACTACCAAACAACGAAGTATAACCATGGCAGTTAACAATTGTGAAGGATTTTATGAATATTTGAATCTAAAAAGAAAAATTCTCCTGCAGCTCAAAGAATGCAGATTTAGTGTGTCTCTAGCTGCGAGACCCACAGGAACATAGATCTAAATCATATCAGGGTTTCGTTCGCCAGGCTCCTCTCGGCCTCTGAGGAGGTGCCCTGGGTAATCTTGATCTTTCAGAGTAGCTGATGATGAATGTACCCAGGCTTTCCTTTGCAGCTACCTTTCTCTCTACCCACCTGAGTGTCTTTCAACAGGAGACTGAGTATCTTAATCAGTTTTTCTCCTCTCTCGTCACTTCTCCAGTCAGGATCCTGGAAGTGTGCCTAGCAGAGGAAATAACAGTAAATTTCCACGTAAGCTCATCAGCGGGATTTCCATTAGGTTTCTAGGTGCCACCACTGGGAGTCACAAAGTGTTCCATTACAGAAGCTGAACAAACTAGGTGTTTTCAGCATTCCTG
>NW_006291549.1:2613106-2616809 GCF_000327345.1 Myotis davidii
GTCTTGCCAGCTACTTTCTGGACTAGACTTCGCTCGATCCTCCCTGTTCCTGTATTTCAAGAGCGTGACTTCCCCTCCAGCCCCTAAGTGCCTGTAGAAGTTGCCTCCTGATGGAATATTTAAGACTCAATGTGCGTAGTTGCATGTTTTTCTTATAGTACTACACACTTCCAACTATATTCAAACCATGGCAGAGTTGTTGTTGTTTTTTCATCTGAGGGCAAATATGTCACCTGAAAATATGTCAATTTCCAATTGAGTCAGGCACACCAAACACCTTTTATTCATTCTCCTTCAGCATTTGTCTCTCACTTGCAACATACCTTCTGTGTTTTCTCCATTTGCTCAGGGAGGCAGCAACTCAGTTGTCTTCAAACTCGGAAACTCAGGTGAGAATGGAAATGGAAGATGATAATGATGACCCAGGAAGGTCAGACAGCAGGTGGCAGGGGCACTTTTCCTAACCTCTATGAACATCTACTACAGTTTAAATTCCAGAATTAACTTTACTGATTTGGCGTTGGACCACCCTGTGTGCTGGGATCGCAAGTGCCAGTCAGGCCAAGCAAAAGCTGAGGCGAGCAGGGAAGGATTCTTCTCAGAAAATAGAAGGATGGAGAAAAGAATTACATGTTGCTCAATTTTATTTAAAATTGTATAAGGGTAAACGAAGATCATTTCTACCAGTGGCTGAAATTTTTAAAAGTAGTGTATTATGTTTCCATAAAGGAGACTTAGAAAGAGAGAAAGAGGCAATATAACACGTTTGTCAATTAATATAATCTTGTATTTCTCCTTGCCTGACAATTTCATGGCCTTGAATAGCTTGGTTTGGCTCTGTTTCTTAAAAAAAAAAAAAAAAAAAAAAAAAAGAACCAACTTTTGGGAAATGTTTCAGTACTTTCTCGAAAGGATAAAAAGCAGGAAAACTTACAGGGAAGTTACCCAACTAATGTATCATAAATAACTTTAAATCGGATTGTTTAGCTCTTATTGGGAATGTGCAGTCTTGAAAAAATTATATATCCATTATCAAGTTGGCAAGACATATAGATTGAATACAATCCAATCATGTTTTAGATATTCCCCAAACACATCTTTTCTTCGCCAACTCATGCAGGTTTAGGTCTAAAGAGCAATCCCTTTTTCCATTTCTGAAAGCGTGACTGAGGAGAGAAATCCGACAGCCTGTGGTGGAGAATACCCTGTTCAAAGAACTTGCTCATGAAAGTAAAAGTAAAATCGCCTGGTCCACTGTTAAAAGCAACTTTTCCATCTTCAGTAAAAAACTACTCATTTGTTCCTCTAAATTAATAGCTTTTACTGATCCAAATAATCAAAAGTTGTTGACATCAGTATCTCTGGAATTCTATTCAAAGTGCTCAATAGTTTGCAGAGTGAAGATGTGGTTCATGTACCTTAGTGTGCCATTTAGTGAATTCATACTTTCATAGTAATGGGAAAATTTTGTTTTTTCTTATTTGGAAAACAAGGGTCATAAAATAGTAGCTACTTCTCAGGGAGGCTGTGAAGGTTGAATTTGAGGAGGAAAGTGATCATCGGATTTAAAACAACCACAAAGGATTTATCTATTTACCCAGCAAGCATATTTAATGAGTTCCTAGTAAGTATCCAGTTTTGACCTAGATACTGGGACTATCAAAATGGGAATTGAAACCCATCTGTAGGCTCTTTTTCATACAAAAGAGGCCATATTCAAACATCTAAACAGGGAGATGCCTGCTTTAATTAAAGTGCACACAAGGTACAGGTAGAGCAGAGGAAAAACTCAAAGGTGCCTGGTGCCATGGAGAAGGCTTCACCGAGGGGATAAGCATTTGGGCTAACTTGAAGGCTGAGTGAAATGTTGGGACTTGATCCAGGGAGAAGACCATGTGCAACACAAAGGCATGAGGGAACATGGCATATTAATAATCTGGAGCTGAGGGAAGCAAGCTGAGCTGGAAAGATAGATTTAGGAGTTCTCATTTATAGGAAACAATCGAATCCCAGATAGAATGAGAGGAGATGAGATGGTTTCAGATGGATGAAAGATGAAGGAGAATGAGAAGTAGCAGCCAGAGAAGTAGATGAAAAACTGGAGGAAACTAATATTTTAGAAATCAATGGGGAGAAAGAAGGAAATGTGGTAGCAGTGCTATACACAACTGAGAGATCAGGCAAGAAATGGACTGCAAGGTATCCACTGGATTTCAAACCCAGAGATTCTTAATGACCTTAGCAAGGACCAATGAAGAGATAGATGTGAAAGCTGTATTGCCATGTTTTGAGGAATGAATAGTGTTTTCTTCCCAGTGGTTGAGAAGAGGATGAGAAGAATGAAAGGGTTAAGGGTGTTAGGGAATGTTGACTCTTTTTTTTCCCAGCAACATTTTTTGAGTTCTTGGTTTTATCAATTAAAATGTGAATATACTACCCTAACTGGTTTGGCCTAGTGGATAGAGCATCGGCCTGCAGACTGAAAGGTCCCAAGTTCGATTCTGGTCAAGAGCATGTACCTTGGTTGTGGGCACATCCCCAGTAGGAAGTGTGCAGGAGGCAGCTGATTGATGTTTCTCTCTCATCAATGTTTCTAACTCTCTATCCCTCTCCCTTCCTCTCTGTAAAAAAATCAATAAAATGTATTTTAAATAAATAAATAAATAAAATGTGAGTATACTTATCACAGGATATAGCTAAAAAGTAAATTCTAAAAACATGGGTAATTTTCTGAAGTTGGGATGAATAACTGTACATCCCTTCATTTAATAACTAAATTGAGCATCTATTATGTTTCAGTCACTGCACTAGGCCCTGGTGATACAATGTAGTCAAGGTAGGCATGGTTACAGCCATGCTAGAATTGACAGTCTGATGGAGGAGGCAGACACCAAAAATAAATTATAAAAACAATTAAGGGAGAACATATTTGCCAGTAATACATCTGGTAAGAGATTAATTTCCAAAATATATGAAGAACTCATATAACTCAACAAAAGGAAGACAAACAATCCAATTAAAAATGGGAAAAGGACCTAAATAGACACTTCTCCAAAAAGGACATACAAATGGCCAAGAGACACATGAAAAAGTGCTCAAGGTCACTAATCATCAGAGAGATGCAAATTAAAACGACAATGAGGTATCACATCACACCTGGGGTATGTAGATTGAGGCAGCCACTATAGAAAACAGTATAGAGGTTCCTCAAAATAATAAAGTGAAACTACCTTGTGACCCAACAATTCCACATCTGTGGAATATATCTTAAAGAAACTGGAAACACTATTCAAAAAGAATATATGAGCTCCTATGTTCACTACAGAGTTATTTACAATAGCCAAAATATGGAATGGCCCAAGTGCCCATCAGTAGATGAGTAGATAAAAAACAGTGGTACATTTACACAATGGAATACTATGTAGCTGTCAAAAAAGGATCTCTCACCCTTTGAGACAGCATGGAGGGACCTGGAGAGTATTATACTTAGCGAAATAAGCCAGTCAAAGAAAGACAAATATCACTCATATGTAGAATCTAGTGAACAAAATAAACTAATGAACAAAATAGATCCAGAAACATAGAAGCATGGAACAGATGACAAATCTCAGAGGGAAGTGGGGAGTGGGTCAGGAAGAGATCACCTAGAGAACTTGTACCCATATATGCATAACCTATGGACACAGACATTAAGGAGGTGAAG
>NW_006291549.1:2616873-2621253 GCF_000327345.1 Myotis davidii
GGACAGGGGAGAGTGAGGGGGCAGGGTGGAGGGAATCAATGGGGAAAAAGTAGAACATCTATAATGCTTTCAACAAAATAAATTGAAGCAAAACAATTATTGAAACAGAATTGTGTATAATTCTTTCCTAGATAGGCAATGTCATGTTTTAACCTTTCAATTTTCTAATACCATAGCTACCCACAAAACTTTCTCACTGGGCATTAAATGCTACCAGGCAGTTGACTAGGCATAAAAGGAAATGGGGATTTGGAAGCGCTACATTCTGCCATGATGAGTTTACCAGGTATAACTAATTGTACAAACTGAACCTAAACCTTTCAAGAATAAAACATAAATCATCACATATAAGTTTAAATGAGGGACAAAACACTTTTTATAGGAATTTTAAATTTTCTTTAATTAGCTAAAATGATGTGAAGTTACAGCTATAAGGGATGCTAATTACCAGGTAATCCATAAATTTATTTTACAGATGACAAAACTAAAAGTCAGAGAAAAGAGTGACTCATCAAAGACCCTACAAACCGAATTTAAAAATTGCTAGTCTAATCAAATGCTTCTATGTACAGTCATTAAACATAAATCAGAAGAAATTTAGGATATAGAGTTAAATTTTTTTTTACCAATTTTCTGCAATAATCCTGGTCCAAATATATATATATATATATATTTTTTTCTGTACTCCCAGTATCTGTGGTAGCCAATTTGGGAGTTTTCTAAGTAAAGAATGATAATGTACCACACATATATAATAAGAATTTGTTTATTTCTAATTCCTGTATCTTCTTTTACTCTTTTCAAATTGTACTGTCTAAGACATATATTGTAATCAAGTACTGATAACAGACACCCATCCATGATTATTGCCCATATGTATTACTTCAATAATGATGGTCTGTTTCTATCATTATTTTTGCATTTGTTAACTAAAGTATTTTTCATAGAAAATTTTCATATAAATCTTTTAGATACAGTGAAATAGAGATCATACAAAAAAAGTCAGGCCTTTTAACCTTTATTTATGTATCAATTTTTAGACTTTGAGTTTGAGTCTTAACAACCACTGTTGATGACCGATGGGATCGTTTTGATGTTTTCAGTGTCATTGTGGACCTCTGGGTTTTATATGTTTGTAGTGTTTCAGTCCAATATGGTTATTGTTGCTGTTGTTTTTCTCAAATTGTCCCATATCAGAGCAGGGGGAGCCCCTCCATATTTTGCACTTTGTCTTTTTCTGGCATGATTCCACTCATCTGTAGAAGCCTCCTTGCTTTCTGACCCAGGATTTCCGAAGCTAAGCTACTTATTTCCTTCACTAGACATGAAGTTAGCTTTCTTCAGGAAGCTCTGGTTTCTTTTTTGGGGTAAGATTAGTGAATATTTTGAGTATGATTTTTGCATCCATGTTCAAGAGTAAAATTGCTCTTTTGTACACACATGCACACTACCTTGTCTTGTTTTATTATAATTTTAGTAGACTCACAGAAAATTTAAGGAATGATTTCCCTTTTTTATACTGTGAAAGAATTTGTGAGTGAAAATATTTGTTCCTTAAGTATTTGGAATATTTTACAAACCTTCTCAGGATGGTAGTTTCTTGGTAAAACATATTTATCTACTAATTCCATTTCTTTGATAATTAGTTTATCACCAGCCCAACAGTGATTTAAAGAAAAGAAGTGTAATTTTTAATATTTTTCGCAGCATTTTTAGATATTTTCTATTGGCAACATTATCTCAGCACATCTAGCATAATATATTGACTCGTGATTTTTTTAAGGTGAGGAAAAGATGGAAGAAAGTTTCAATTACCCCAGAGTCTAATTCTTCATCCCCTTTTATTATTGAATTGTTGTGGCTTCAAAGTACTGGTCGTAAAGTCTCTTTCCTCACACAACTTCCCGTCCCATTTTTCTTGCTTTCCATTATGGCAGAATTATTCAAGACATGTTTATGGGATTTCCAACAGAGCTTTAAAATAGAAGATTGGCCACAGTGTGATACCTTGGCTAAATTTTCTGTTTCTTAGATACTATTAAAAAAATGGTACAATTCTCTCCAACCTCCTAAGTCTTTTGTAAAATTATAGAATCTGAAATGTTGGAGCATTACAGTGAGTGGCAAAAAGGCAGGAGTTGCCAGTTGATCAAAGCAGTGAGATGTGGGTACAGTGGGCATTTTTAATTGGTTTTTACAAAACATGTTTTCTTTGCAATTGACTATTCAAGTATGAGTGCAATAAAGTCTCTCAAGCTTGTATCATAAAATTCTGTCACTTCATCAATTTCAAATTCTATTTCTTTACAAGAACTTTATACTTCAAAGAAGCCAAATCTGAGATGTCACATAAAATGTGCTGATTCATGCATTTATCGACATCTGGAATATATTGACTATTCTCCCTATTGATTGGTTCTAAAGAGTTAACTGTAGTCAAAACATAACTTTTCAATGAAATGAGAAATTTCTTCATTATATTCAGATAATAGATTGATTTTTAACGTATTTCTTTAATATAAGCAGCTCATATTAAGCACTAAAAAATAAAAAAAATACGGGCTTCCACTTCTGGTCAAAATGAAATGACAGAGGCGGATTTACTCTCATGCCTGAAACAGCCCCAAAACAACTATTTTCAAGACTGGATATCAGATAATAAAGTCAAGTCTCAAAGATGGTAAACAAATTAGTTTTATTGGAAGTTGCTCCAGCTACCTCCTTGAGACAATTTCCAGGCTGTGGTGCAGGGAGGAGGAACCTGGGCAAAACCTGGCAAGTCCTTGAGTCAACAAGATGATCTTTGCTTTGGGAAGACGAAGCCCTAATGCACCAGACAGAGCGCCAAGGAGGAGAAAACTACACAGAGAAAGAACTCCAGAGACCCGCAGAGCGTCCCCCGCGGAGCATCCAGCAGAGTAATGATCAATGCATGCGTGTGAGGAAACTGCTCGCTGGCGGGAAAAGAACTCTCTGGAAGGGTGAGAGAGGATACCTGGCACTCACATGAAGCAGTTAGTCCCACGAGCCACACCAAGAAAGCTCCCAGTTTGTAAGGGTGGGGGGTAGAGTGCTAGAAAGGTCTTGCCTCAGAAATGGAAATAATTAGCCCTGGTCTGAGCAGAGCTCTGGTTCTTAACTCTTAAAAGCAAGACCCAGAAGGATCTTAAACCCAGAACAAAGCCCAAGAATGTTTGTGTAAATACCAATATTTCCAGCAACCAACAAGGTAAAATTAGCAGGTGTGGAAAGAAGCAGGAAAATATAACCCATAAAATGGGAGCAAAGTCAATCAATATAAACCAACAGAGACTTGACACAGATGTTAAAATCAGCAAAGACATTAAAAAAGTTATAATTTTATCCCATGTGTTCCAAAAGTAAAGCAGAGACACAGAAGATAAAAAAAAAAAAAAAGAACGAAATTAAACTTCTAAAGATAAAAGCTATAGTGTTAAAAATATAAGATTCCCAAATGGGATTGGTAACAGATTATATATTGCAGCATAAAAGATTGGGTGGGGGTGGGGTGCCGGGAAGAGATTTAACCAAATAATTTATATGCAAATATGCATAACCCAAGGACACAAACAATAGTGTGCTGAAGGCCTGGGAAGAGAGGGTCAAGGGGAGAAAAAAAAAGGGGAAACAACTTCTATCAATTGATTTCCCCTATGTATATGTACATCTGTACATTTTTTTTACGAAATAAATGGGATTAAGTATAGGTTATTTTGTTATCTGATAATCTGATAATGCAACAATGCATTGTGAGACTAATTGCTTATACGTACATAATTATCACAAAAATACTTACCAAATTGTAAATTTTAAAAATGTATAATGTCCCTAGACCTCAGAAAAGGTATAATAAAAAAAAGACTAATACCACAGTAAGATATATGCATGATTCAAAGAATGATGCAATAACATTTTTATTTCCCTTCCCAAGTGAATGGTTTAGTTATAGCACATAGAGAGGCACTTATCCATATGTGAGGTGATAAGAACTTGAACTAGGGTAGTGTATTGGCCATGACCAGACCACTGTAGACTCAGGAGTAGCATTTGACATATATGGGTAGGTAAGGAATCATTTACAGAGTGATAGGGTGGACTCCTGTGTGCTAACCTGGCCTCTCCATAAGCCTCAGTAAGAAAGACATACCCGTATTTGCCGGCGTATAAGACGATTTTTTGGCCCTGAAAAATATGCCTCCAAGTGGGGGGTCGTCTTATACGCCAGGTACACTTCAGATAGACTGCCCATAGTGCTTGCCCCGTGCCATAGTGGCCTCCCGATGCCCGCCCACTTCATTCCACATACCGTTCAGGCATCAGCAGCGCTGCTGGGTGTATGCTCGGCTGTTATGCGATTTT
>NW_006291549.1:2621751-2632515 GCF_000327345.1 Myotis davidii
TCAAATCTGATATTGTTTTACCTTTTATTTGGTGTGTGGAAGGTGTGCGGAAGAGGGGGTAGTCTTATATGGCGAGTATATAACAAACTCTGTATTTTGAGTGGAAATGTTAGGGGGTCGTCTTATACGCCCAGTCGTCTTATACGCCGGCAAATACGGTAAGCCGATAGCTCTGAGTTTCTCTAACTTGGTGGATTTCTTCTTTCTCTCAGGCTTTCAGAATCTCCCGACCTTGGAGATGCCTCTGCAAGGAACCAGGGCAGCACTGGGAGTGCATCTACTCACCTGTGTTATTTGGTGTATATTCTGTCCTTGCTTTTTGCTGGAAAACATAGATAGCGGTAGACAGGTTGAGTGGGAGAGGGTTTGAGAGAAAGGATGTTGCATTCAGCACTCAGTACACAGGAAGTTCTTTACAGTTTGCTAAATGGATGGAAGAATGAAACCTTTTTTAGTAACTTATAATGGTGCATTCTTTAAGCTGCTTCAAAAGAAAGGACTAGACACAGAAAAACAAACAAACTCTCATCTTGAATGCCATCGCTGAATGGTAATGACTGCCTGGAGCTCTGGACTGAGTGAGAATGTGAGGTTATGTCTGGGTTCTATAAGAAAATCTACTGAGCATAATCATCAATGTCTACCTAGCTCAAGGGAGAAAGAATGGACCCGGGAGGTGAGAATAGAAGGGTAAGCAGAGGTTGAGGAAGAGGTCAGACTGGGGATTGGGACCTTACCAGCAGAGGTGAGGCTGAAGTCTAACAAACAGATGAGCACCTGGAAGAGAAAATGCAGGGAGTGGTCACACATTGCTGAGTCCTTCCCCACCCTCCTGTCCAGTTCCCAAACACCTCTCAGCTGGGAATGTGGCAATAGCTTTTTGTATTCAGACATTTAATATTATGAGCACAGATTGCCATTGATAATAGAAGGAGCATGAATTTAGCAATCCCAGCTTTGAATCCTGGCTCTACCACTTACTAGTTGTAGACAACGTTCTTAACCTTTTGGAGCTGATGTTCTCACTTTAAGAAAAGAACGACAATAACCTGTAAGAATTTTTTTAAAAATATATTTCATTGATTTTCTACAGAGAGAAAGGGAGAGGGATAGAGAGTTAGAAAATCGATGAGAGAGAAACATCGATCAGCTGCCTCCTGCACACCACCTACTGGGGATGTGCCTGTGACCAAGGTACATTCCCTTGACCGGAATCGAACCTGTGACCTTTCAGTCCGCAGGCCTACGCTCTATCCACTGAGCCAAACCGGTTAGGGCAAGAATTTTGCAATAATACAAATGAAGTATGCAACGAAATACATGTTCAATAAATGATAGTTATTACAAGTAACCTTCTTACCATTAGAATCTTGCTTTATTATGGAAGTAGAATATTATAAGTGGTCAAAGATTTAAGAATGGAACGTTTGTGAGATGTTCCTTTCATTTGAATTTACTATGTAATACTAGCAGGGTAATTTTAGTATTAATTAGCTGGATGCTGGAACTGGTGATAGCTTTGTGATATAGAACTAAGCATAATAATGGTAGCCATTTAAATGTTATACTGCCTATATCTGTTACACAGTGTCATAAAATTGACAACTTATAACTGCATCCGGCTCATCTCTATTTCATTTCTCCCTTGTCTCCTATAAACTCTCCCTGGTGGGTTTCTTAGTTAAAAGTGCAGTATATTCTGGCTAGTCAATGAAATCTTATATACACACAAGCAATATTAAGCACTAAAAAGTGCTTTCAGGATATTTGCCATTTTCTGAGTTTTGGTGAGGTCCCTAAAATTTTTAATCACATCAAATAGTCTCCCTCTGTTTCCCTGATCTGATTATCTAGAATCTCCAGTGAGTTCTTCACATACATCATTGAATCCCCTTCTTCTAGGTCAGGAAATATACATTGACTTCTCTCTGAATAATGTTAGGCCACATCACTATGGCATTCAGATGCATCCTTTCTGTGGTTTCTTTACCATCCCTCTATTTAATAGGCTAAGCCACAATCTTTCCCCTGCTTTTCGGAAGCTCATTTCTCATCCACATGTACACCAGCTTGTCCAGCTACTTGGACCTCACATGCAGCGTGTCCCCTTGTTCCTGGGTGCCATTTCCTATTCTGCCCTACTACAAAGAGTATCATTGAGTCTAGTTACTTGGCTCGTCTTCCCCCGGGAAGCCTTCCTGGGTGTTCTTCAAAGGAGTGAATCTTTCTTTCTCTCTGTTCAATAGTGTCTGGTACAGCCTCTATCACAGCCCCACAATATTGTTTAGTAACTGGTTGCTTTCTTGTCTTCCTTTCCCTAAAGATAATCTCCTTGTGAATAAAGACTTTATCCCTAACACCTATGCCAGTGTCTTGCATGGAACAAATGGTATTTACATGCTATTGAGAGACCAAATGAAATACCTTGCCCCCTAATAGTTATTTCTCAGAGTTGACAAGAGTACTAAGGTGTTAAATAGTCCTAAGTGTAGAATCTTCTGGAAGATCCCACTTGTGCCTTCTAGACTTTGTTGTGTCCTGAGTGTAAGACCTCTATCTAGGATACAAACACTGCTTCATATTGTGGTGGCCAATTTCTTTCATTTCCCCTCCCCTTCCTGGAAATCTCTTTAATTAAATTTTCCAAGTCCTTTTGCTAGTGACCTGAAGGCCCCAAGGAATTACATATGCAGAAACTAAACTGTCTTTGAGCCTAAAAACGGTTTATTACTTCAGGGAGAGAAATTACTTTCCGGACAATTTAAACTGGATTTTCTTTCTGTATGTGTTTTAGGTAATAATGGAAAAAAAATCCTAAATTACCCAGAACTTAGCAAAGAGGGCTTTAAACTTGTTGCATGGCATAAGTCACCTGTGTAGGAAATGTGCATTTTTAAGTGATGCCAACAAAAAATTGATTAGCATAAATGTGGTCTCTGGTTTGATTGACATCCCCTGAGATCCTTACTTCCATCCCCATTAATCATTACACAGGTAAATGCATGCACTCAATCTCCCTCTTTCTCTGACATTTCTTGAGAGAGAAGTAGCATACATGAATACATTATTTATTCATTCAACAAACAGTGACTGAGAACCTGTTAGAGGTAAGGCCCTGTAGTAGGTCCTCAGAGGAGTGCAGTTCCTTGAGCTAAACACAGTTGTAACTGGCAAGATAAGAAATGCTTAAAAAACAAATAAAAATGGTATTATGCCTTATGAGAAGCACAGGGGTGTGCCTTTAGAGGTCAGGGAAAGGGAAAGGCTCATTTGGGAGTTGCATCATTGGAGATTAGATGCTGAAACCAAATCTTCTTGCAGAATGAGTAAGAGGCCCATGTCTTATTTGCAGTATAGGGACAAATCAGATGGTTTCCATGGCCTTTTAAAAGAATTTGAAGATTTAAAATATATACATTATCTCCAGTATTAAGTTAGATGCTGAAACCAAATCTGGCAGAATGAGTAAGAGGTCCATGTCTTATTTGCAGTATAGGGACAAAATCGGATGGTTTCCATGGCCTTTTAAAAGATTTGGAGATTTAAAATATATACATTATCTCCAGTATTAAATATCATATCTTCATTTTTCCAGGATAAGGTTATGATAAGCATATCCTTAAAGAGCATTTATCCTCGAAGTCTTTATCCCACAGGCTAATGGGTACAGTCTTGGTATGTTGATAATGCTTCTGTGTAAAGGGCAAAAATGTGGCTCAACATGAGAACATTTGAGGTCCTTATTCAAAGATTTGCTAAATTTAACCTCAAAGAAATTATTACTTCACTGGTATCTCTGAATGTCTTCTAAAATAAGATCAATTTCCTTCAGTCTGGGATGTTTGTGACATGGCCTTGCCTAATGGTGCAGGAGTGAACAAGCAACTGAGCTATTAATGACCTTGCATTTCCAAGACTCTCTCATGACCCTTTCATCCAATGGAAGCACAAGCAAGAGAGGCTGAGAACAATTGCCCTGTTGAACTCCTGCTATGAGAAAATGCATGCAGTGCCCAGCGACACTTTCAGTGACTACTTGGGGCTGAGTGCTGTGCTGAGGGACTGGAAAGATGAATCTTGCAGTCTCCATGAGAGCACTCAGAGCCTAGTAGGGCAACAATTAATGACCATAATCAAGAAATAACTTAATGAGCTCAGAAGAAAAATGAAACGATTACTGTACATTAGGCAATTCTTTGGGAAAGTTTTCACAGAAATGATTGCATTTAATAATATTGAATAAGAAACCTTACAGTCAGAAAAAAATGGAAGAACTAGAACACCATGCCTATATGCGTGGAGGAAAGTCCTACCCACATTGCCCTATTTAGTACAAAGAATGAAGATGATTCTTTCACTATGGTCTTGAAAAGGTGCTTTAGATTGTCTTTCTAGTGGTGGTTTTCCTTGAGCCTTTTAGACACACCTGCCCAGTCTCCAACATGGCCAGGGTGGGTCCTTCTTTTCACGCAGAATCTGGAGGTTTCTGTGAAGTGTTTTGGAGCTGTCCTTTTCTGACCCTTCACATATCTCCATCATTCAAAGAGTATATCTTGGTCTTCAGGTGAATTCTTATCTTAATTTCCCTTCAGAATGTACAGTCAAACTTTGTTTCTCAAAAGTCTCCCATCTGGAACAATTCGGTTCTCCCTCAAGTTGTTCCCGGCGGGGGGAGGGGTGGGGGGGGGTCTCAGTTTTCTAACTGACAGCCTTTTCAGGCTGATCCCTCAGCATGACAAAAAGCATCTCTCAGGCAACAAAGGGGAGAATACTTTTGTAGATGAGGTAGTCAAGGATTAGCACAATTTTAAAACATAGAGGCCATCAAGAGTGCTAATGTTGCTAAGAGTGTGAAAGAAACTGATCACAGGCAACTGAAGAAGCAGAGAAACTGTTGTTGATTTGGATAAATGAAAAGCAGTTAGCCGGT
The DNA here is from genome assembly GCF_000327345.1 of Myotis davidii. Lineage (NCBI taxonomy): Eukaryota > Metazoa > Chordata > Mammalia > Chiroptera > Vespertilionidae > Myotis > Myotis davidii. The sequence goes on from NW_006291549.1 coordinate 2,626,682, forward strand.
GACAGCGTTTCCCTTGAGACAGCTATATGTGAACAAGGGACGATGCTGCATATTACTTGAAAGACACACCCTAAGAGAAATTCTTTAAAGCTAGTAGAGGTGGTTCAATGAATTTTTTTTTAAAAAAGAAGTATTTATTTATAGATTAAACAGTACATTAGACATGTACTGTCTATAGGTTAAAACAGGAAATCATTTTGGGGTCTAGAATGGATTAATTTGATTTACATTATTTCTAATGGGGAAAAAATGATTCGTCTTTTTAACAAATTGCTTCTTTAACAGCCTTCCGGAACGAATGAAGTTTGAGAACCGAGGTTCCACTGTATTTGTTTGACCACCTATGGTTTGGGTATTAGTTAGAGACTACCTGAAAACAAGGCTGATGAAGACAACAATATTAGAGGAAGAATTGCAACCTTTAAAAATCACTATATTGTACACCTGCAACTAATATAACTAACATAATATTGTATATCAACTAAATAATTAAGAACTGTGTGCACTGGGTTTAGCTGGTTTTATTTAATTGCAAGTTTTTCCAATTTCCTTGAAAATATGTCTTAGATGACTGGGCTAGCAGGTAGAAGAAAGCCATCAGGGAACAATAAAACAAATAAACACATTTTTTGCTTCTGAGGTAATATCAAATGATGAGAGGTTAGGTAACCTGCCAAGGGTCAGAGTTAGTGCAGGTACGTGGCTCTGAGCCCACACGCAGTCACAAAGCCCTGCTGTCTCCCACGAGGAAACGGAGGCCCAGAGACATTCCACCTGCCCAAGGTCCCTTGGCTAGCTGGATTCATACTCAGGTCCACTTTCTCTCTCTCTCTTTTTTAAAATATATTTTTATTAATTCAGAAAGGAAGGGAGCGGGAGAGAGAGATAGAAACATTAATGATGAGAGAGAATCATTGATTGGCTGTCTCCTGCATGCCTCCTACTGGGGATTAAGCTGCAACCAGGCAGATGCCCTTGACTGGAATCGAACCTGGGACCCTTCAGTCCATAGGCTGATGCTTTATTCACTGAGTCAAATGCACTAGGGTAGGCCTACTTTCTTAATTTCTGTGCTTTTAGTCCAGGGGTGGGCAAACTTTATGACTCAAGGGCCACAACGGGTTCTTAAACTGGACCGGAGGGCCGGAACAAAAGCATGGATGGAGTGTTTGTGTGAACTAATATAAATTCAAAGTAAACATCATTACATAAAAGGGTACGGTCTTTTTTTTTTTTTTAGTTTTATTCATTTCAAACGGGCCGGATCCGGCCCGCGGGCCGTAGTTTGCCCACGGCTGTTTTAGTCTGTAACGGGCAACCCCTCAGTCTTACCAAATGAAGGATAGAGAACAATTTTTCTCTTCATTTTTTTCAAAGAGGCTATTCCTTAATGAACCAGGTCAACATGACAAAACGTTTTATTACTAGGCTTGGAGAACTGTAGTGTTTGGGAAACATTTTTATCACTTGATGCATATATCTCATGTATAGCCTAGCACTGAAATTACAATTCTCTTGAAACACTTTAGAAAAATGGCTCTATTGATGCTTCAATGATTATTGTTCCCAAATGGCTTTCTTCCACCTACTAGTCCAGTCATCTAAGACATATTTTGAAGCAAGATGGAAAAACTTGGAGTTAAATCAGCTAACCCCCAGTGCACACAGTTCTTAATTACTTAAGAATAGACTTGATAATGATCAGTTTTGGTTAGTAAGATTTCAGTTGAGTTGCTGAATAGGGACATACTCAATTAACTTTGCTTTCAATGGATGGTCCATGGATCATTCTAGGGATAATTCCTATATTTTTGGATGAAAGCAATTCGATATGTAGCAAAAGCAGGCTATCCAGGTATTGCATAAATGTACGTTGCTAAAATATTAGGGATGTTACTTTTATATCAAAGTAAATAACAGTCACCACCATGAACAGCTATGAATGATAGAAGGTCAATAAGACAGTATACAGGGAAGAGAAAGGTGATTTTTTAAAAATTTCCACAATATTGTGCCTGTGGTCTCAATGCGGGTAGCTAACTGGCTTTGCCCACATTCTTCTTTTATTCTCTTCAAATCTCAAAAGATGTTCATGCTCAGGCAGGACCCCAGGACCTGCCATGAGGCTTGAAGCTTCAAGAGGTAAGCCTTCCAGGTTATGTTTCAATTAGCTGAAAAGTTTAGCTTAGGTTTGTGGCGAAGTGCTGGCTCTCCATTCTGAAGCAGGGGTCGGGCCTGCTGTGCTATTCCAATCGAATTTGGAGATAATGAAGCCTTCCCAACCCCCACACATTTCCCCTGACTGTGTTCAAGGGGAAGTGGTTGGCACTTAGAACATCTTAGTACATGGCAGAGAGCAGAGTCCCTTATCCTTCTTCTGCGCCTCGTCCAAGTCTTTGATGTCTGAGGTTGCAGGAGCTGTCAGGCACGTTGCCACCCTTCTCCTCCACCTACCTGTCCCCCACCACACTACACTATTTCCTGAGGCTTACCTTTTGTTTTCAACATCTTACAGTCATCCAAGCATGGTAAAGCAATTTTAGATCATTATATAATTTTTCCACTAAATTCAATAGGCTTTTATGAAATCTGTTTTGTACCTGGCATTGTACTTGGCTAAAGAAAAATACATAAAGTTATGTAACATGGTCCCCACAGATTGCAAGGATTTCTCATTTGCAGAAGAAGAAAGAAAGCATATGTATACAACAATTGCTGGACAACATGAGTCAGAGCACAAACAAACAGTAGCATGTAGAAGGTAAAATGTGCTAAATATAAAAATGAGGCAATATACATGCTTTTTGACCATTTCCATTGTATTTTTCTTTAATGTGCATAAATAAAAAGCCTCAGTTCTTTTGAATGCCTTCTTCCTTACTCATTCTGATCTTTAGCGTATAATCCATAAAAGGCCATTGCTCCCTCCATAAATCTTCTTTAATTCAAAGCATAACTCTTAGAGTTCAAAAAATGAGCAGATTAGCTATTGCTGCTCCTCACTGAAATCGTCGGTATATAAACATCTCCCTGGAGTCACAACTACAGTTGGCGTAAAAATAAATCAAGAGTCAGCTATAACTTCCAATGATTTATCAATGAGTTTTTTAATGGTGTGTGTCTGAATTATAGCATTTTTGCAAACCCACCACCAATTGCTATTTTCATTAGTTCATAACATTTTTAGAGTTTACGTATATACATAAATATACATACACACATGTGTACTTGCATCTGTAAACTTTGCATTTCATAATGGCATATTCTTTGCCACTAGATCAGCTGTACTATTTTTGGAAACATTACTCTCTTTACTTGGAAATCAGAACTTCTTAGTCAATCTAAATATGACTTCATAAGTTTTATAGCTTTTACCCCATGCTTTTGCAAAACCTTTTTGTGATTGCAAAAGAGCTCAGTGTGGTTAAGAAAAAAAGGAGGGACCTCTCACAAGATACCCTAAAAAGTGCTCTGGGTTTGTGTTTGGTGTTGAGACCCTAATGTAGCTGATGTGCTTGTGTGCTAGTGTGTGAGCAGAAAATCTAAAAGGTTAAATAAAGGAATGTTTTTAAGTGAAACTGACATTTTGATTCTCTTGCTTCTTCAGTCATTAATTAAATTAAAGTTGACTCACCCAGAACAATGCTTCCAGGATTCTCTCTATCCTGGAAAATATATTAACATTAATTTAAAATGCAGAACCTCATTAATTTTATTCATTAGGCATAGTAATTCTCTTACTTATTCATCATTTCACTTTAGGAGGAGGAGGAGGTCTAAAAGTTTTGTTTCTGTTTTTCAAACACAAAGGCTGTTTTTTAAGGCAATGAAATTAATTTCATTTAAATTCTCTATTGATCTGTTTGTAGTACATTTTAAATCAGAGCTTCTTGAAATTTTATATACATAGAACTCATCTGGGGATCTTGTTGATTTGCACATACCGGTTCTGAGGGTCTGGAGTGGGCCTGGACCCTGTGTTCTTAAAATACCCAGGTGATGTGTCCCTGCCGCTCATCTTTAGACAATACAGCAAGATTTTACTGTATCATAAGCATGCATTATTGCAAGGAATCATCAATAGTGTTTTTCTGCAAACCACTATGGAATCCTAGGGTTTATTTGCCTGAGTTCTCCTCTGAGGCCAAGTTCAGCATTTCTTACTCTTCACAGTGCTTATATTAGAGGTTGCCAGTCCAGAAGGACATCCCTGTAAACTTCTTAGGAACTTGGAACTGATCTGGTTCTAACCTTTCCCAGGTGTGCTCATACAGACGTTGGAAGTATTCTAGCTGTGTGTAGAAAACTAAAACATACTTCAGACATAACATTTCAATGAATTTAATGTGATGCCTGAGGTCTCATTCCAATCTGACCTCTGCTGTTTCCCTGACCTCCGAGCATCACAGCACTAAAAGCCGCTCTGCAAACTCCTCTCTAACAGAAATACTGAGACTAGGCCAGTCCGTTCTCTTTAGCTGCCCTAGTCCCCAGAAAGCCCCTTGGACCAGGTGCATACCCCTCCAGCTGAAAAGAAAATTGTACATCTCAAAGCGGGGAATAAATGTTTGTTGAATGAACTTGAATAAGAGAAGCAAGAAGTTGATGTCACTTGTGGAAGAAGATGGGTTCAAATGGTGTTAACCCTGTGGTGACTTAGCTTTAAATTATCTATACAGAAATAAAACAACAGGCTGAATGGATCATGTGACATTTGCATATTTTAGATCCCCACAGAGAAGGTGGGAAAATGGTGCCAAACTATCCAGATGGATGCGCTACTCATTGAATGCCACATGGTGTGGGCCAGAGATGCAAAAACAATTTAACATGTACTTGAATGGGTGTCACATCAATGCCACTGTCCCCTAGTCACCTGTTGGGCAATATCAAAGAAGTAGATTTCAATCAAGACAGACTTAAGGGACCAGCTCAGGTTCAGAAATGTCCCAGAGGTGTTTTTATTTGTTGAAATATTAAAATTATAAGTTCAGAACACAAACACAGAGGAGTGCTGCTTAGATGACTTTCAAGAGTCTGGCACTGTCAGAGGCAAATCCCATAAAATATCCCATTTGCAGAAGAAGCCAAAGTGTATCGATGTGGCTCATTATTCACAAGTCTCTTGGACTAAGCTTGTATATGTTCATTCAGAGACCATTATGAACATCCTCTGAGATATTTAAAGACTCAAATTCCTGCAATTTGGAACAAATTTCACCGGGTATAAGAATTTGTGTATAAGACCCTGTTCTCAAAACTCCAAATCTTAGAGTTGGAAGCAACATTAGAGGTCATTAGTCCACACTCCCACTCAGAGTTGGACTCCTCTCTGCCCCATTTCTTGGCAGATGGTCACCTAGCCTCTGCCTGAATATTTCCAGGGATGAGAAACATACCACTTTTAGGGAAAAAACATCTCCTAATGTTCAAGCATTCTTTCTAATATAGAGCTCAAATGTGATTTTCTTAAATTTCCATCCATTGGTCCTATTTTAGCTACACGCAGCCATAAAAAACAAATCTTCACCATCTTCTACCTTGATGAAGAAAGGTTGTCAGCTGCCCCTGAGTGGTCTCTGCTTCATTTTAACAGCCCCTGGACCAACCCTTGACCAACCCTTACTCACCCAAATGAGCAGATTATCAACCAGCCAAAAATATGAGCCCTAGATCTGGACACAGTATAAAAAAAAAAAAAACAATTACAAAGTGCAGATACAGCAGAACTAATGACTTTATAAACTGGAGTTTTATTATTATTCATGTGGCATAAAATTGCAATTTTTTTCCACCAGCCACATGACCCTGACTTAACCTGAGTTTATAGAAAA
>NW_006291549.1:2632630-2633625 GCF_000327345.1 Myotis davidii
TCACTAGTCCTAGCAGAATGTCCAGTACATAGTAACAGCTCAATAAATGTTTGTTAAATTGAATGTATTGGTTTTCAACTATCTGTATATGCTTCAAGTAGAATCTCATGTAGCCCACGTTGTTCAATCTTGCCCACTGAAAATTACCAAAGATTATCAAATGTTTTGCTAAAATCAAGCACAGCCATATAACAGAAACAGGCACAAGACTGAGTAAACTTGATTCTAATGCTGTGGGCCTCACATAACTTTTCTTCATCTTTGTTTCCACTTTGTTTGTAGATGGGAGTTATTATTATTTGCGTTGATACTCATACAATTATTGTAAGGCACAAATGTAACAATATACATGAAGATAGTGTATAACTTACTAAATCCTAATTGCACAAATGTTAGGGCTCATGATTATGTACTATCATTCCTTCGATCTACAAATATCTTCAAAGCATTGATGAAAATGCCAAAGATGACCCAGTCTTTCACATCTCTTTTTATATTGGCATTGATTTACTAGTTTCACTAGTCCTAGCAGAATGTCCAGTACATAGTAACAGCTCAATAAATGTTTGTTAAATTGAATGTATTGGTTTTCAACTATCTGTATATGCTTCAAGTAGAATCTCATGTAGCCCACGTTGTTCAATCTTGCCCACTGAAAATTACCAAAGATTATCAAATGTTTTGCTAAAATCAAGCACAGTCATATAACAGAAACAGGTACAAGACTGAGTAAACTTGATTCTAGTACTTGCTTGCTGTGGGCCTCACATAACTTTTCTTCATCTTTGTTTCCCCTTTTTTGTAGATGGGAATTATTATTTGCGTTGATACTCATACAATTATTATAAGGCACAAATGTAACAATATACATGAAGATAGTGTATAACTTACTAAATCCTAATTGCACAAATGTTAGGGCTCATGATTATGTACTATCATTCCTTCGATCTACTAGTCCCTCTAATATTACTTAGGTAAAAGAAATAAGATTTGTT
>NW_006291549.1:2634120-2639795 GCF_000327345.1 Myotis davidii
AAGAGGGAAGCACAGATCATGCAAAGTGAGACTAGTTGAGTAGGCACTTAAAAACCCTTACCATGCTATTACTAAAAAAACAAAAACAAAAAACTTCACTTGTATGACTTCATTACTTAAAGGTTGTGAATAATTTTAATGACCATAAATTGGTTCTTAATATAGACTCTATTAAAGGCCCATTCTAATCAAAATGGTATCGGTTTATATTTATTTCTCAAAAAAGCATAAATACCTTTATGAAATGAAACATAAGAGAATTATTCCTTATTTCCTCTGGCCTGAATTAAAGAATTTTTGCCCATGGATTATAATGTAAAATTACTGGAATTTATCAAGGACAGCAGTGAATTGGTTTAATTTAATACTACAATTTAAGAAAAAAACACACATTTTGAACTTTCCTGATGGTGCTACAATTGGGGAAGCCAAATCACTTTTAATAGTCCTGGTCTGGATGTGTGTAAAGATGGTGATACTCCCCAGAAAAAAACTGGGCAGCTACTCATACAGGTCAAATTAAAGTCTCAATTTGAAAAGGAAGCCATGATTTTATATAACCAGTTTTATATTAATCCCAGAGATCTGAACAGAAAAGTCAGTATATTCACACAAAGCTAATTAAGCCTAAATTCTGGCTTGAATCTAAACTACACACTTCTTAGTAGACCAGGAGAACGTTCAAATAGTTCCACAAGTTTCAACAGAATAACTCATAAAACTCGAACAGACCTGCACCATAACTTGTGTATGTCCTAACATACAGAACACAGAATTTCCACTGGATTCCACACAAAATGTGTCCACATCATGCTTAGCTGTTTACAGGAATGTTAATTGCAATTCTCAGATCTTTCTGTCATACAAAGAACTGTTAGAATTTATAAATGTTAGTGTTTCACACAGGTTGGTTATGGCAAGTTGTCTGGCAAGAAAACGCTGGGCCTTTGTGTAACTTTTCCAACTCAGGAAAGGTAGTTGATAGACCATCGCTTCCTTAGCTTAGAAAAGCTTAATCACAGAGGAAGGGTAAATTTATATTTAGCCCCACTCTTGGTTCCATAAAGACAGAGCTATTAAGGGGTTTGCAAAATCCCCTTGTTCAAAAGAGATTAGTGTCATAGAGCTTTTGGCTAAGGTGCTATAAGCCCATTTTCATGAAAAGAAACACAGGAGACTATGATAAGTTGGTCAAGAAGAAATGGTATTATTACCAGAAGCCTGAGCACATGTCCCTTCTGTCCTACCTCCCAACAACAGAAATAAAAATCAATATTGGCAAATTCTCATGGACATATGTGCCAGGAACTATTCTATACATTCCATAGTAAAGAATAGGATAAACAAAATTCTGGCCTGCATAGAGCCTACAGCCTACTGAAGAAGAAGGGTGGGGTAGATGGGAATATAAAATTAGAAGAAAAATAAAATGTTCACTAGTGATAAAAGGTTTAATTGCAAATAAAAAGGGTAATATGATGTGAGTGACTAGGAAGTTCCTGTAGATTAGGGCGTGGTCAAAAAATTCTATGAAGGGGTGTCTTATTTCCAATCTATTCTCCTTCCTGAAGACAAAGTGATATTTTAGAAATGTAGTTGGTTAATGTCACTCCAACCCTGAATCAAATGACTTACCTTTGCTCATAGGACCAAGTGTGTATATTTAACATGACCCTCTGACTCTGCAAGGTCTTGTTCTACATGCCTCCTCCATCTTATCTTGTCCGCTGCCTTGGTTTGCTCTCATCACTCCATTCTGTGCTCAGCTCTATGTGTCTTCATAATCATTAGCACAGTTGGAATTTTTCATCTGTTTGCATGATTCTTTGATTGGTATCAGAGTCCACTATTAGATTTGAAGCCCCATGAAGACAGGGGCTCACCACTGTATCCCCAGAACCTGGCACAATTTCTGGTACATGATAGATGCTAATACATGTTTTGGAATGTATGAACACATGAGAGTCATGCAGGTTTCTCAGATATCCTGGCACAGCCATTCTCAGTACCAGTCAGCTTCATGATCACATGGTCTAATGATGCTTTCAAGTATAGCTAAAAAGTGTTGATTTCTCACTCAGTTATGGTATATTGAGTAAGTACCTATTTAATATAGGGACCTGCACTAGATATTTAGGAAATATAAAGATGAAAATGCACACCCTCTGTCCTTACAGCATTTATATCTTATTCCGTCTTTAAGATAACCCTAATGTAGACTATAATAAGCATTCATTTATTTATCTTAACAAAAAAATGTGCCAGGCACTACTCCACAATTAGTCCCTGACTTTGCAAAGTTATAGTCTAATGAGGAAACCAGACTTAATCATATATTCACATAAATATATAACTGCCACTGTGGTATGTGTTATGAAAGAAAGCACTACTATGAGAATGTATAATAGGACTTGGGAGTAGAGGATCTGACTATTTGGTTAGTTAGGAGAATGGAAGTCCAGGAAGGTTTCTGAGGGGGAGTATGTTAGGCAGAAGTAGAAGTGAATTTTGACATGGGAAGATGTCTAGGAGACCAGGAAAGAGAGAAAAGAGGACTGTGTTAGATAATATTTGACCTTCTCCCTTAAAGAACAGGTAGAAATTTAAAAGCAGATACTTGTGGGTAAATCCAGAAGAGCAGGCGAAGGAAATGGCAAGAACAAGGTCCAATGGTAAAGCATTTGGTGAACCTTGAAGGGCTTGCAGTGGTCCGGACTTGTGGAGGATTGCAGGTCTGAAGGAAATTAGTAGGAAAATAGAAGTTGAATAAGATTGTGCTGGACCTTATGCACCAAGGAGAGAATGGGGATGTGATGATGTAGGAAATTGTATACAGCCCTGCTTACCTCTTCATCCTCCTCCACACCACCCTGCAGCCAGTGTCAGAGAAAGACATGGCCCTAGATCTGGTCCTATCCCACCTCCTCAAGTACATCACTCCTTTAAGGTTCTGCTCTTTCCCCAGTAGCATCATCCTCTTTCATTCTACTCAGCCCAGTTCTTTTCTGTTAAGAGGACATAACTCTTTGTACCCTTCTTTAAACAACAGTCTACACTGACTCTCTCCACTTCCCCATGCTGCACATTGAAGCTTCAGCCCATTGAAGTCTTCTATGCTATCACTCCGTTAAACTGCTCTTGCCAACATTACCCATGGCCTACTTCTTGGTAGTTCAGTGAACACTTTTCAGCCCTTATTTTACTATGTACCTCTCTGTGGTATTCAATACTATTGACTCTTGCCTGCTCCCAGGAACTTCATCTTTTTCTGTTTTCTTAGCCATCCACATGGAATCCTTTTCCTCTAACCCTGCATTCTATACAGTGTTCCCTGGGAACAGACTGTGGGTTGAGAGTTGCCTGAAGAAGGTTTGTTGGGATGTGCACTTGAGACATACACCTGGAAGGAAGGAAGGAAGGAAGGAAGGAAGGAAGGAAGGAAGGAAGGAAAGAAAGAAGGAAGGAAGGAAGGGAGTGGGCGAAGGGAAAAGCTGACCCACAATGAGGCTGCAGCTGAGCATAAGGGGAGCTCTAGAACTGGAGTAACCCTTCAGTATTGTACCAAATTGAAACCAGGGAGCTGGGCCTTTGTGTCTGGGTCTCAGCCAGTCATTGGCTAAGGGCCACCATCTGGGAGGGTTGCAATCTTGGACAAAGCAATTCCCTGTGGCTGAGAGGGATTCCCATTGAGGGACATTGGCTGTTATGGGGACCTCACACTCTGCACGTCAAAACTGAACTCATCACCTCTACTCCAGTCCTCTTGCAAACCTACTTCTTAATTCCCCATCTTTTTTTTTTTTTTTAATGGCAGCAGCATCCACACATCTGGGTTTCTAGAGCCAGAAATGTTCTTCTTCTTCTTGTTCCCATTTCCATGTAGTCACCATGTCCTGTAAATTTTACTTCACGAATTTTCTTTCAATTTCTGCTGCTGATACTTTAGTCAGACCCTCATTTCCCCCTCCCATTTCTCCCAAGGGGACCGCTTTTTGCAGTCGTGACTGCCTGAGGTCTATTACTCTGTTTTGTGCACAGCTTAAAACCCTTAACTGCCTTCTCACTGCTACAGGGTCAAGTCTGAACTCCTTAGGATGTCACAGAAGTCCTTTCATGATCTGCCCTCCCCATCTTCCCCATCCCTCTCTAAATTCTCCTTGAATACTGTTTGCAGCTAACTGGTTCTAGGATCGGACTTAGAGAAATGACTCTTGAGAGTTTGGGAAGGCAACGCACAGAGCACTAGATCACATATTTAGAAGGGATTTCTTCTCCGTCAGAAATAAAGCCCTTGGCCCAGAACAGTGATAAGCAAGGCATTTCATTAAATGCCAGTATTAATCTCAGGGGGTCATGTGACCTTTTGAGCTGCTCAGCCTTGGCAAGACGAGAGTGGCTGCCTGCTGGCTGGGCTAATCTGAGACTGAATGTTGCCACTAAATCCTTATTGAGCATGATTTATCCACCCACCCAGCTGTTAACACTACTACTTGGCAATGCTGAGGCCAGGCGCTATTCTGGGGCACTTCTACCCCCTGCATGCTAATGCTGCCTGCAAGCTGGGGTGGGAAGCAGAGGAGCAAGGTCACCCCAGAAATAAAGCCCTTGGCCCAGAACAGTGATAAGCAAGGCATTTCATTAAATGCCAGTATTAATCTCAGGGGGTCATGTGACCTTTTGAGCTGCTCAGCCTTGGCAAGACGAGAGTGGCTGCCTGCTGGCTGGGCTAATCTGAGACTGAATGTTGCCACTAAATCCTTATTGAGCATGATTTATCCACCCAGCTGTTAACACTACTACTTTGGCAATGCTGAGGCCAGGCGCTATTCTGGGGCACTTCTACCCCCTGCATGCTAATGCTGCCTGCAAGCTGGGGTGGGAAGCAGAGGAGCAAGGTCACCCCCAAGTCAGGGAGGGATAGCGGCACTCTTTCTACCATGTGCCTGGCGGTGGTGTGCTCTGTCTTGTTTATTCTCCACATCATGGCAGGCATCATGAAGTAGAATATAAATTCTCTTCATTGGCCTGATGTGACAGGAAAGCATTCATTGTACTTTTCTGGTCTTAATTGTGGGGTGGAGAAAACAGGAGGGGATGCATGGGGTGGGGGAGAGAGAGAGAGAGAGAGAGAGAGAGAGAGAGAGAGAGAGAGAAGAAATAGACTATCTCTCCAAACTTGTTATTGTTGAAAAATAACTTCTAGTGAAAACAGACCCCTCTTTGAAAAGTGCATGCCAAGTTTCCCTCTAAGAGTAGCAAGCTCTCCTTTTGATCTTCTGTGAGGAACCCAACACCGCCAGGGCAGCCACCCCCATGGACAGCTGAACTCGGCCTCCCAGCCCCTCGAGTGGTGAGGGATGTTTTTGCTTTGGTGTCAGCAGGATCCGACAGCAGGATTTTGGAACCCGGGCGGCTTCCTCCTCCTCTCCCGGAGGCCCGTGCCCTCCCTCCGGTGGCAAGGGCGTCCCTTCCCAGCTGCCCTCTTGCATTCCCTTTCCTCGGGAGCTCCCGAATGTTACCCTAGAGGGGGCTGCAGCACCGCAGGCTTCCTCCTCGCCGCCACCCTCTGCTGTTGTTGGCTGCAAGTCCCACGCCTGGCGCCAGCCCTCTGCAGCCCGGAGGACCTGCGCTCAGCTCACCCAAACACACAAGCCCGGCGCAGCGAGTCTGTGCAC
>NW_006291549.1:2639850-2653452 GCF_000327345.1 Myotis davidii
CCCCATCTGTACATTTCACTAAACGTGCGTTTCACCGAGTGTGCTGTTCCGTGGCACCCAAGTAGCCACGCAGCCTCCATCGCGCCCCCGCCCGCCAGCCTCTGTGCCTCCTTCCCTCATCTATGCACACTCCCCTGCTGTACGTGATGAGGGCTTGGCAGGTCTTTTTCTTCTTTCTTCTTTTTAAATGGATCCATATTGTTGTGCTGCGAAATTCCTGTAGGACGCTCCGTGGGCATTGCGTTGGGAAAGCATCTTAGAGAAACACAGTGTCTTCCTCACTAGGTCATGACTGCCCACCCTGTCCAGCACTGGTGAACCCCATGTCCCTTAGGCAACAGGATCACTGCGGGGGTGGGCGGGGGGACACTGTTTTCATTTGCTTTTAATGATCTAGTCCAGAAAAGCAGGAAAGAATACAAATTTCCTAATGATTACATTTGCTCATTGTTAATTCTTACTGAAGAAATTCCATTTTTAGAGATATATAGCAGGTATTAGTAAATGAGAAGCACGTCCTAATAGCTAACTGTTGAGGAAAGTGAATACCTCCACTGTACTTTGTTTGAAGCTGAATATTCTCAGACTCTCAAACAGTGCTGGGCTCCCAGACACTCAGGCAGTGCTCCCTGAATGAAGCCAGGCAAGAAGTGAAGCACTTTATGTCATTATCCCATCTCCTCTCCATGCCTCTCGGCCTGTGATTTGATAGTGAAATGGAGATGAGGAGAGGAGAATCGGTGTGCCCAAGGTGGTATAATGAGAAAGTGGGCCACCCTCTGACCCCCCGTGTGGTTTGAGCCTAGACATTTAATCATTTCAGTATGCTGCCTCATACCATCCTGTAGCATGCTAGTTGTATTCAGGTTTAAAGCTTCTCTCAAATCCTGAAATATCGTCACTGTAGCATTGGCTAGCTAACCCACTGCTCGTCATGCTCAGAATTCTATTGTTCCTAATATTCTCAAGTAGCCTTCTTCCCATTATACTTGTTATTATGTTCTGACATTTACAGGCAGTTCTACTGTAGAGTGAGAGAGATATTTCTGAAAAATCTTGCATCCTTGGAAACATGCACTAAAATGTATGCACAATTTGTAAGAAAACATGCACAATTTGTAAGAAAATTTGATCAGGCAAGTCACTCAACACCCAGGGAACTTTGTGATCAGAACACCCACAAAAACAATAACAAACCTGTAAAAACACTAGCACCATTTCAAAGGTGTGTTAGATTCTTAACAAATACTACTATAAGTATAGACCTTTACTAAAACAAAAAGTAAAAGTAGTTTAATGGAAGGGGAAATATAGAAGGATTGAGGCTGCTGAGTAATGGAGAAAAGATAAAAGGCATCAAGATGAGGAAACCAGCAACAGTTGCTTCCGAGCAGAGCACATGGCCCGATAGCTGAGAGGAGAAGATGAGGAGAGTGGTGTGAGACACGGACCTGCAGCCCTCCACGGCAGGCCCACCGCAGGTGTGCTAGCACACTTGTGTATAGCTAGGGTTGAGAAATCGGGCATCAATCAACCAACTTCCACATGATTCTGGCATCATTCTTCCACCAATCACAGAGACATGTCTTACAGCAGAACTCCTTTCTTCTTAAAGGGGATGCATTATTAGAGGGAAACAGAGCATATCTTATTCTTCCCATATTCCCAGTGGCTGACACTTACTACCTTCTTAAAACACGTTATACTGTATTTTCCTCTGTCATTGAAGAACAAACGCATGTTATTCATATAATTACTAGAGGACCGATGCATGAAATTCGTGCAAGGGGCTCGGCCCTCGCAGCCCCGGCTGCCTCGCGGCCCCGTGGCCCTGCCCACTGGTCATTCTGGAAGGTCATTCCGCAAGATCATTCCACCGTCCAGTCTAATTAGCATATTAGTTCTTTATTATATAGGATAATAAAACCATATATACATATTTTATCATATTTAATTTATGTAACTGTCTCTGATAAATATTTGAGTCCTAGTTTCAAAAAACATAGAAGAGTTAGCAGTAGAATATATTTCCCTATCTATCTTTAGTGTCATATTTTTGTATATGATACTACTGAAAATATATTTCAGACCATGACAGAATGTACAGTTTCATCATAATCTCATATTATCACTAAAGATTACTGGGTGTTAGAAAAGGATATAGTTTGATTTTTAAATCATTATCCATCCATGTATCCATATATCCATCCATTCATTCAACAAGCACCTACTATGGGCCAGACAGCACACTGAGAATTAGGATATAGTGATCGGTCTAACAGACTTCATGGAAAACATTTTAGGTTAAAAATTTGAATGAATAAAAATGATACTTTATGTTAGTAAACAATAGACTGTTTCAAAGATATATCCCTTTAATTCAAAGTCAAGTGTTTCTTACTTATTTTATAATTAGACTTTCCTAAAAAATGCTTAAAACTTAATATTATGTATACCACCTTGAAGGGATTATCAAATTTTGGAGAATTTCCAAAGAATAATTTTTTTCTAATGGCTATTATTGAGAAAATAAAATCAAAAGAAAGTTTGTTTTTTATTTACCAGAATACCAGTCGTTTTTAACTTTAAAATAAATTTGATTGAACTATTAATATTTTAGCATGTAGTTTTAATATTCTCCTTGAGACAATTCAGATACCCAGATTAGCTACTCTTGGGCAATTAGAAAAGAAAATGTTGGAATATTATTGAGACCTGAAAAAGGAGAAGGTACTGATTATGCTACAATATGAAAACACTATGCTAAGTGAATGATGCCAGACACAAAAGGCAACATATTGTATGATTCCACTTATATTTAACTAGAGGCCCAATGCACGAAATTTGTGCAAGGGTATGCCTTCACAGCCTGGCTGCCCAGGCACTCTGCCTCTCTGCCCTGCCTGCCTCACGGCCCGCCCCACAACTGCACCCGCCTTGGCCTGGCACTGCCTGCATCCACCACCACACACACCCTGTTCCACGGAGCCCCTCCCCCCCCAATTGATCACCCTGTGATCGATTGAGCCCCACAGAGGGAGGCCCTGCCCACCCGCCACAGCCTGCAGGTCAGTGGCCTGAGCCTCCTTCTTTGGGGCGATTGTGGAGCTCCCCAATTGATTGCCCTGCTGGCTTGGTGGCCAGGGCCTCCCTCTCCGAGGGATCATGGGGTGATAGCCAAGCCCCCGACCAATCATATAGCACCCGCCTTGGCTGGCCTGGTGCCAGTAGGTGTCATAGCATGGGAATCCGATGATCTTTCTGCTGTTCAGCTGTTCAATCAATTTGCATATTATGCTTTTATTATTATTATAGATGTCCAGAATAGGCAAATACAGAGGGACAAAAGTAGAAAATGGGGTGGGTAGGGAGGAATGGAAATGAGTGATCATGTATATGGGGTTTCTTTTGGGGGTGGTGGAAATATTCTGGAATTAGATGGTGGTGATGATTGAGCAACTTGGTGAACATCAAAAGTAATGAATTATATACTTTAAAAGAATGAGTTTTATGTGTGCAAATTCTGTCTCAATTTTTAAAATGAAAAGAAAATGCTGACTCCATTCATTCTTCTAATAGTTAAACTTTTCTGTGGGGAACGCCAGACTAGGAAGAGACTCGTGTGGGCTGGCAGATATTAGTTCTTAGTCACAGGATGCTATACATGTCTTACTTCTCATTAGTTTTAAAATAAGACAGCATTTCAGATCCAGTGCTTTCTTTCTGTTGGGGATAGAAAGGAAGATCTGGGAAATTCACTATGTACTGGAAAGGAATTCAGTACAGAAAATACAAACGAATCTAAAGACTTGTGTGTAGTGTCAGAAGATGAAGAATGGCATGATGCCTCTTCAAAGACCTGCTTAGTTTGTAAAAGAAGCCTATTTTTTCTATAATAGGAGATGCTCAGAAGACAAAAAAATAAACTTGAGATATGCGTGTCCCATGAGGCTTAGAATGGAATGATCTCAGCCTGGGAAGGATAGCATTTGGAATACAATTTATCCAAGTGGTTGAACATAAGATTTGAGCTAAATTACCTGAAACAAAAGATCCTCAGTTCCATTTTTAACTAAGATTTTGGTAATGCTCAAGTATAAAAAACTTCACCAGGCAAAACTATAACAACAACTGTTGATGATACATCAAAACTCACTCCAGTAAATGGCTACTTTGGAATCACTGAGCAATAATGAACATTATGCTAATATATACACCAGTTGTGAATGAAGGTTTTGATATAAGAAAAAAAGTTGCTGGCTTTCGTTGTGG
This sequence comes from Myotis davidii, assembly GCF_000327345.1. Classification (NCBI taxonomy): domain Eukaryota; kingdom Metazoa; phylum Chordata; class Mammalia; order Chiroptera; family Vespertilionidae; genus Myotis; species Myotis davidii. The sequence goes on from NW_006291549.1 coordinate 2,644,123, forward strand.
CCTCGGGTATTAAAAATGTCCCTTTCTTTCACACCCTTCAGACATAGGACTCAAAATATCTTTTGAAGCCATAAACTAGAGCTTTATTCTAAAAGAAGCAATTTAAACCACGAGCTTGGTTTAAATTTTACAGGGACTGTTATACCTGTTAAGATGTGTGTATTTTTATCTATATAGAAGGCATTGAGCTTCAATCTTTCTAGAGTAAGATTTCCAAAGTTTAAGGCAAATATGAGAGGGAGAAAACAAATACAATTTGCTATTCTCTGAAATCTTGCCAAGTGTTTATTAAAGGTTTAAGTCATCTCTTCTATGGAGATTTTCAAAGGAAGTTATTAAAGTTCAAAGTTGGGAGACACTGTGTTTTCAAATGACTACGGACATTAGCAGCTCAGTTGAATGCATGCTTTGTACTCTCCCAGAAGAAAGAAAAAAAAAAACCTCACTTTAGTTATCTTTTCTTTTAATATATATTAAAGCTCTCAAATGTGTTAGATATTTGTTTTTACAGCCTCAGAGGAGGAACTGAACTACAGAATTCCAAAACGGGTTTAATAATGTACCTCTAGCTGCTGTGATAACGAGAAAAACCTGACACTTGATTCCTTTCCCTTTAAACATTTTAATAAGTTGGAGCTCCTGACAGGTGGCTTTGCCATCACTGTAAACTTGGTGATACAAAGGTGCGCCCCCTAGTGGCCTTCCTGTCATTTGGTTGTTGCTGTCCTACAGGAGAGAGCCCAACCTGGGAGAGACAAATAGGAATTGAGCTTCTACTGGGCTTTCCACTATATGCTACAAGTCAGCCAGAGTACCTGGTTTTATAGAACCGAGCGGTGGTTCCGGCTCCCTCCATGCCAGCCTCTCCCTAGTCAGGCTGGTGTTTAACAGTGTCTTTACAAGCCAGCGCTTGCAATTTCTAACCTTGCCGTTGACACGGCCATCTGCTTAAAATGAAGGGTGTGGGGGCCTGGATATACCTCTTTCCAAATAGCCAGCCATGCAGGGCTTTGAAAATCTGGCCTTTGATGTATTTTATAGGGATAAGGAAACATATATTAAAGTCAGCTCTGCTCTGCACACTAGGCCACATAACTGAGTCAATGCTAAACTTGTAATTTCATCTTCAGTTGTCGTGGAGCTTAACTGTTCTAGCTTTCCTGTTGCTGATGACCTCATAGGAAGTCACTGATGAGCTGACAACCTTTTATGATCTATCTGAGGATACATTTCTTTTGTCTTTCTCTTCGGTGTATAATGAATACCAGGGCCTGCATAAATGTTACGGAATTATCTGCAGAAGAACACTGCGCCTTCCTAGAAGTAGATTGATGGGAAAGCCAATAGATTTTTCTTCGCGGGGTTTTTACTTTTGCTGTATAACCAGCCATGGAGGTTCTAGGAATAGAACTCACTCAGAATTGGAAGGTGACTTGAGGGAATGTTAGTAAGCAGATGAAGACTGGAAATAACAGGAAAGAAAATGACCTTATCAATCAGTTTGGGTTGAATCAAAGGTCTAGTTAATTTGAAGGTTTGTTTTTTGTTTTTTTCAGCCTAGGTGTGTACTGATTTTGAGTTTGCATGCCTTATAACTCCCTATCATCTGAGTGGAAAACTACCACCTTAGAGAAGAAAAGCTAGGACTTTCTCTATATAAAGATGTTTAAATATCACCAGCATTCGTTTAAATACAGTTGTCTCTATATGCTGCCAGTAGAAATGACTCTGAAGTATAAAGTAGCAAACTCTTTTATTTTCATTCATTGATTGTGGAGTAGAAATAAGTGGTTGTGAAATGGAGGTCATTTTATGTTCTAATGACAGAGATGTATTTTCAATTTAGGTAAGAATATAATTGTGTGACCTCTACTATAGAAATGATATTCTAATGGTCTATGTCCAGAGGCTATTCTACAAGGAGAACGAAATGGACTAATGAAAGCTGGCAAGGGGTTACCTATGGTATCAGTACATCAACATGGCTTCTTGATTTTAGAGAATCTTAGAATCTTTATTTTCTTACAAAGAAATACAAGAAGAAAAATTATTGAGTATCTACTAAGGGTCAGGTACCCTGCTGAATGCTTTGCAAATGCCATTCCATTTAACCCTCACATTGATTTTTTTTTTGAGTTAACAGATATTTCCCACAGATCAAAAAATTAAAACACATAAAGACTAATGAACTTGCCCAAATTCATGTGACTACTAAATGGTGGAGATGGGATTTAAATTCAGGTCTTTCTGGTGCCAAAATCTATACTCCACTAACATTGACATAAAAGCCAACAAAAGTAAAGAAAACCAAAAGAATAATACTAGATAGATAGATAGATAGATAGATAGATAGATAGATAGATGATAGATAGATAGATAGATGGATGATAGAGATAGAAATATGTAAAAGTCAAACAATCTTCACTATTTTGAATTTTAGCCTTAAAGGATAAAAAAAGCAAACTTTGAGGACTATCATTCAAACAGATTCCCAGAATTCCATCGGTTGAAATAATATTCACTTCTTGAGAACAGGGTTATATATTTTTATTTCCTTAAATATTTGGTAAAAAGAAGAATAGATGTAGATAATAATGATCTGAGCGATAGCCAAATGAGGATAGACAAATATCCTTAAAATTTTCATTCAAATGCTAAAATGCCATATTTAATGTCTTTCCTCATATGGATTTTTTAAAAAGTTTGTGAATTTTACCAAGAGACTAGAAATATACATTTCTAATATTATTACATATGATCAGTGATATTATTGCATATATAATTAGCAACTACTAATACTATTGAGTAATTTCTTTGTGCCAGGCACTTCTCTACATCCCTTACAAGTCTGATTTAATGTTGTCACAATAATCCCATAGGGTAGAGGCTATGATTAACCTCATCTTACAGGTGAGGAAACTGATTAAGAGAGTTTAGGTAACTTGTCTAAGGTCAGATAGACTGTTTTGGATCCCGGATTCAAACTTAGTTGGATTCCAAACTTCAAATTCTTTAAAAACTGTGCTATCTATAATAATAAAAGTATAAAACGCTAATTAGACTAGCCGTCCTTCCGGACAACTTTCCAGAGGACCTTCCAGATGAAGCCGGGGCTGTGAGGGAAGCCCGGGTTCTGAGTGCCAGGGGGAAGCCAGTGCCAGCAGCCAGGGGAAGGAAGGCCTACTCTTGCATGAATTTCGTGCATCGGGCCTCTAGTTCTTCTATAAAATGAATGTATGTACTCTACTTCTCCTTGGTGGGGTATAGTTTCTTCTCAAGATGGAAATTCTTATGGGATTGTTCTGACAGTTGATAACCAGATTCCTTTTTCACTGCCTCAGTTTGATGGTCCTTGAAAGTACAAACTTTGGTTCCAAAGTTCACCAATCTTTCACTACCACTAAGCATTAGATAATGTTTTCTCCTCAGGAAAAATAATTAAAATTATTAATAATGAATGCTTTGACCATGCTTCCTAATATGCAAAAATATAAGTTGAAGGTTGTAATTGGTAAGATGAAGTCTTCATTCTTTTACATTCCTAAATATAAAAAGGTGCCCTTGTGTTGCATCTTTTAATCACAGTTTATGTAAAATAGTTCTTCAGCATCTCATCATTTACAACATGGACATTTAATAGTAATTTTTGGTATTTCTTTACTCTAGGGTTTCAAAGTCTTTTTGTCATTTCATTTTAATGATGAGGAAACTGAAAAATTAAGAGATTTGTTATGAACAAAGAGTTTACCTCCTGATACCAAAGAAAATACTAACTCAGAAAGTATTTGATGCCCTACATGATTAGAGACATCTTGAAATTTTTTTTTGGCGTCAATTGAATTTTAATAAAAAATTTCATTGGCCATTATCTGCATTTATGTAGAAAGTTCAATGTTTTCCAAAATCTGCATTAAAAATTACTTTTATCAAAATTACTTTTATCAAAACTTTGATTACTTTTATCAAAATTACTTTTATCAAAATGATCCAAACAATATACTAAGTAAGAATAATAATAAAATGCCTTACTATACACCCAATATTGTGTCAAATGCTTTTAGATTTTATTACATTTAATTTTTTTAGTTTACCTTATGATATAGATAGTATTTTCCTTATTTTATGGAAGAAACTGGTTTGGGAAGATTAGTAACTTGTTCAAAATTATAGAACTAGGGAATGATAGAGCCAGGGTTTGATTCCAGATCTGATCTCAAAGTCCAAAATTTTTTCCTCCTATTGTACAACACTCAAATTAGCACAAGTACCTCTAGCAGGAAGGCTGAAGATTTATTCTAGTAAATGTCCTATGAAGTAGAGAAAGGAAAAAGCAACTCCAAAGTGATCTGTTGGGTTAAAGTTCCAGAATTCTAGATGTGGGCTTATGTCTAAGAAACTAAATCTCACTCCAAATTCTCAGTGGGAAGGTATGTCCTGGGGTTGAAGGGGGAAGGAAAGGTTGACATAATATTAATCTGGATTTGTGCTATGTAACATGACTATCTCAGCATTTAAAGATGTTCTGCTACTCTGGATTTATTTTTCTTTCTGTAAAAATAAACAGATACAAGGTTTATAGGTGAGATTTAAAATCAGTCAAAAGTCAAGCAAATTACAAAAAGTATTAATCACAAAATATCAAAGGGCAAGGGGACAGATACAGACAGCGTGGACTGACATGTTTTTATAATGCGAATATGCATAAAGTAGCCCTTACAGAAGGCCAAATGGTCTCTCTTAAGTCTGGACAACCTTTTAGAGACCATTTAAGTATACAAGGGAGGTCAGTTCTGGGACTAAATGTAATCAGCAAAGCCAGTATCATATATCTACAAATAGATAAATGCATCTGGGTGCACACATATTTCCAACAACACATGTTCTTACCTATGTCATCTAAAAAATAGCACTCTTGATATTTGGGGCAATACTATTCATCTTAGAGCAGAATTAGGCTTGCCTTGGACCTTCTCCAAAGAAAAGGTTTAGTTCCAAAAGTACCTTGAAAAGACTGCATTGTGAAATGACTTCCCATAAAAGGCAATCACCAGAATGGACTGAAGACAGCCCTGAGGGCGGAAAGTGGCTTTAAAATTTAAAATTGACATGCACTTTCAATTCTTTTTTTCTTTTTGCTGGAGAAGGAGGTGAGGCAATCACAAGATCTGGGCCACACAATCACTGTGCTGACTGTTTACATAGTTTTTGACTCGTTTGGAACAATGGTAGTAGAGGGTGTTTTGAACTCTGTTTACCACAAGTAACAAAAATCAAAATAAATATGCGGTTGGCTTCATAATGAAGCAAATATTTTCTGTATTATGTAGTAATAAAAGCCAGTGCGCACTGTAAATAAAGTTTGCTCAAGGGCTCCGTGAAAAAAAGCCAAATGTCTAATGACAGCCAGAATTCTACTACAGAGCACAGAGAGCTGAGAAATTAGTCACCATCCCCGAAGCTGGATGTTGCAGCGTGTTTGGTTTGGTTCTTTTTTATTTTGTAAAAAGGGGAAAGTGTAAGGCCCCGGTAGGATTGGCTTCGTGCCCTTGGTGTCATTACTCATTGAAATAATGGGGAAAATGAGAGCCAAACCTACGGGGAGGAGGGGAAGCCCGAGACGCCACGCAGAGCTCAGTCCGATATTTAACAGAAAGGGGGGAAAATAGAAGCCATGCAGGAAAGACAGCAGTGGCATTGTCCTGGGGGTCATCAGTAGGGGAAGGAGGCTGTTTGTTTCCCCTGATGCACAACAGCATGACCTGTAATGTTAAGTGTATGTTTGGGGGCTTCGCAGGTCACGGGGTGCAGGTGCCCTCATGAAGTGCTTTGCGGGACCAGCTCTGAGGACCTCTCTGCTCATTCTCTCATGAGATAGAGCGCCTTGCTGCTAAGGGTCTGACACACCTCTCTGCCAAATGAGTTTGCTTCCTTTCTACAGGCATGCCCTTCGGGGGCTTGATGACAGGAGCTCTTTGAATGTAGAAAAGGCCAATCTTTGATGTATAAAAAAATTGCAGGTGTTGAGTACACATGGTTGTGCGTTTGTGGGATGTGAGCAATTCTGTTTGGTTTATAGGTTTTAGTCCAAAGCTTTGAAAAGTTTGGAAAAAAAACTTTTCAGGACTCCAACAAAACAAGAGATCCCTCTTTCCTTTCTCTCTCTCTCTCTCTCTCTCTCTCTCTCTCTCTCTCTCTCTCTCTCTCTCTCTCTCTCTCACACACACACACACACACACACACACAACCTGTTTGACACCAAACAAAAGAGAATAAGAGTCAATTAATAAACAAAACTCCAAGCGCTTTTGTTGAGCTTCTCAGGAGGAATGTCAGGACTAAGCTCTGGAGAGAGAGGTTTGGCATGGACCATTCAGGTCCGCTGCCAGGCCACGCGGGAAGGACATCGGGCACTGGATGAGCTAGCCATCCTCTCAGTGTCCAGGGGAAATTATTGCTATTGTAATTGCAAACTGAGAAGCTTGAAAACTGGAACAGTGAGATCAGGGCCGTATGTCACAACTGCCAGGAAGAAAAGGGAAAAAATTATAAAGTTCATGACCTATCTTTCAAAAATTTTACTTTCAAAACTCCCTAAAAGAATTTAGAAAAAATACCTACTACAGGGACATTTTAAGTCAATATTTAAAATTTGTCAGCATAAGTTAAAATAGTTGTGAAGTATGTAATATCTGGAGAATTCTAAATATTGACAATTCTATATGTTTCTACCAGAATGGTTATACTATACCAATTAGAGATTCATAATTATCCATCAAAATACATACTGGACATTTATTTCATTTTCTTTTGTCTTTAAACTCATGTTATTTTAATGTAATATATTTTATGATGAAAAGTTTCCCCTTTTTGCAAAATAAAAAAGTACCAAAAGTATGGTCACCAACAATCATATTTTCTGCAAACAAAAGATGTATGTTAATAAAATGAAATTTAATTTTTGTTAATTTTGTATGTTCACATGTCTGAGTTTTGAAAAAAGTTTTTCTAGGTGATGATATTATTTCACTTACCACCAGTACTCTAACAATAACACAAATTTTGATCAGTAATTCACTTTACTGAGAATACTTATCAAAATAAAATATAGGGGGCTTTTCCCCCCCAAGTAGTCCATCTATCATGGATAAATGTTATTTATTGCCAGAATGATACAGGGTTACTCATAAATCCTACTTCTAATTTTCACATTTATTCATGTAAGTGCTAAAAAATAGTGATTACATAAAAGAAATGAATTTGTGGGTTAAGGGAAGAAGTTTTAAAATAGTGTAACTCAATTCTTTTAACTCCTACTGTGTTACATGCCAAAAATCACTTAGTGATTAACCATCAAAAATTATACTTAATAGTTTATTAGCTAACAACTCAATTATATCATTTAAAAGCAAAGGATATAAATGGCTTGGCCAACAAAATGATTTGTAACACAATCATTAGAGCCATTTATTTTCTTGGTTTCTGCTTTACCAAAACTTACCAAATGTCTACTGACACCTCATTTAACTTAATGTGTTCAGGAAGATTTAGGAAAGTTGGAATATAGTTAACTTAATATAGCTTTGCCAATACAATATATTTTGATAAAATGGTATTATCATTATCCCATGTTTTAAATATATTTTTGTCAAAACCTTGTAATTACAAAATGCATATGTGATAAAGGACTAGTGTCCAAAATACAGGGTGTCCCAAAAATGTATACTCACTTTGAATTATAAATGTTTTTTAAAATATATATATTTTATAGATTTTTTACAGAGAGGAAAGGAGAGGGATAGAGAGTTAGAAACATCGATGAGAGAGAAACATTGATCAGCTGCCTCCTGCACACTCCCCACTGGGGATGTGCCTGCAACCAAGGTACATGCCCTTGACCGGAATTGAACCCGGGACCCTTGAGTCTGTAGGCTGACGCTCTATCCACTGAGCCAAACCGGTTAGGGATAAATAATTATAAATGTTTATTAAAATACATTTCATTTTCAAAGTGTAATGGAATCTACAGACATTGTGTATATACATTTTTGGGAACCTTATATATAAGGACCCCTCACAACTAGGTAATAAGAAAATAAACAAATCAATAAAAATCAGACAAAAGATCTAAATAGACACTTCACCAGAGGATAGGTACAGGTGGCAAATTGGCACCTGAAAATATGTTAAATATTTTTAGTCATTAGGAAAATGCATATTAAAACTGTAATGATATATTACTTCATACCCAGTAGAATGGCTAACATTGTAAAAACTGACAATATCAAGTATGACAAAAAATGCAGAGAAACAAACTCTCTTACATAGTAAGAATGCAAAATGGGGCAATCACTTTGGAAAACAGTTTGGCAGTCCCATGTGTAAAATTAAATATACACTTACCATAAAACCCAGCAATTCCATTCCTAGGTATTTGTAAGAGAAATGAAAATGTATATCCAGGCAATCATATGTATAGGAATGTTTGTAGCAGTTTTATTCATAATCATCAATAACTAAAAAAAGCAAATGCCCACCAGCCAGTGTATAGATAAACAAAGTATAGTTCATTCATACAATGGATGGATATTTAGTGATAAAAAGTGGGACGAGGATTAACTACAAAGGGACACAAATAAACTTCATGGAATAATGGAATAATTACATGTCTCTGGTTGACATGGTGGTTATACAACTGTATATATTTGTCAAAACTATTAGAATTGTATATCTAAAATGCATATGTCACATCTCAATAAACCCCATGTTTAAAAAACACACACAAAAAACACCATTTTGTAGTTGCAGATTTAACTCAATTAATGGAAAATATTTGCCATATAATTTAATCAGTAAATAAGTCAGAAAAGGTCTGACTTCAGTGTGTGTGTGTGTGTGTGTGTGTGTGTGTGTGTGTGTCTGTCGAGAGGGAGAGAAAGAATGGAGTTGTTGTTATGGAAAATAATACAATCTAATCTAATAAAAGAGAAACATGCAAATTGACCGCACCTCCATTATGCCCCAAGCCACGCCCACCAGCCAATCAGAGCAACTATATGCAAATTAAGCCAACCAAAATGGCGGCTGGCAGCCACCAAGCTGGAGCAAGCAGGAGGCTTGGTTGCCCGGGAGATGGAGGAAGCCAAGCTTCCTGCCTGCCTGGCCCGCTGTGCCTCCGCTCAAGGCAACAAAGTTTCAATTATAGAAGATAAATAAATCCCAGATACCTGCTTCCATCCAGCCTCCACTGGGAGTTTGGGTGGCTGGGGGCTGTGGCCAACCTGCAAACAACCATCAGCCCCTAACCCAGGATGGCCACACCCTCATGGGGTG
>NW_006291549.1:2653720-2686751 GCF_000327345.1 Myotis davidii
GTCAGTGCACTCCCACAGGGGGAGCTCTGCTCAGCCACAAGCCAGGCTGACGGCTGTCAGCAGAGCGGCGGTGGTGGGAGCCTCTCCCGCCTTAGCAGCGCTAAGGATGTCCAACTGCAGCTTAGGCCTGGTCCCCACTGGCAAGTGGACATCCCCTGAGGGCTCCTGGGCTGCCAGAGGGATGTCTGACTGCCAGTTTAGGCACAATCCCCCAGGGAGCGGACCTAGACCAGCAGGTGGTCATCCCCCGAGGGGTCCCAGACTGCGAGAGGGCACAGGCCGGGCTGAGGGACACCCCCCTCACCCCCCACTGAGTGCACAAATTTGTGTGCACCAGGCCTCTAGTTAATAAATAATAATAATACAAGAATAAACTCTGTTTTGTGTACTCACAACTGTAAACCTACTTTTGCCCTACCCTGCTTATATATTTTTTTAACCCAGCTCATCATCAGCTAGAGGTGATTTTATGTCTGTGATTTCCATTTGATTTTACACCTGTGAAATGAAGTACAGCTTTACTGTCTAAATGAGTTTGTGTACCCATGTGATGCTGATATGAATGGGTAGAAAAGAGGAATTATATTACTGAAACCATTATTTGTGCAACTTTCAGAAAAGCTATTGCCACTTAGATAAGTACTTAGCTTAAAATTTGTATGACTCAAACAGCTCTTGTGTAAATATATTTGTTTATCTAGCCACCCCAGAAATGAAACCTTAAAATTTCCAGCTCCATGTGTTATTAATTTACTGTATCTGAACTGGTTGTTTCATTGCGTGAAGTTCTTCAAATCTGAAAAAAATGAAGACCAAAGAGTTGATGCTAATGTCCCAAATATGCCAGGAGAACATGCGCCTATCCCTCTAAGTTATTAGCCTGTCAACTCAGGCTGGCATTTTGTGCTGCAGATCAAGAATCCAGAAAACAGAGCTGTAATCCCGTTTTCTCTCTCCTTGTTTCTGGTTCTCAATTTTACTCCTGGTTTATACTCTTCCACTTCCTTTATAATAATGGAACCAGAACTAATGATAATTTAAGATTCCGTTGTGTTTTATAAAAGAATAATTGCATACAAAAATGAAATGATTACTGATGAGCGAATAAGAAAAACGTTTGCAAATTTATGCAAAGTCAGCTATATTTACTCAATAAAGATCCAAATGAGTTTTTAGGCTTCATAGACTTTCTACTTTTTTTTACTGATCGGATCATAGTGATAAGAACAGAATAGAATTTTGTGTTCCACCTGTTTCACCAATGCTACAATTTTCCCTGTTTGCACAATTCATAGGGTGTGGATGTGTGTGAATATTATCTATATGCCCGATTGATTAGGATTTTTATGATATCGCTTTCTGTGGATCTCTAAAATCTGTACTATATTGAAAACTGTTTAATCCATCAAGTTAAAATTACTGTTCATTGTAAAGTAAGCTTTGGGTAAGAGAAATTTAATATGGAACCTGATAGCCTCCTACTTATTAACATTATGATTTCTTTCAGTGTTTTACTGCTTGCTTATAAATACATTTTTTGTTAAAAAAGAATAGTGCATTCATAGTCACGATTGTATACAGGTACAAGTTGTTCACTTTCCTCAAACATTTGGAAGAAATACAAACAAAAACCATATGTTTTAAATATTCCACAGAATACCTTTCTCCCATTTGCTCATATGTTGCAAGTGTTGTTTTTTTTTTTTTTCCAGTTGGTACTATTCCCAAGGAGTACCACTTACCCTCCAGTTTTATGACAAGAGTATATATATATATATCTTCATAAATGCATTTTTCACTTAGAGGTAATTTTTTAAATAACTAAACATTAAACTCCTAATATACATTTTCTTAATCCTTAGAGCAGGTCTCAAAGTCTCCTAAGTAATGTATAAGATACTAGGCAAACTTGAAAGGGCGTCTAGTCCATTCGCCTTCTTTAGACCAAAGTGTTCTTCAACTGATCCAAATAGATGAAAATACAATTGTTTCTTAAAAGCAGTGATTTTTAAACATTTTTAGGCATGCACCCAATCTAATAAAAGTTGCCAGTCTTCTTCCCAGAAAAAAACAGTACATGTACCCACAAAATTTTACATTGATCTTGGCAAGGATCATGAAATCCATGTGGAAGGGGTTCAAAGATCTTAAGTTAATAGCCCCTGTTTTAAAGTTTAAAGAAGGAGAACCAAAATGCTTACTAGGTAACTCACTCTGTTTTGGATACTTTATAATCCAAAAATTCTTATCTCTAACTAAGAGCCCTCCCATTTCAACTTATTCTCTTCATGGAGGTCATAAAGAACAGTTAGTCCCCATTACCTTTCATATTCTTGAAGGCCATATTAAGCCATGCCTTGGATGTGTCCTCACCAAGATAAATAATCCTAGCTAAGTAATTCCAGTTTGGCTATACCTTTTCTCAGAGGCCCTATTATTCAATTCCTAATCATCTTTGTTGACTTCCTCTAAATAGTCTTCAAGTTTCCCATCGTGCTCTGAGATTATGGAGCCTATCATTATTCCTTATAATGTAGCAAAGGTCCACCAAAGTGGCCTTACAGCTTAACAAGCCTTGTGTAACCCACTAGCCTGCCCTTTTCCTGCCATATTGGAAATCCTGAGCTAACAAGTTGCTGCAGATTTTATCACTGTTATTCTTGAATGCTTGGTCTACCAGATTTTCCTTTGAGACATGTTATTTCCCAGAACTCCATGGTCATTATTTACAGCCTATAGGACAGCAAATGGAGAACCTTTTCTTAGTACCGAATGGATCCCTTTAAAACAAACTTTGACTTTCCTGGATTCCTTTTTCTTCAGTTAATACATCTTTATTTTATTTTATTTCATTTTATTTTCAAATTAGGAGATTTTTTAAATCACAGCTAAGTAAATACCAGTGCTCATACCTACTTGCTTTTTTTCTTTATTGATTAAGGTATTACATAAACAGATCCAGAGACAGAGAAGCATCGATCAGACCGTCAGACCTACTTGCTATATATATATAGAGAGAGAGAGAATTTATTGGGATTACACTGGTTAATAAAATTATATCAGTTTCAAGTATACAATTCTATAATATATCATCTGTATATTGTGTGTTCACCACAGTCAAGTGTCCTTCCATCACCATTTATCCCCCCTTTACTCTCTTCTACCTGCCCCCACCTGCCTTTCCCTCTAGTAATCTTACCTTTTGCTACAGCATGGATGGAACTGGAGATTATTATGCTAAGTGAAATAAGCCAGTCGGAAAAAGACAAATACCATATGATTTCACTTATATGCAGAACAAAATAAACAAACAAAATAGGAACAGACTCATAGATACAGAGAACAGACTGACAGCTTTGGGGTGAAGGGTGGGAGTGTTTGGGTCTAGGCGAAATAGATGAAGGGATTAAGCAAAGAAAAAATACTCATAGACACAGGAAATACCAACATGTTTTAATTTCCCTGGAAGCTCTGGTTACTTTTTTCCTGTTTTTTTGAAATATTGGTTCAAAGGTCACCCCTCAGTGACTACCCCAATCTCATTTTGTACTCCAAACCCACCTTGAGGTCATTCCTGTTTCTCTTTGTCATAATACTTACTACTATCTGAAATTACCCTGTTCTTTTATTCTGTTTAATTTTTCTTCAGACCTTCCCCCCAATTAGAGGAAGCACCACAAAATTGGAGCTCTTATCTGCCTGTCTCATTCATTTCTGTCCCTTTTAGAACAGTTTCTGACACATGCCAGCCACTCAGTAAATGCATATATTTTAGTGTCTGTTTTTAAAAAAAATCCATCTCATCTCCCATTTATCACACTTCAGAATCTTTAAATCCCATGTCCTTGTGAAAAATTTTCTTTTTTATGCATTTTATGTACATAATTACTTATTATGATAGAGTGTTGTGGACAATTCAGTTATTGAACTAACTGTTCTGATAAATAATAGATGGAAATACTGACTCATCGGTTAAAGTAAAATCAAATTACTTTGGGGGAAAAAGTTTTATAGACATACTCCAAGAAGAGAGAGGAATTTTTATATGAGGTGTTTCCACTTCTAGCATATCTCCCTCTGTCCTCCAGAAGCCACTATGGGTTCTGAGAAACCCCTTAGTCAGAAATTAAGATAAGGTTAAGGCAGAAACCCTTTGGACACAGTGCCGAAGGAGAAAGGAGTTGGAGAAAGCTGCAGTGCCTCTCGTTTACTCTCAGGACAGGAAAAGAATTCCTAGTTGCACTTTTCTGTGTGCATATTATGCTTCAATATTTTTAATCCGTTGGCTGGCCTATATTCTGTCTTAGTTCAGGCACAATCTCACTTAGGTGTAGCTGACATCAAGATCAGAACAAATGATGTGCCTATGTCTCCAATCAGATCCATTACATGGAAGGGGTTGGACTCAGTGTTCTTGGCTTCTGCTGATCAAAATCAGTGGGTGAGTCTGGTACTGCTTTCCTTTGATGAAAGAAACACTTCCATTCATACCTATCTTTTTTCTGCAGTTGGATAGGATGCCCATGAGGTCTTCAGGATTTCATAGAAGGAATTATAGACTTTGAAGGGATTTTGAAAGGCTGTTTTCATTTAAACCAATGGTTTTCCAACTTTTTTGAATGTGTCCTATCAGGAAGAAATAGATAGTATGTGTACACCTACACTGACACACACACACACACACACACACACACACACACACACTCCTGAAGTAAAACTTATGTCAAACAATATTTACTCTTACTATGTGATATGCCTCAATATTTTCTATTCTACTGTTTAGGAACTATTGCCCTTTTTCCTTTTGTTTTTAATGTTGATTGTTACTCACTAAATTGATTTCATGATCTGTTAGTGGATGACTACCCACAGTTGAAAAATGACGCTTTAACCATTTCACAAAATGGTGAATGTGAGATCTGAGGACTTTCCCTCATTTTGCCCGAACCTCCCATGACATTTGATGCCTTCCCTCATTGGGGCATCAATCCCCAAACTCAACTATGGTCCATGATAAGCTCTTTTGTGGCTAATTTCACAAGGTTTCCAGAACATCATTAAAAGAAAAAAAGACTTTATTGAGGCTTACTACACTGTGAACAACATTTAGCCCAAATATGCTGAATCAGTGAGTAGAAGTCTCTGTCTAATGGCAGTGAAAGTTCTGAGTTACAAAGACACTACTTCCCCATGGATAGATTTTTTTTTAAGCCTGAGTGATAAAATTTTAGAGCCAGCAGAGACTTAAGCAAATCTAGTTCAACCCTTTGATTTGATGACAAAAATATTCCCATGCACATTTGAGGAGTTCAGAGCATGAGTATCACTCCCTTATCAACAATATTTTAAAAAACAGCATTTGCTGCCATGAGCAGATACATTTTAAACAAACAGAATGTTTATGTTGTAAGAAAGAAATGACACAGGACTAAAGATTTTTAGCATTATCGAAAATACTAGAAATATTATTTTTAGTATTTAAAAGGGAATAATGTTAGTATCTTAGCTCTGTTTTTTTAAAAGTGGTCATAAGAACTGAGTTGTAGAAGCCTTATACTTATGACCCACACATCTGCTTCAGAAAATACTTCTATAGCATGGATTTTCCATTATTTAGACATTCAGCAAATATAATTTGAGAACCTAGTATCTGTTCTCAAGCAGCTTATATTATAGTGAAATATAAAATGCTTGTTTTTTATATTAAAAATTATGTTATCCAGGAAATAATACATCATAAACAGTGTGTATTTCATGGTCAGACTTTATGGGTGTTTTATTTGACATATTTGATCTACCACTCTGGATCCTAGTTTCTGGGCTGGGATCTAGACTTTTTCATTTCAAGTCCTCTTGTACTCAGCACTCTATCTCACTAGTTATTTTATTCATTAATTCAATAAATATTTTTTGAATACCTTAGATCTATCAAGCACTATTCTAGATCCTGGAGTTATAGAAGTGACCATGAAAAACCAATGTTCTGCATTCAGGGAAATTATACTGAAGGAGCCCATTATGAGTATAGAACCCCCACCCACCAGCTTAGTTAATCAGATCCTTTGGAAAAGTATTGTACTATGTCAAATTTTACAAATATTGATGCCCCAATCTCCAACGACACCATGAAGATGTGTTTAACAAGGGGAATTCATTAGGTTTCTTAAAAGTGAGCACATTAGCCTACATTGCTGGATGTTGCAAAGAGCAATCCCTAAATATGATTCTTCGCATTCGATTTTAACCACCACAGTTATAATGTTATCCACCAATCATAATTGACAAAGACACATGGAGGGGAAAAATGGATAGAAGGAATGTGGTAGGAAGGCAGGCTACAGGGAAGGAAGGTATACTCAGAATGAGGGAGCAAGCAAGTTTAAAATTCAAGATGTACCCATATTATTTTCAGTGTCATGACTAGACAGAATAATGACAAAATCTAATATCCCCAATTCCAGTAGAGTTGCGTCTAGCAGAAGTGAAAAAAAAAAAACAAAAAAAACAAAACTGTTGGCACTCTGCTTTCAGAATTGCATTGTTTTGATGTTCTGACTCAAGTCTTAAGCATGACATTTCACGATGGGCTAAGCTGTGGAGCAACCACACCCTATTCTTGGCAAAAGTATATATCATATTACATTACCAAGGAGAGAACAATGGAAAGTTTTTAAAATAATAAATAAACACCAAATCTTATTTATAAATCTTGTCAAGATATTCAAGGACTTGCCTAGGTCCACAGCGAACCCGCTGTTTGTTTGCTGTATAAGATGCCACATGCAGAGTAACTGCTTGAACAGCAAGCTCCTTTTCCATTTCAGCGTCTTCAGCCCTAACCATGGGGGGACCATCCTCTTTAGTAGTAAAAGTAGATCCAGGTTTTATGGCTGGACAGGGTCCAGGGCACTCAAAGTGAAGCAGACGGTTGTGAAGAATTATTTATGGCAGATTTTGTGATGCCTGTGTCGTGCTCTGATTTAATGGGAGGAAAGTGAAATCTGAAGCAGAGTGAATTCAATTTCCAAATTTTACTACGTGTACACACAAATTTTTATACTGGGATACTATTGCTGCCCCCAGCTTCTTTTCATAGATTTCATTCTTTGCAAAAGTGAGTTGCTTCTTGAACAGACCCATGAAAAGCCGACATTGGTTCATCCACAAGAAGTCTTAAAGCTAACATTTTTTCAAGTTCACCCAACGAACCTTTTCTACTGTGACACACACAGTGTATGACATCTCTGTCTATGATGAGCAAACTCACATTTCGATGGAAATCACCCCTCCAAATGAAGAGAAAATAGTTATAGAATCCTTAAGCAAATGACACCAAAGGTTACTTTTGCTGGTTGTTCATAAAAACATCATATTGGCCTGTGGTAACATTGGCCATTTAAGAACATCACAACATTGCTATTTTGCAAGGAAAATTAAGTTCATGTGTTCAGTCTAATTTTAATAAGTGTAACTATTAAAGCAAGTCTTTATTATATTTTGTACCTCATCTTCAAAGAATATTGCAAATCTAACGAAGTTGCACAATTAAAGAATAAGCAATAAAAATCTTAGTTAAGAAAGATAATACATGACTGTACAGACAAATAAATATCAGTATCAAATTTTATTATGTATCTGATTTGAAAATATACCCAAATATATTATTATTGGTAAGAATATTTTGTGTGCATCATCTCTTTTTACTTTGGTAAGCAAATTATATTGTTACCAGGGGCCCGGTGCACGAAATTCGTGCACTGGGTGGGGGGAGTGTCCCTCAGCCCAGCCTGCCCCCTCTCACAGTCTGGGAGCCCTCAGGCGTTGACCCCCATCACCCTCTAATCGCAGGATCGGCCCCTTTCCCAGAGGCGTCAGGACTGGGCAGGGGACCCCCAGCTCCCCACGGTTGCAGGCTCTGCCCCTGCCCAGGCCTAACACCTCTGGCCAAGACCTTGGGCTTGTGCAGGGGACTCCCAGCTCCCCGCGATCTCCCGCTCTGCCCCTGCCCAGGCCTAACGCCTCTGGCCAAGGCATTAGACCTGGGCCGGGGACCCCCAGCTCCCCACGGTTGCAGGCTCTGCCCCTGCCCAGGCCTAACGCCTCTGGCCAAGGCATTAGACCTGGGCCGGGGACCCCCAGCTCCCCACGGTTGCAGGCTCTGCCCCTGCCCAGGCCTAATGCCTCTGGCCAAGGCGTCCAGCCCGGGCAGCGGGGACCCATAGTGGCAGCGGGGGTGCCGTGATTGCGTGGGCTCCGCCCCTGCCCCTGCAGGACTCCTTTGGCTGAGGCGTCTGGCCCAGCCAGCGGGGACCCGCAGCTGCAGCAGCCCCGCGATTGTGGGCTCCGCTTTAGGCCCAGGCAAGGGACCCCTAGCTCCTGGGACTGCCAGCTTCAACCGTGCCCAGCTCCCATCGCTGGCTCCACCCCTACTTCCTGCTATCACTGGCCAGGGCAGCAAAGGCACCTGATTCTCTGATCATGGCTAGGGGGCAGGGCAAAGGTGGCCCCAGGGCCGCCTTTGCCCTGCCCCCCAGCTCTTAGTTCCCCCCTGGGTATCTGATCACTGTCAGTGGCAGGGGGGTTCTTCCTGCTTTCCCTTTCGCCTCCCTGCATTGTGCCTACATATGCAAATTAACCGCCATCTTTGTTGTCAGTTAACTGCCATCTGAGTTGGCAGTTAATTTGCATATAGCCCTGATTAGCCAATGAAAGGGGTAGCATCGTACGCCAATTACCATTTTTCTCTTTTATTAGTGTAGTTGGTTCATAAGTCATTGCATATAAGTATTTGAAATATATCACTTTTGTTCATATGTGAAGTAGATGTAAATGCATTTCCCTTGCATTTTTATTTAATCTACCAAACCTCAGTCATTATTATATTAGACTGGTATGTCAGAATAACATTTAAAGAAGAAATGAAATTGCATTTACTTGTAGAACAATAAATTGCTTGCCTTTATCTGTCTAACATAGACCTTTGGACTGAGAGAAAGGAGAAATAGAACAGACACTGAACCAATAATGGTCTTTGAAGAAATAGGCAGGAAAAGGATTAGACATTAGGAAATAACATTTGACTTCCTTGGTCCATTCATTAACAGTTGGGATATAAATATTATTTATAAACATATATATATATATATATATATATATATATGGTCTGTGTGTTTAAGGTATACATAATATAAATTATGTATATGTGTATGTATGTGCATAAAGTATTTTAAAAATAACAAAATGGCTATGTATTACCCATTACCCAGCTTAAGAAATTGACTGTTACAAAAGTCTTTGAAGACGTCTGTTTAGGTATTAATTTATTCATTCAACAAATATTTATTGAAAACACACTATGTGCTTAGATCCTGTGCTAGATATTGGATACAGTGTTAACAAAACTGGAATAGTTCTTGCCTTTATAAAGCTCCAAGTCTAATGGGAGAGAGAGAGACCTGAGTATATAATCACACAAATGAATGTAAATACAAATGATTCATAACTATGAACTATGATGGGTTCTGTACAAGAAGGCATTGAAAAGAAACAACAGGAAAGGCCAATTTAGATTGACAGATCTAGGAAGCCTTCTCTGAGGAAGATGAGGACTGATTGATTAACTCCTAAGATGAGGCATGAGGAACTGTCAGAGCATAATCAGTAGAAGCATGAGAGGAAGAGCATGCCAGCCAGCAGGAAGAGTGAGCACAAAGGCTCAGGGAGCACAGTCCCATTTACATTTATGTTGAAAGAAGGACATCCAATCTACATATGTGAAAACTTAATCCAAGAAATAATTCTCTAACATTTGTTCTCCTTTTGAGTGAGGGTGGCATTGTTGACATAACATGGTAAAACTTGTGCTCACTTTATTTATTTTTAACTTGTAAGAAATGTAGTAATCAAACATGGCAGCACATCCATTATTATACTGAGTTCCACACTTATTTGGCACAGGATTAGGAGCTCACATCAGGGGATTTCACTGGGACTGCTTTTACACAGGTAACTTATTTTTTTATTTTATAATCTTTTTTCCCTTCCTTAAAATTTTATACTGTGTAAATATGTAGCACATAAAATTTTACCATGTTAACTATTTTAAGTGTACAGTGCTGGCATTAAGTACATTCAAATTATTGTGTAACTATCACCACCATCCATCTCCAGAATTTTAAAAAATTCACCAGCTGAAACTCTGTACACATTAAACATTCATTCTTCATTCCTCCTCCTTCCCCAGCTTCTGGCAACCACCATTCTAGTTTGTCTCTATGAATTTGACTGCTCTAGATACCTTATGTAAGTGGATTCATACATGTCCTCAAGTTTCATGCATGGCGTAGCATGTGTCAGAATTTCCCTCCTCTTTAAGGCTGAATAATATTACATTGTCTGTAAATACCACATTTCATTTATCCATTCATCTGTCAACAGAATCTTGGGTTGCTTCTACCTTTCGGTTATTGTGAATAATGCTGCTGTGGACAGGGGTATCCAAATATCTGTTTGAGTTTGTTTTCATTTCTTTTGGTATATATCCAGAAGTGGAAGTACAGAATCATAGGGTAATTCTATGTTTAATTTTTTTAAGAAACCAAGCTTATGGTTTTTAATTCATACTTGCAACAAACGTTGCATGCCAGGCGGCCATGCCAAAGGCTGGGAAGGAATAGACAAGACACAGACACTACCTTCAAGGCTTCCAGGCTAATGTTTCAGTAGTTTGTTGTTGTTCTTATTGTTGATGGTAGTAATGATTTAGAACTGATTGATTAACTCCTTTTCTCAGTCTTCTTGAGATAGTAATATATTTGTACAGTATATGATTAGAGTGCCCTCATGACCCTAAGCTTCAGTAACTTGAGGCTTTGAGTAACTGAGTCAACTAGAATCAGATGGGAACAGTACATGTACATTGTCCTATAAATCAGATGACTCAGGACATCCCCAACCCTTCCCCCATGTACACCATCTATACTAATAATCTATACTAATAAAAGGGTAATATGCTAATTAGACCAGGTCAACCGGATATCTTCTGGTTGTCCGGTGTTCCTTCTGGACGAAGCCACGGTGGCAGGGGCTGAGGCAGAGGCAGTTAGGGGCGATCAGGCCAGCAGGCAGAGGTGGTTAGGGGCAATTAGGCAGGCAGACAGAGGTTGTTAGGGGCGATCAGGCTGGCAGGCAGAGGGGTTAGGGATGATCAGGCAGGCAAGCAGGCAAGCGGTTAGGAGCCAGCATTCCCGGATTGTGAGAGGGATGTCAGACTGCCCGTTTAGGCCCGATCCCTGCAGTTTTGGCAGTCTAACATCCCCTGAGGGGTCCCGGATTGAAGAGGGTGCAGTCCAGGCAGAGGGAACCTCCCTCTCTCCCCCGTGCATGAATTTCATGCACTAGGCCTCTAGTCTGCAATAGTAGCTTGAAGAGAAAATCATTTCAGCTAAATTAGAAACTTGATTAATAGAACCAATACAAACAAAATTCTAGTATTATTATGTGTTATCATTCTGGTCACAATAAGGAGGAAAGAGAATATATCCTCTTTTTTTTAAGGACATTATTTGGAATGGCACCTATACCTTCATTTAAATCTCCTTAAGAAGAACTTCGTCACATGGTCATCATACATAGCTGCAAGAGAGGCTAGAAAATGTCTCTTTTCTGGATAGCCATCTATGTTTGTTACCCAAGCAAAAAAAAAGAATGATAGATATTGGGAGACACTTAATATTTCTGCCACGGGTATGTTGTTTTAATTTTATTGTCCTTAAAATGCAGGCATGGGTTTAAAAACCAAGCTATTAAGTACAAAAGTGAATGTATATGAGTAAACATTCTATGTACAAGGCCATGCTGAGGCTGACAAGACCATTTCTATCTTGGTCTTAGAAAAGTGAGCAGCACAGAGGGAGAGATGGGGAGGTGCAAAGGGAAGATATGTAACCAAACATTGAAACCAAATGTGAGGCCTGTGTGACCATCTGGACAAAGGTATACTTCTCTAAAGATCATGAGAAAACCATCATAGTCACGTGCCTTGGACCTTACTGCCTATTTATTTTGCGCACTGCAGACATGCCTCCACTGGTATTCATCCTAGAAGTTTGCTCAGGTGACACATCGAACTTAGCTTGCTGAACTTAAATGCAAGAAACCTCCAGGCTAGGACTGTATCCCATTCAGCTGTTCCCAAAGGCTTTTGTGATTGGCTCTGACCCTATAACCAGATCTAAGGACCAAAGGTTCTTCCCTTCATCTTTGGGACTCTCTGCTTTCAATAACTACTAGTTTCTGTGCTATGAAACCAACATTATATTTTAACTTCTAGGAAATACACATGTTAAAAAAGAAATCTCTGGATTCTTTTACCTATTTTTACCAATTGTACTCCATATTTCACTGTCAAAACACTTGCATATTGGTAATGTTCTTGTTATTGGCTTGTATTTAATTCTTTATGTTTTTATTCTGTATAATTTTTCCCTTTTGCCATACTTACCAATTTCAAAGTTTCTTCATGAAAATTTTTTCAAAAGAAAGGCCCACCACGTTTTCAAGTAGGAAAGATAAAATATCCAGTTTTACCTACCAGCTCCATGTCCTTTTATGAAACCTAAAAAACAAACAAACAAAAACCCACTATATTGTAAGTAATTTTTAGTTATAGATTTATAACTTATAGTCTTGTTTTTCAAGATTTCATTATATGACAATATTTTTGACCATATTTATAATTGTGATCCTAGATAAACTTTCTAACTTAATAGGGAAACCATTCATCCACTTGGTGTTAGCAAATACAACCAACATATAACAGGAATAAAAGTACAGGCTCACAATGATCTATTTTATTTTAGAGAAAGAGAACTCTGGTTTTCTGTGGTTTAATTGCTATTTTGAAATTCAAATCTTATTCATTTTTTATTTAGATTTGCCTCAGTTTTCAGAGACCATGTTTTCTTTTGTAACTCTTCTGCTTGCTTTGTTTTTTTTTTGCTTCTGCTTTTCTCTCTCTCTCTCTCTCTTTTTTTCTGCTACCATATTAGTAGACATAGCATATGTTCATTAACTCATATGTTATTTTGACAAGTATTTATCTAATGTCAGTTATGTACTAGACCTTGTGGAGAAACTGACATTAGGGCTACACTTTTGAGGCAGAGATAAGAGTAAGGGCCTTCTAGGCAGAAGGGACAGAATGGACAAATATATGGAAATGGGAGAGCTTGGAGTACTGGGGCAATATCAGGAATTTCAATTGGGCCGGAGCATGACTTTCTATTATCCTGGGACTGGAAGCAGATCAGGACGTCCTTGAATGCCAAGCTGAGGAATTTGGCTTTTGCACTTTAATCCCACTCTCTCTGTATTGTCTATAAATCTGTTAACACCCCTTCACCTTATTGTCTGGCTCTGGTATAATTATTTTATCTGTAGTGGATGATGTCATGGAAATAGTACTGAACTAAGAATCAAGGGTCTTGGATTTATATATTACATTTGGGTTTAATATATGAATATTGCAACCATAATTCAAATGTCAGCCATTAACGTGGTGTCTCTCTTTGTCAAAAAGGCTACAAAAGTCAGTGTATTTGTTGCCATATTCTCTGTTTATCATGCCTGGCACATAGTAGGTGCTCTGTAAGTGTTTGTTCAATATAATTCAACTAGAGGCCCGGTGCACAAAAATTCGTGCACTGGGGGGGGGGGGGGGGGCAGGGGCGGGCTCTCAGCCTGGCCTGCGCCCTCTCGCAGTCCAGAAGCCCACCACCTACCATGGTAATTATTTATTGAGCTCTTATTTTGTATCAGGCTCTGAGCTAGACTGCAAATCCCTCACCCAACTGCCCACAACAGCCCTACAGTGCTGAGTGTTACTCTCATCATTTAACAGCTTAAAACAAAACAAAACAAACAAAAACAAACACAACTGGGCTCAGACACTTTAGGTAGTTTATTTCCTTAATGTGTTTTTGGTAATCAGTAGGGCAGCTAGGATTGAACAGATTGGCTCCAAAATCTGGGTTCTTTGTACTACACCAAGCAGTCTTCAGAATTCCTCTCTGTTACTGGCTGGGGTCACAGATTCAAACCAAGTACCTACTGTGTGAGAAGCCCTGAACTAAGCATTGCAGACAATAGGAAAAAATGTAAGCTGAGACTCTTAGTGTTTTGGGCAGCTAGAAATGAATCAAACCAAATTTTAAAATGTGTTATGTTCCTTCCATATGGAACATGCAGTGCTAGACACTTTGTAGGGAATGGGAGACTGTGCGATAAAGAATTTAAAAACATGTTTTTCCCCTTTAAACAGTCTAAAATAGTGTGGGTCAGGGTCAGTAAAAGCCTACGTCTCACATGTTCCTATCTTCTCTCTGCTTACTCTTTTCTCACCCACAAAGCCCTTTTCTTTTCATCTCGTAAAGGACTCTGTATCTTAAGGTCTTTTTCAATTTCTATTTCTTATACTTGGGTACTCCTCACTGAGTTCTCAACTGGCAATGACCTCTCTCTTCTCTAAATTCCTATGGCCCTTTAATCTACAAAGGGGCAGTGTTGCTTAATGGTTAGGAACACTGATGGCCTGGGTTCAGATCTTGGCCTTTCCCCTCTCTGGGTATGTGATCTTAGGCAAGTTATTTAATTCTATGGGCCCCAATTTTCTCCTTTGTTAAAGGGGGTATATCAGTCAAGTATTCTGTTCCAGAGAACAGAATATATCCTTGCTAATACTATATAATAAAAGGGTAATATGCAAACTGTACCCTCAACCTGGAGTTTGACTGGAGTTTGACCAGGAGGCAGGGCTGGCCTGCCAACCTACTGAGTCCCCTTACCCCCCCAGGGATGGGGTCAGTTGGCCAACTGCCCTCGTCGGCAGGTGGTCTGGCCAGACCCCACCCGTGCAAGAAATGGTGAGCCAGGCCTCTAGTATATGGGGTGTTAATCAACTAATAGAAAACTGGAAAAAGTCTCTGGTTTGAACTTTTTGAAGACTCCCATGCTACTCTACAGCAACAGATCACCATAGGAGCAGCTGCCTCTTGCATAACCAGGAAGTCCCCTGCTGAATGGAAATGCAAGGGCTTTAAGAACCTTGCCCACATTCTTTGATCCATCTAGAACTGCCTCTTGCCACCTACAAATGTAGTGAATGGCTAGCATGACTGCAGACAAAGCACATTACTCTGTAGTCATTTTTATAAGCAAAAGAGCAAAGTGTGGTCTCTTTCTCACTTTCACCTTCCAAATATTATGGAAGTGTTTCTGAGTGGCCAAATCTAAGTTACATCCAATGCCTTAGCTGCAAGGGAGTCTGGGAAATGTAGCTTCTTGGTTTCTGGCCTCTGTTTCAGGAGGGCACTGGTTGGGGTGAATGTGGATGCTGATCTGCCATAAATAACATCCATATGGGGATAATAAGTATACAGATATTGTAGAGTTGTTGTGATAATTAAAAGAAATAATAGCTATAAAGTTAGAACAATGCCTGGCATGTGAAAGACTCAATAAATGTAACGATTCTCATCAACTTTTCAGAGAGTTGTCCAGGTCAAAGTCAAACCACTTAGATACAGTCCAATTTTTCACCTGCTAATAAGTAACTTTGATGAGCCTACTTATTATAAAAGCACTATTTTCCTCATCAATAATTGAGGGTAATAATTACTCTCTACCTTATAGAGTTTCTGCTTATATTACACTAGGTTATGTGTGAAAGATGATTTGAAAATTTTAGCAAACACTCCAATCGCTTGTGTGCTAACTGGGTATTAGGTGAATTGGAGAGCTACAGTCACCTGCTCAAATTCCAGCTCTGTCCCTGAGACCAGCAGTCAGCTTCCTGTAGTTTTATCTTATTCATTCGCACACCATTTTTCCGCCCTTTAATTTTCAGAATTAGCTAGGGAAATCGGACAACTTCCATGCATGCCCGTGAGGACAGTAAGGCGCAGGTGCCACCATAACCACCTCTTTCAAGAGGGGAGATGAGGCCTTACCCGGCTCGTCATGCTCCCCACCCCTGAGTTCTTTCCAGAAGACCCTCTGCCCTCTTTACCCCAGTTACTCAACTGGCGGGCCATGTGAGAAGGCCCAACCTCAGGAAGAGACAGGTGGCTCCAGCGTGAACACTGTAATGTACTCTCCCCAGGGAGAGAAATTCCGAGAGTTTAGCTCCCTCTTTCCTGCCATAAAGCACACTGAATGTTAACAGCTTGCTCCTGTCCAAGCTGGTGTTTTTTAAATTAAGGATTGTTAAATCCATACCATTTGGAATGATGCTTCAGACAGCCCTGACACTCTTGCTTCTGCTTTCATTTCACCTAATACATTGTGCAGGGAGCCGGTAACCAGTGTTACGGCAGCCGGGGTTGCTGCTGCCGCTGCTGCTGCTGCTCAGACACTGGCAGACGGCTTTAATTTAGATACCTGAAGAGGAAAAAAGGAACTCGGCCAACGCCCTGCTCACATGCCATAAGAGGCCTTTCCCAGGCTGCCGTTAGCATGGAGCTAGATTACCTAGGGTTTGATGTTATTTTTCCTCGGTTCTGATAAAGGTTTTAGAAATGACAAAGAGAGGAGACAGAGAAGTTATACCCTAATATGAGATACTTTCTATTCTCAGGTAGTGTGGGCCTATGGTAAACCTGGGTAGCCTGCCTCCTGCCCCCTTGCCTTCACTATAAACGATCCCCTCCAACCACTATGACACCACTACCAACACACGCACACACACACACACACACACACGCGCGCGCGCATGGATGAGTACATATAAATGATGAGAGAGTACAAGTCAGAAGGCCTCTTTCAAAGGCCAGTTCCAGCCAGTGGAGCCTGAGGCGAGTCACTTCACCTCTTAGAGCCTCAGTTTTCACATAAAATGGGGTGAGTTACTTAACTAACTTCACAGAGTAGTCATAAAGGTCGAATGAGATTGCGGGTGTAAAATCATTTTGTAAACTTTAAAGATACCACATAAACTTCGCTAGTTATCAAAATTCACCATACCAGAAATTCACCTCCATCACCCTAACACACGTTGGTTTTGTTCTCCTATTTCTGAAGTAACAGTAAGCTTGTTTGCCCTAGAATGCTTAATGCTTGACTGTGCAACTGCTTTCCCTCATTTCTAGGGGCATCCCCCACCCAGAAAGGAAATGCTACAAGCATAGGGACCAGGAGCATGAGACACTGTGGTGGGCATCCTCCTGACAGTCAGAAATGATTTAGAGCTTGACTTAAAAAATATTCTACTATAAAGTGGAGGTGGTGGTGACCGTCTTGCTGTACATTGACATGTCCATCAAAGCCTAAGGAAATCTCTGACTCGACCATCTAGACCAGCCGTGGGCAAACTACGGCCCACAGGCAAGATGTGGCCCGTTTGAAATGAATAAAACTAAAAAAAAGAAGACCGTACCCTTTTATGTAATGATGTTTACTTTGAATTTATATTAGTTCACACAAACACTCCATCCATGCTTTTGTTCCGGCCCTCCGGTCCAGTTTAAGAACCCATTGTGGCCCTTGAGTCAAAAAGTTTGCCCACCCCTGATCTAGACAATATTTATTTCCAAAGCAGGAAGGAATCTAGACTAGCATATAAGTGGCTACCAGTTATTCTCTTATCATACCAATTTTTTCTATTCTTCTACAAATGGTATTGTACTATTACCATTCTTGCTATTATTCCTTCTCCACCACCTCTTCTGCCCTATTGACCTGCCTCATGAGTGAAGTTTAGGTGTGAGGAGGGAGATAAAATATTCCTTTTTTTATTTTTTTTATTTTTACATAACTAGTTGGAACTCTACAGCTAGTAACTGATAGAAGAAAAAACCCAGTGGCAGAAAGCTCTAATGTGTAAAAGAGAGAGATGTAACATAGCTTCATAAATGAAAGGTTATTTCAATCAATCCGTTTTTAATATGATAAAGACTTCAGATCACACCATTCAAGTATTTTTACAATTACTCACGAATACTCTTCAGCTTATGAGCCTTCACCAATTTTTGAAAGACTCGCGAAATGAATCTTTGTGAAAGAGAAAATCACACTTTAGGAACAGAGCCTCTGTGGTATGGATTAGTACTATCCATTTTCCTAGGTGAAGAGAAGGGGAATCCTTGTATGCCCTTGACTTTCCTCACAGGTTAAAAATGGGAATTTTAAAGCTCTGCTGTCTTTAATTGATATGTCATAGGAAAACCCAGTAGCCTGAAGTTGAACAACCTGCTTTTCCTCACCTTTCTGCAAAGCAGCACTGCAGATCTGTATATAGGCAGACCTGCCTGTATTCACATGCCTACTATGGCTTCATCAGGTTTTCCGTATTTGTGTGTTTCATGCCTCTTGTCGGTATTTTTTTTTTTATTAACGAAAGGAAAGAACATTAGTCCTAAGTGTCTTCTACCCTATATATATAGCCTATCAAGAGATCTACAAAGGAAAAACTTCCTGGCGACCCACCTATGGAAATGTAAGGCCAAGTTTGCTATTTCATTCTTTCAAAAACCCAGTGATTTCCTTAGCAGATAAGGAGAAAGACGTCCTTGTTGGACACTTGACATTTTCCTAAAACTGTAATAAAATCCCCTCTGGTAGAGTGAAATCTTGCTCGCTGGTGGATTAACAGGACTCAGAAGCTTCCTGCCCTTCCCTTGGCCTTGTCATCATTTCACTGCTTGTTAGCACTTCCTCCAGGCTGGGCTGGACCTGGAGGGTCATCTCTCCATCCACTGCAGGAGGGAGAGGAAAAGGAGGCAAAACTCACTTCAGCCTTTTCTGCTGCATTACAGCAGCTCTGATGAAGGACACGAAGGAGGAGGCTGAAACTGTCGGTTAAAAGGTTTGGGGATTAACTGAGGATTTAATTCATCCTTTTTTTTCTCTCCCCTCCTAACGCAGACAGTTGAGAGTTGGCCATGTGTCAAAAGCAGACTGTTCTTCAACCTCAAATTTCAGTGCCAGTCATCCCTGCCTTTGTTAAGGTCTTCTTTTTAAACGAGTGGATCTAAATTTCTAATTGTGCCTTTAGCCTTAGTAAATCTTGGGTGTTTAAAATTGTCACTTTGCAAAGAATCAGCTTCCATTTTTTTTTTTTTTTAGATCAAGTCAATACACTAAGTAACTTATGCCACTATTTAGGTTTAGGGAGTAACTTTCAAAAATTTATATAGTCTCCCTTCTCCAAGTCAAGGGGGAAAATAAAGAGCAACTTTATGGAAGAGGAATAAAGCCGTTGTACAGCACACATTTAAAGGGCACATTAAGTCAGGTTTTGTCTATGATTCTCTCCCTTTATGGCATATGTTATATATTGACAGGGATTAAGTTTCTCTCCTGAATGGAACAATACAGAGTCACAGGGAGCTACTGTACTTTACAAAGCCACAGGCATCAGCACAAGCAAATGGCAAAACAGAAATGTATCTCACAAAGAACTAACCAGGTTAGTTCATAGCACAGGGCTTGGCTTCATCGTCTGCAGTTCTGCATCTTTTGCATTTCTCTCCTGGCTCTGCTGCGTGCTCTGCTCTCCTTTCTTTTTCGTCCTTTTCCCCTTCTCTTTTTTGCTCGCACTGTTACACTTTCTCTGTCCCCCTGGCTTTGTTATTCAGCATGTCTGATTAGCAGGAGCCTGATTGGCTGGCTGCCTGCTCCGAGAGAGATTCCATTCAGCTTACCCCCCACCCATCCACCTACCCACCCACCCCTAGTCAGGAAATGTGAGCGGGGCTGATGGAAGCTGATAGGCAGGGCTGGAGTGTTAGCACCAGGACTGGATGTGACAGCAGGCAGAGGAGCACTTAGCAGCTTATTCAGTGTCCGATCCGGATTCCGGCAAGGATCCAAGCATGGAATGCTGCCGTCGGGCAACTCCTGGCACACCGCTCCTCTTTCTGGCTTTCCTGCTCCTGGTAAATGCCTTTTCCTTTTTATACATTGCTATTGCCATTTAGTCTGGGTGCTGTTGGGGTGCCGTGTATGTGTGTGTGTGTCGGGGGTGGGGGGGAGTATATCTTGATCTTCAAACGCCAGGTAAAATAATTTACATGCTTAAAAAAAAAATTCTTTCAGAACTTTAACCCCAACTTCTCAAGCAAAATAAAGTCTGCCAGACGTTGTGGGATCAGTGAGAGGTCTATAATAATATCGAGACACGAACTTTGGGATAGACTGCACAGAGTTTGCGAGCTGGGGACTGTACAAATGATGGTGTGTATGCTTGGAATTTGGATGACAGGCGTCCTCAGATCACTCACTCACTGCTGTGTTCCCGGAATTTTTTGAAGGATGGGCTATGAGGGGCTTTCCCCCACTGCCGTTAGGAACTCTTTTCCCTCTGTGAGCATGTGCGGCGGAACCAGGTAAAAGAGGGAACGAGCGCCTCTTTGCAGCCAACCCAGATTATAGCTCATAATTACTCCAAGTCATGTATGGATACAAGTTAATGCTGCTATTTATGAATTGAGGATTATGGTCTTTGATCTCAGATCTGCTTTTGAAGAAGAAGAAAATGCTGACTTTCTGTACGGCTGCTCTCCATAGTCGCAGTGATAAGATGCTCTGCTCTGGAACATCAGCACACTCTGCATTTTTGACTCAAAGTAAATGTTCCATTGTGACTCATACTTGGTTTTATGGGCAGAAAATGAACATTTACTGTCCAAAAAAAATCTACACTCAAAATATTAATAGCAATGCACATTTTTTAAACCAGAGTGTTCTGGGCAGGCAGCTTAGTAAACCTCATCTGAAGGTTTGATTCCAAAATTTGCACACACTGATTCCAAACAAACGTGATTGTAGCTCTCCCTGTGACATTTATGGATGCCCACACTTCCTCAGGAGGCAACAAGGCCAGGGGGGGACAAGGTAAACAGGCAGCGAATTATGTAGGTTGCATTGATTCGTCAATGATGAAGGAATGTTTTGTTCTGATTACACTCTGACAAATTTGATCTGCACTATAATTATGAAGAAGGGAAGTAAGCCATTTGGTACAAATTGAAGATTCATCAGATAGAGTAATCAGACAGTGATTAACAATTTTATACATTTCCACTTATTTGCATCATTGTCGCCAAGAAATCATAATGCTACATTGCAAAGGCTATAAATATAGAAATGTATTTTTAAGATTTCTTGAAAAGTTAAAGGAGAACTGAATTTTAGGCATGAATGGACTGAAGTTTTAGCTGTTTGGAGGAATATAAAAAGCAGAATGCCTAGGTGTGCTTTATGACTACTGAAGCAAGCAATTTATGAAAGGTGTCTCATTTTTTCCATATGGGACGTGTTACTTACATACACACCATTAGGTTGCCTCGTCTTTTTTTTTCTTTGTGATTTTTTAAAAGCATGTGTTATGTTCCCTTCTAATTATATCATGAAGCAAATTACCAGTACACATTACTTTTTTGGTATCTTCCATATGAAGTATGATCTCATTTTACATTGGAAAAAAACTTTCCCATTCAGAAATAGATTGTTTTGCTACTACCCATTTGGTAAATGCATTATATTCCCTCTTTGATATCTTGACTATTCATATTTGTATTTGAGCACATAATGAGACTTATTTCAGGTTTAAAACATAAAACATATTTTGTTTCAATTACAATGATTGTATTGAGGATAAAATGAAATCAAATCCAGGTTTGTTTCATACCTGTATTTAAATGCACAGGGGTCCTGAGAGTTATGGTAGAAAAAAAAGAGAACTGGCAAGTGCCAACATACGCCCCTGTGCCGGGTCCTGTGTGTCTGAAAGGGCCAAACACTAGGCCGGTGGTTTGAAAAGCATTACAAAGCATCCACACAATAAACTTGCAAATAAGACATTTTAAAACCCATTTTAGAGATAAGGGAATACGCTTATATTTGAGTCCCCAAATCAACACATAACGGAGAGAACATAACTTGTTTGCTTTTTACTGTCGTTATAAATTATGTAGCAATGATGGAATCAATGGCATATGCTGATCTTTGGACTTTGAGATACGTAGGCTTTTTGCATCATCTTGGCCATTAAAGATGTGTACAATATTATGCACAGTTGTTACATTTGCTCATTAACTGCCTCCTTTAGCTTTGTAGCTAAAATTAAATTACTGGCCTAAGTGAAGGTAACCTTTAGACTGATCTTTAGTTGACTTAGAACTAGAAGTGTGACATTGTCAACTCAACCCTCAGTCTAGATAGAAAAATTGAACTGGTTGCCTTGTATTTTTTTTTTCTGTAGTTCTTTTATACAAGAGTCTGTCTACTCTTAGAATTAATTTAAGCAATTTTGAAAGATCCCTTTAACTTAGTTGCAAAACACTCTGTTTTAGCGGCAAGCCAGTTTCTACTTCAAAACAGCCTTCTATCACTGGCAGTTGAATCATCGTATCATGCCTTGCTTCGTGTGTACAAACCTCGAATGTGGTTCACCAAAGCCCTTTTTATCTGGAGCATTGTTCCTGAGAGAATGCAGTCCCTGTGTCTATTGTATCTAGTTTAGGTTACCACCCATACTTTCATGCAAAGCTCATACACCATGGACTTAATTTTTATTCTGGACACAGTAGGACAGTAGTACTGACCAAAAGGTTTTCATCCTGATATTCAGGTCAAATGAAGCCACATAACCCAACTTTCCACATCTTCCCACCCTGCTTTCCTTTTTCATTCTCCTTTTCTTTTTTGTCCCAATTGTGTAGCTCAAAAGGAATGTGCCAGAAACCATGACCAGCCATTGACATATGTGTCCATCTAAACTTGAAGTCAAATCACTTCTTGTCAGAAAGGCATTTAACCAAATTTGCATTTGCTTTTTGTTTCTTTTAAGTGGTTTTAAGCTCTTTCGCCTGCTATTGTGGGAGTTGCAAGAGTAACACTCAGAATTATAATAAAGTACATGTGTTTTCCTGTTGAATTTCTTTTTCTTCTCTGCACTAATTTATACATGGAAACTAGTCAAACACAATAGCCCATTCCCTTCAGTCACTCTGGCACTCTCCTCCACTATTATCTAAGTGGATCAATCTTGGATGGCTAGAAGCACCATTAGCTTGTGGAATGAATGTTAAATCCCTTATTTACAGCACACTGTGGTCTGCTCCAATAAGAGGTGTGTGTGTGTGTGTGTGTGTGTGTGTGCACAAACACCTTTTTATACCTATTGTTTATTATCATGCCTAGATTGTCTTTAAATCAAACTTAAGGATTTTTTTACATAAATCTGCAAAACAGTGAGGCATTTCTTTTAACATTATTGTCTTCGTGTTTTTGCAAAGTTTCTTGTCTAGACATGGTCAGCTGCATTTTTGTTTTCTCAGGCTTCTGTTTTTAGTGTCTGGTCTGTTCAAGACCACTTTCTGGTCTCCGTTATTCTTTTCATGTGAACCAGTTCTATTGCTTTATATAAGTTGAGGCAAGTATGTCCAATAGTGGTCACTAGTGAACTACAAAAGAATCCTATTACACCAGGAATTTTCTTCCTTGAAAAACGACATGGACTTTGAAGACTTGTGAGAGAATGAAAAATTAATGTATCCGTGCATTTCAGTAAGTGTTAATACATATTGATTCCTCTTTATCAATATGCATGACTAAGCTAGAAAACACTTCTCTAGCATGTCATGGGGTAGGCTGTTACTCAAACTTAGGAGCAGCACAAACTTTATCCTTATATCCTTATAACAAAATTGAAGGAGATTTAATTTGTGCAATTTTAATCAGTAAAGTGTGGTTAACCCTTAGACTTGGAACTCATTTTTTTAACCCAGTTTACATTGGTGAATTTGGCACAGGATTTATATTTGGATGAGACGTGATCTGGTGTTTTGATTCTCCCCTTTATAATAGCTTAATGAAAATATAATTTAAAGTAATTTCAGAAAAAGATACAGTGTCCTGTGAATTTCTGTATTTTCTGCAACAACTAGTAGAGTATCTTGTGTATATATAGGCATCATAACTGTTGTTGAACTAAATTAAGAGAAGAAAGAACTTACGGAGATTATCACATAGTTCTCTAATTCTCCACATACATATTTGGTGTTTTCTAACTTGATATGTATAGTTCAGTTTCTTTGGTCCAGTGACAACTCTGCTTTGAATGTGTCTATTTCAGGTTCCAGGTCTGATTATTTAAGTTTCTCCCATCTAATTATTTAAGTTTTATTCTACCCTCCCCTCATTATACATAGTATATGGGTTCTTGTGTTCTCATGAGCAGGGTGACTCAAAAGAGACCTCCTCATAGCATGAAAAGCACTGTCTTTTTTTTTAGTGAGAGCATTCCTTGAATCATCATGAATAACCTACTGGTTAATTGTGATGAGATAATGGCAGGAAAATGTGTCTAAATTAAGTTTTGCAGTCTTGCCATTTTCACTAACTTTTTTCTTCTAGAGAGCTGGCTTCAGACTTTATGTTTTCACCAGAATGAGACAAGTCCATGTCATTTTCTGTCTACATCATAACAACCATACCATGTGGTTGAATTTCGGCTTGATTGGCAGTACTGGCTCATGAGCGGCTTAGGACTGGCATACCAGAGGTGATCTCAGTCCTAAAGGATCGTAATTGAAATAGGCCAGCACAGCTGTGTGGGGAGCCTGCCTGCTAACTGGGGTGAGCTGTCGCTATCAACCCCTTCTTTCCATGAGCTCAAAAATAAATGACTAAACCTCCCCCAATTCCCGAACTTCAAGCCTGAAACCTACATTGAATAAAGCTTGACTGTTCTGGTTTCCCCTCTCCGGGACTTTGCTAACTGGAGTGCCCAGCATGTAAGCCCATGAGATGTTTTCTGGCCATGCCATGAAGATGCCCCGATGGTAGTAGTCTGTAGCCAGCAATGACCTCTGGCTTTTTATTTGTTGTATTTCCAGAAGCTCAGTATTTATAAATCAGTTGGGAGATTTTCCTATATTTATTAATAGTCTCTATTTCAGTCATAGAAATAGATCTTATCTCATTTAACCTTCATTAGAAGAAGTACTGTCATTTCTCTATTTGATTACCCCCACCCCAAATTCCACCAATATTTAGCTACATGTATAGGCAGCATTTAATAATTGTTTTTTCAGAGGCATAAATACTTCATTGTATTCTCCATAATATTTTAATTGTAACTTCTCGTTCTTGTGCTTCCTTGCATTTATCGCTGACTCTCTGAATCTCATATTGTGCTTACATGGCTGTCTACTCCACAAAGATGTGGGGGACAACAGAAGGAATGACTGGTTCCTCCCACTCCTCTCAGGATGTCTGGTCATTAGATCCCAATAAATGTTTTTTAATGAATGAATGGGTGGATGAGTAAGAATGACTTGGCAAAAGGAGGTGACAAGAAAAGAAAATACTTGTAAAAAGGGAAAATGTGAACATCCATCTCACAATATGAAGCATTTCACTAATTCTGATGTTGGTAGGACCAAGTCAACAATCCTAATAAATTTCAAGGTGAAGACATCTATTTTGTCTTTCTCTCTCTCTTAAACACATATATCCACACAATGAATAGCAATTGATCAAGAATCTCTCCTGCTGTTGTTAATTAGGATTAATTTTGCATGTTTCATACATTTTATAATTCATTTAGTTTTCAAGTTTTTTTTTTAATGAAATTGATCCTCAGGAAGAAAATGACATTTACATTAGCCACAGTTTTATAAAATTGGAAGGTAGTTATAAACTCTAATTTTAGCAGAGATAATGCTATGGAGTTACAAAAACTCATTTCTTTTTACTGCTTGGCACAGGATAAACTATTTTCTAGCCTTCCCTGTGAGTGGATAGAGCAATATGATTGAGTTCTGGCCTACGGATTATAGTTAGACATGAAATATGGCACTTCTAGGCCTGGCATCTCTCATGTAACCCTCTAAGCACCAAATACTCTCTCTTTTCCTGCCTGCTGGATGCAGAGAATTCAGTAAAGAACTTCAAGAGAGTAGGGAATGGCAAAGCCACCAAATCGAAAGCCTCAGTCCCTGAATGACTACATGGAGCAGAACCCCAATCCGCCACCCTCATAGAGGCACACCTATAAACGTTCATTTAACCATGAGCAAGAAATAGACCTTTGTTGTGTTAAAACACTGAGAATTACGGGTAGGTGTTATTTATTAAACTAAAAACCTTTTCAATTAACATATGCTTCTAATTTAGATGATAAGCAGGCTAGTACTCATTGATATATAAGTACTGATACTACTTTCGATATATTAGGCAGGAAAATTGAAATAGGATGCCAAGTCATCCTAATGGCGATTCAATCTGTGTAGCTGGCACCTTATCACAGACCCAGAATGTGCTGAGTACTGGGGGCGGGGGGGGGGGGGGGGGGGGCGGTGTATATATGCCAGTACTGCAGGAAAAACAGGAAAAATAGGTTCACATCCAGTTTTTAAACATAGGGTCCAGGAGTAAGTGGGGCAGTAATAAATGAGAAGAACCAAGAGAGCAGGACTGTGGTAAACAGTTGCAGTCTGGACTCCTGGCATCTCTCATGTAATCAGCAGAGCAGGACCAACCAACCTGGTCAAGGACACAGAACCACACAGACCCAGGGGGCAGTCAAAGGAAACAAGAAAAGATACCAAGAGGCAAACACAGGCCCAACACCAAAGCAGTTCCAGTGGCAGATGTCAGAAACTCAAGGAGTGAACAGGGACAGAGAGGAAAACAGACTCACACCCCAAAAAATAGCAAATGTTTCACATAGCAGTGTGTGAAGTAAAATGTACTTTTGAAGTATACTTAGTCTCAAACTATCTTTGGTACATTTTTCTAGAGGTCACACTAGTTTTGATGGGTAACCATCTGGGCTGTAGCACTGATGCCATCTCTGTGATGCAGTCACATAACTCACTCCAACTGCTGTCCACTCATCACGCACTGTTGCCCATCCCACCGAACTCTCCAGGGTGCCGTGAGAGGCAAATCAGCATTAGATGTTGAAGTTTTTGTAAACTTCAAAGTACTGTAAAACTTAACGTGATTACTTTAATTCATGTAAAAATCATTTCTCTGTCACCAGCTGCATACCCAACACAAAGTCAAGCTCCATGGAAGATAGATGAAGACACAGTCCTTGTAATTGGGCATTGAGTTGTCAGAGTTATTTTTTAAATATTTCAAAAAACTCTTCCATAGGCAGTGGTCCTATGATGAATATTATTATTTTCAGTTGTCCCTCAAAAAGTCTCATCTAGTAACTTGTCTGTTCCTGCATAGACTCTGTCTTTTTAAAATTCTCTCATTCATGTGTAAATGTAAATTATGGCTTCCTACAGATTACTAATGTGTTATTTTTATGGATATTATCAGTCGCTATTTGACTTCAAACATTATTTTCCCCAACTTCCATAGTTCAGAATATCAATGTGTGCAACAGAACACATTAGAACAGTTTATTTTATTATTTTTATTTTTGTGAGCTTATTTGAGCTAAACTTTTAGTCAACAGTTTCTGGGAAGCAAAATCTCAACAGATTGAGATAATGCTTCTAGAATAGTTTCTTAGGTAAGATAAACTACTTAGGGAAAAATTATTCTCAAAGCAAATTTTTATCATTGTGAGAATTACCATTAATTATGTGTGACCATTATCTAGAGCAGCGGTTCTCAACCTGTGGGTCGTTACCCCTTTGGAGGTCGAACGACCCTTTCACAGGGGTCACCTAAGTACATCCTGCATAGCAGATATTTACATTACGATTCATAACAGTAGCAAAATTACAGTTATGAAGTAGCAACGAAAATAATTTTATGGTTGGGGGTCACCACATGAGGAACTATATTAAAGGGTCGCAGCATTAGGAAGGTTGAGAACCACTCATCTAGAGAGTTTCCATCTGTCCCATTGTCATTGGAGCATCGTGCTGGCCGATTTCAATCTAACATAGTTTTCGCTACGTTGTGTGTACTTTGTAATAACTGAACCATGACAAAAGACCAAGCATATTCCATTTGACATTATATTTCTGTGAGTGAAGTTATTATAGTAGGTTGCATCTCCCTTCCTCAAGTACATTTTTTTCTAAAGTTCTCATTAAAAATAAATTAATTACAATAAAACCCAAAAGGCCTTGTGCATGGAAAGGGGGGATAGTGGAGAGAAAGGAAATAGTAGAAAAATCACACATGTGAGCATACGCCATTTATAATGCAGGAGATTTATTCCACTTCTGAGGCAAGAAATTGCAGGACTCTAATAGTTTCACCACCTGTGAATTATTTGGGTGCACCTCATAAGCGGGTTCTTTCTTCTATTTGTTTAAAGAAATAGGTGGTATGTTCGCCAATTCTACACTACATTAATTTTCACAGAGTTTCCATTTTCATCTTCATTGCTTTTTCAGATTTTTTTCCAAACCTTCTGCCATTCTTCAACTAAAGCTTTGGGTATTTTCCCCTTCAATTTTTGTCCGGGGACTTTGTCTGAGTCAATTCAGTCTGTTGGCACCCATGTTGGGGCAAAGGAGGGAAGGATTGTGATAGCCCTAAGATATCCTGACATAAACTCCAAGAGCCCTAAAGAAATGAGACAGGAAATTATGAGCAACCGATAATCAATTCAAACTGTCCAATAAAATAAATACACCTGACTTTGTTCTCTGAGTAAGGTATGGCAGGGTGTCCGGTTTCTTAGCCTACTTTGCCACCTGTAATCTCAGCCACGATTTGAAGTCTGCCAGAGTATTGTTCAAATATTGTACTTCATCAGTACAACCAGAACTGAAAAAGGGTCATGGAAACTATAAGCACTCCTACTGTTCAGGTGCTGAAGTGAGACTTAGAGGAAAGTTTTTTTTTTTTTTTTTTAGAAATAGTCTGTTTTTTCATTATGTTTGTTATAACCATTGGTCATTCACATCCAATATAATTTCCCTCATGTGCCACACACTTTTACTTTGGGGCTTGTAGCTGGTCTGAGATAACAAACACACATTGAAATTACTGTGACAGAGTTAGTGTAAATGACATTTGGGATCTCGGGACATAGATTCATAGTGTTTTAGAAGTAAATGGCCTATTCGAAGTAGCATAAAATGTGAGTCAGTTGACTGTGATACCTTTGAAGGCAGGAGTTTTGTTTTATTTTTGCTATGGATCTCTTTATATCCCTAGTACCAGGCAAAAAGTTGAATATGAATAATTTAATTGCCTAGTCCAGCCCATTTCGTTTACAGGTAATTGAATTTAAAATATAAAGAAATTTGAGATGTATTTGCCCAGAACACCTACTAGGTAGGATTCCAGATCCTGGAAGCTGTATCTCTTTCCTTGGAGTCTATATTCCTTTGAAAAAAAGAGTTTATTATCTTTCTGTTATACTGTGTGGACTCCATAAGAGCCAGGCGAGCTGGCCTTGGTAGAGCAAGGTTGAAATGTTGAAATGTCACACACAGAAGAAACAACGGAACCAACGAAGCTGATGAAAAAATCATCTTGAGTTAAAACTCAGCGATCATTGTTGGTTTATAAACCTCAGAGCGACCTGGCAAAACAGGGGACTGAAGTATGTAAAGCTTGTCTCTTGCCCTTTTGAGCGAACCTTTTGAGCTGGGCGTGTCAGCATTTTGAAAAACCCTAACTTAACTCTGATGCCGTGTCACATATAGAAATTTTTTGATCTTTGCAACCATAGTAAAACAAAGACTTATATTTTTGATATTTATTTTATATATTTAAAGGCCACTTAACAAAGAAAAATCAACCAAAAAAAAATGAGTTCGCGTGTCCTAGGTTCGCCATCACTGCCCTAGACTGTGCCATGTCAATAGGCTTCATTTCTCTAGCTTTTCATTCAGTGAAAAATCTTGGCGATAGATATGTGAAAATAACTTCATGCTGGATATTGCACATAATAGGTCTCCAAGAAGTATTCACTTCCTTCCAGCTGTGCAAAATAGCATATTTATTGAGAATCTGCTATGTGTGAGGCACTGAGTATACCATGTTGACTTAAAACAGACAGGATTCTAAAGATGAGTCTTTTATTTAAAAATATGTTTTTATTAATTTGAGAGAGAGGAAGGGAGAAGCATGAAGAGACAGAAACATTAATCAGCTGCTCCCCACCCCCAGGGGATCAAGCTCACAACACAGGCATGTGCCCTGACCGGGAATAGATCCAGTGGCCTCTTGGTTCATGGGTCAGTGCTTAACCACTGAGCCACACTGGCCGGGCAAGATGGGTCTTTTCTACATATAATATTTGAAAGCACTTGGGACAGGGGAGGAGAGAAGGGGAGGAATTAATTGGCCAGTACTTTCCATTGGTTTTATGTTGCTGTCATGATATTATTTTCTTTAAACTGTATATTTAAGTATTGCTGATGTAAGGGTTCTCTGCCTAAAGAAATAGACACATTAATTCATTATTTATAGTGATTCAAGAAAGAATGTGTTAGAAAAACTCTAAAACTCTAAAGATTTATATTTAAGGTCACTCCTTCAAGTTATGCCTTTAATTTTTTTCAGGAATCCTCTTTTTCAGTAATACTGAAACCTAAGCTTAATGAATGTACTACGTTGTCTCTGTTTATTTGATACTTAAACACCTGTCTTTTCTGTTGTAGTTTGCTTAAGTAGTGAAACCTTTAAACCAATTCTCTTCAAGAGAATAAAGGGCCTCGGTAGCATACGGAACACTAATGGAAGTAGGGTTTTCCTGAAAAGGTTCAGTTCACTCTGTGGAACCATTAGTATGTAGGACTTTTACAATCTCTGAGCATCATCCTGGTCACCCATCAGCGTGTTCTCAGCTCTCTGCTAGGAGGGACTCTGATTTTCCAACACTTCCGCCAGGTCTCTGTTACTAACCCCAACCTACCTCAATCCAAGGCGGACGTTATTTCCCCGGAACTTCCACTTGGCTAACTTCAGCCCAGCAGTGCTGGGACTCACACCAGTGGGACTGTTATGGCTGTGGACTCAGGATCTTGATTTTGAGAGCCCCATTTATGTTCACTTCAGAGTTCTAGATTATTGAGAGCAGTGACTCCCGGACTTTTGGACTTAACAGGCCATTAAAATTTCAAGAGTAATAAAGTCATGTTTGTAAGTAGGCAGGAAGTATGGAAAATAGATACGAAGCTTCATTTTTTTTTATTTGTTGAGACAGTAAAATAAAGTTCTATTATCATAGTTGTACAAATCTATAGCTATACTAATAAAGGGTAATATGCTAATTAGACCTGACAACCTTTCGGATGTCCTTCCTGACAAAGCCTGGCCCTGGCGAAGCTTCCTGTCCGCGGTCCCGGGCACCTGTGGCAGCGGCCCAGGCAAAGCTGGCCGCCCATAGTCCCCTGAAGCTGCAGCTGGCCCGGGCAAAGCTGGCCCGGATCCTGGGTACCTGCAGCCGACCAGAGAGAGAAGCCCAGGTCCCAGGTGCCTACAGCCAGCCAGAGGAGGAGGGAATCCTGGGTCCCGGGTGCGGGGCTAAGGCAGAGGTGATTAGAGGTGATTAGGCCAGCAGGGGAGCAATTAGGGGTGATCAGGCAGGCAGGCAGAGGTAGATAGGGGCGATCAGGTAGGCAGAGGTGGTTAGGGGTGTGATCAGGCAGGCAGGTAGGCGAGCAGTTAGGAGTTAGTGGTCCCATATTGCGAGAGGCATGTATGCCTGCTGGTTTAGGTTCGATCCCACAGGGGTCAGGCCTAAACCAGCAGTTGGACATCCCCCGAGGGGTCCCAGATTGGAGAAGGTGCAGGCCGGGCTGAGGGACTGCTCCCCCCACCCCACCCCCCCGCCCTGAATTTTGTGTACCAAGCCTAAGTGGCTGAATGACCGATTGCTATGATATGCACTGACCACCAGGGGGCAGACGCTCAATGCAGGAGCTGCCCCCTGGTGGTCAGTGAACTCCCACAGCCAACCTCCCACTGCCAGCCATGGTCCCTCCCCCCAGCCAGCCAACCTTCCGTGGTCCCTCCCCTCGGCTGGCTCCCCGACCCCCACCGATTGGCCCTGATCACAGGCCAGGCCAAGGGACCCCACCTGTACATGAATTTGTGCACTGAGCCTCTAGTATAATTGTAATAGTTAATGCTATAGAGAGTGCTTGCTTCAATGTGAGATGCACTCTACATATATAAATTATCTAATTGTCATAGCAACCCCATGGAGTAGTTACAACTATTCTCCTCATTGTGCAGATGATGAAACTGAGGCACAGAGAGACTACATAACATGCTGCAGGTCGATCAGCTAGTGCAGATTCCAACCCAGGTAGCTAGCATTCATTCTGATCCCAGCTCTGCCTTGTTGTTTCATTGCTGCAAATTAAAGGCTATTTGAATAATCCAGAAGTTTCAAGTATGTTATGTCAGAGGAAAATCTAACTCAACACATCTAGCTTTATGAGAAACTAACCTGTATCCTTATTTTCCTCTTTATTTCTTCTTTGTGTCAGTGAAAACTTCGTCACAGACTGGTATGCCCAATACTTTCCTTGGGACACAAAGAGATATGACACGGTCATAAATAACACCCAGGAAACTCACCGATTCTAAACAAAGTTTTAAAAGATAACACAGAAGATGAGTGGAGGAAATAAGGTGCTGAAGTGGCACAAAGAAGGATACAGAGGAGGGAAGCCGGTATATATTGTCTGCAGTGTCCCAGGCTCTGGACTAGGCACAGAATAACTTGGCCTTGAGGTGGGTCACTGCAGGTAACACGAAAGAAGGGACATGTAAAGGAGCCAGTTCTGATGGAGGTTCACCCTGCAGACAGATAGAGAAAGGGGATCTTCCAGGCAGAGGCATCTGCATGGGCAGAGGCACAGAGGAAGGAAGGAAGGGGATGTAGGAACGCTGAGTAAATCCCAGTGGCTGGGGTGTGCACGCCATGCCCAGGGGCTTTGGGCCAAGCTTGTGTTTAGAAAGACTGCTGTGGTGAACATGGAGGCCCTGAGACCAGAAAGCCGGTTAGAAGATGCTTGCTCCTCTCCTTGCTCCTCTCCTGGCAAGGTGCTATGAAGGCAGCAGCAGTGACAGAGAAGAGAGGACA
>NW_006291549.1:2687751-2718853 GCF_000327345.1 Myotis davidii
CAGGAAAAATTCCTTGGTGTTATATCTCCCAGCCTCAGAGACTCTCCAAACGCCAGCTTTGTGCTGGGCTCTTTAGGCCCCACTGCTAGGCACACAGCCTGCGCCTGACACTGAGTAGGTGCTCCAGTGTTTGCTGAATGAATGTGTGAAGGAGTGAATACTTTCTTTGAAGGCCTCCTCATTTGAAATTGTGACATACAGTCAGAGATTTTGT
The DNA here is from genome assembly GCF_000327345.1 of Myotis davidii. Classification (NCBI taxonomy): domain Eukaryota; kingdom Metazoa; phylum Chordata; class Mammalia; order Chiroptera; family Vespertilionidae; genus Myotis; species Myotis davidii. The sequence continues at coordinate 2,687,966 of NW_006291549.1, forward strand.
TCTTTCCCCCACATCATGGCAGCATATGTATCAGTATCCTAAAGAGTTAAGAACTTTCTGTCTCTCACTCAGGCAAGAGTGAATACAGGCCCAACCCTTCTACAGAGATTGCCACACCATGTGACCTAACCTTTTAGTCACTCTCAGTCAACCTTTCAAAAAATAGGGGCTATTTCAAGTAGGCACTTCTGTGCTTTTGGGGGAAGCTTTGCCATCCCCATGGAACACAGAGCCCATACACGGGGACATTTGGGGAGCTTGAGTGAATATTGTGATCAGAGAATGCGGTATTTTCCTGTGGTGGTTTATCTGTTTTCTCAGCACACAGCGCCCTATTCAGCTCTTAAGATTCATGTCACGGGTATGACTCTTTGCATGGGAAGCCAGCAAGGAGTCTCTTTGCCCCAATTCTCGCAGTACGCCACATGATCTAATATGGCCTCCACATGTACGTTCCCTTTGAAAGCAGCTGAAACCCCAATAAAAGGTGCAGCCTTGAAGGTCTAAATTCGAGTGAGCTGCCCCGATGAAATATTAATTGTGGTCTTCAGAAAGTAATCAGGCCATATCTAAAATTCATACATTCGTTATTTTATATTAAAAATATAGTGTGACCCCCAAAAGAACCCCCCCCAGGTTTATTAAAGACAGTGTGAGTTAAATGTCACATATATATTTTTTAATATTTCCCTTTATGAATCCAAATGCTAAGGTCAGATTTTTAATCAGGCATTGGAATCCTGTGGGTCTCTGATTTCTTCATCTCCTAATTATATGAATAGTCTCCAATGTGCACGTAGCTCTTTACTCAGCATTAGTACAAAATTGATTATAGCTTGGCCTCACCTCATAAAGTACATTTGCTTTGGAACAGCATCAAACAGGTATTTGTGTTTGAAATCATATGGTCCTTCTGACTTTCATTCTAATTTTGGACACCTACCACTTTAACTCTCTTTCCTCCATCCCCCAAGTTGACTGCGCATGACATAAAAATCCCTTCGGACTTAGTGGGGGCCGGGGGAGGGGGATGTGATCTTCAGTCTTCTCCTCTGTGCCAAGTACTGAGCTATCTGTTGATGGACGTTACCTCAGATCAGCCTTACCACAACCCATTTCACAGATAAGAAATCTGAGCACCCAAACCTAAAGGGCGGTGTGAATTCCTCTACTTTTAGTGTATGTGTATTCAATTTTCTTAGCAAACAAATCATATTAAAATATGCAGTACAGACTATTTTCCATGTTGCTGGAACTATGTTATTTGGACTCTGTCAGCAGGAGCCTCCCCAACGTGCTGAGTGATTTCCACAGTTTCAGAACCAAGTTCATTAGAGTTCACTGCTTGTACCGTATTTCATCGATCCTAAGATACACAAGTTTTTTTTCTTATTTTAGAAGTTTGGATGCATATTATAATTGATAGCAGGTCACAGTTTAATGGGTGGCTTTTGTTATTCTTCATGGCACATAAAATAATGTGACTTCATTCTGTGGCATCTTGGATTCTGTGAAATACGGTGTCAGGGTCTTTCTCATATCTAACCAATGGGAGCAAAGGTGGCTTGAGATTCAGAGGCAGAAATACGATTTATGGACTTCTCTCCTTCCTCCTCCAGTCATTCACTATCCACTGATACAGATGGTTTCTGCCTTTGTTTGCCAATCTGCGACTTTTAGGAATTTGTATGTTGAGCTTCCTTACCTTACTTCTGGTTTGTCCCATATCAAGGTCGGGACCCCCCATTCTCCTTAGTGTTTGTGTGTGTGTGTTTGTGTGCATGTGTATACAGCTTTCTTATCTATAAGCAACATAGTGGTGGGCAAAAGTAGGCTTACAGATGCAAAACAGTTTACCCTTGTATTATTATTAATTTTTGATTTATCTTCCATACAGATTACTGTAAACATACTTTTGCCCACACCATATATTGTAATGCAGTGGTCGGTCTCCTGTTTGGGGGCAGTATGAGAATCAGCTGAGAGCTTATTACAATTATGAAGGCCCAGGCTCCTCCCGCTTCGCAGGCTGGGCCCTTGGGCTTTATTGGCTCTCCAGGTGACTCTGATATTCGCCAGGTTGAGAGCGTTACTGGTGTGGTTGTTAAGAGCAGGAACTCGAGCCAGACTGCCTGGACTCAGATCCTGGCTCCACCAGTGTAAACTTTGTGTCTCAGTTTCCTTGTCTGCAAACCAGGGACCAATAATAGCATCTACCTCAAAGGATTATTGTGAAATTTAATAAAACGAGTCATGCAACATACTTAGCACAATAGCTCACACACGCAGCCAGTGCCCAATAAACATCAGCAGTTATTATTACTCCCCTCCTGCAGCCTGACTTTCGTCTATCTCATTCCCAGAAACCAGTCTGTTATCTTTTCCCAGATTCAAGGCAGCTGATAGCTTCGCCGGGCCCCTTTAGTCTCCCATACAACCCCAAAGGGGCTGGGAAGGAAAACTGGGATTTCTTTTTAGTCTGGGTGGGTGGGAAGGGCGGTCAGGAGCCCGCTGAAGTCAGGGAGTCTGAACAGATAAAGGCTGGCTCAAAAAAGTCATCCGGTGCATTTACTCATAACCATCGTCTAATTCAGGGTTCTAACTGTCCTCTGCATCAAAAACACCCTTAGAACTCGGAACTAAAAGTATCTGGGCAGCCATCAACCTCCCCCCCACAACAGAGGCCCACACTGACAATTTTCCTTGAGTTCCCAGGTAATTTGAGCATGTAGCCACAGTTAATACCACTGACCTAATAGAATATTTAAAAGAGTCTATACACCTCTCACCTGGTAGGGATTTGTCTCATCTTTGAAGATGATTTATAGAACCCTTTCCACCTAAAATAAAATAAAAAATAGGAGCCCTTTCTTCTTATAACAGAAATACTACTATACCAGTTCTAATAGCTCACAGTTTATGTGAATGCACCTTGTAATTTTAAGTGTGTGTGTGTGTGTATGTGTGTGTGAGAGAGAGAGAGAGAGAGAGAGAGAGAGAGAGAGAGAGAGAGAGAGAAGAAAGGGAGGAACATAATGCCTAATGTGAAGATGATTATCCTATTTGTTAGGCAAAATTCACAAAGGGACCCGGGATTCTTCCAGATAACAGGATGCAATGTAACCTGAGGTATAATCTACCAGCCATTTAAATGGGTAGGGTTTTTACTTGAAAATAGGAACCATGCACATTTTATACAAGATAGGAATTAGAAGCTTTCTGAGCCTGGTCTGAAGAAACAAAATAAAACAAAACAGATACGCTGAGGGTGTCCGGTCTTCTGCATATATGAGTCATCTAATCTTTTATTTTCTTCACTTTCAATTTTTCTGGGTGGCGATTGTGTCAGAGTGAAAATTTGGCCTTATTTCCCTGTTTCCTCAGACAGCCGAGTTTAATTTCTCTCCAGATGACTGACTTACTCTCATCTCTCCTTATCCCATTACTTAATTAGACAGAGAGAGATTCTAAATTCCTCTTATCTGTTGGGGAAGTGGTTGTGAGGTGAATGTTTCTCTTATCCTTTTTACAGCAACACTGCATCCCCCAAACATACTAGCCCTTTTTTTCTAAAATGACCACAAACCTGCTGTGCTTCATAGAGATCTTATGAGGATCAAATGAATAGGTGCAAGTACTTTGAAAATTGTAAAACTCCAATCGTACCACGCCTTACTCCAAAGCCTTCATTGGCTTCAGGTGTCATTCACCTCAGCTGGAACTCAAGGCCCTATCCCAGACAAGTCCAACCTTACCTGCCGCTGTCTTGACACACCGAGAGCCGTGCTACAGAGGAGCGTGCCTCACCAGAACTGGAAGCAGAGGGGATACCAGTTGAGTATCATGCAGATGAGACTAAGAAGAGTCCGATTTAGGGCACCAGATGGAACGGAAAAGAGGGAACAGGAAGCGTAGCCATTGCAGAGGTAAACTACAGTATCTCGTACAGGCCTGGGTATGTGTGTGTAGATGGATGGGGTGGGGTCAGCTGAGAGGACGGAGAGGTTGGAGGGAGGGAAAATGTTTTCTAGAAATGTTTTTATATGTATAACTATGTTAAAGGAAGGACTGCTGAAGGGTTGATGGCCCAGCTATTGAGTTTGGTTTGGGACATGTTGAGTTGAAGGTACTAACAAGTCATTCAGGTGAGTGGATGTAGAAGCCTGGAGATTGGGGTTGAGGTGTTTTTTGTACATCACCTACAAAGACAAGAGTTCAAGCGAGGAGGAGAGTAGGTAAGATCAACCGGACAGTAGAGAGGAACAGGGGCCCAAGGACAGGATGTGGAGGATTCCAGCATGTACCAGTCAGGATGAGTAAGAAAAGGCAGGGGCGGAACAGGCCAGGAGTCACTGCCAGAGAGGCCCGGGAAGCACATCCCACAGCTAGGTCCGAGGGAGGGCCACGGGATGTGGTGAATGACAGGGTCCTGATGAATTTCCGAGGAACCCTGTCATTCAAGGGCTAGGGCAGAAGCCAGATTGCAAACCGTTGAGGAGTTTGGGGGCATTAAAGAAGTGCGGGTGCAGTGGACATGGATTAATAAGCCTTTCAAGAGGTTTAGAAGTGAAAGGGAAGGAGGCAGGAGACAGTGTAACTTCACCGTTGACAAAGTGGGAGCTAGGAGATAAAAAGTGAGCTTGGTTTTAATAAAAAGAGGAGAAAGTGCTCTCTTCCTAGCAGCTCAAAGAATGCTGATAGCAGCCGTGTGTGAAATTGATTTCTGAGGCCCAGCACCAGAGACAGAGAGGCCGTGAGGCAAATGGGGTAGTAAACCATGATTTAGCACCTTCACTCTCTCTGCTTATTACAAAACAGGCTTTAAAAAAGACCCCTGTGGTGTGCCTCAGCAATCTTGATATTGTATGTGGCCAGGATTCACTTTAATAGATTCCTGAGGCATTTCAGTGATTATAACATTGCTTTAAACAGCATCAGTTCACTCTTCTCATTGCTACTAGTAAACTTGGTTAATGCGATGCACAGAAATATTATTCCTACTGTTAAATAATATTGAATGATTCTGAAAGAATTGTTGTGGAGTTGCTCTGGGACAGGGTCAGGCTAGTGAAAGAAAAAAGATTATTTCTTGCTAAAAACAAAAAGGTGACAGACTCAATAGACTTGCACATTGAAAGCAAAAATTAAGTTTGATCAATTCTGAGAGAAACAGTATTTGCTTCTACTTTATCAAGCACTGAGGGTCAGAGAAACGCTCACCAGAATCACAAGAAAGTATTATATTTCATATGCTAATGAACATTTAGCAACTGGTTTTCGATAATGACTCCTTAGCATTGTCATTTAATTTACAAATGGATGGAAGATCATGTTACTTCTCATATGTACAATACTGAATGATATTTTTCAAATATGATTTTAAAATGCTGACAGTATAGGAAATTTAGCAAACTCAAAAATATAAATACTTTTCATGAACTTGACTGGGAGATAAGAAGAGATGACTGGTACATATATATGTCTCTCTCTCATCACCAATATTATTTCCTATCCCAATACAAGTAGATCTGGGCTGTTTACAGCAATGATGAAAAATTATAATTGACCAAGAAAGATAAAAATTTATGAGAAAGCCAAAGTCTTTCTTGTAGTGTTTTAAAATAAGAAACTTATACTACAATCTATGCTGCACAATATTAAAGAAAAAATTGTAGGCAATTATATTCGTGAAATGAAATAATTTAACTAGAGAATTCTTACCTTGATTCCTATAGTTACAGCAAAAGCTATACTACCACGGGAACTGGTCCTCAATTGTTACTGATAAAGGACTTAATTGTTTGAAAATATACTTGGAAATCTGAATATTTTTAAAAATAGCACCTATTATAATAATAAAAGGCTAATATGCAAATTGTCATCACACCATGATGCCATAACCGCCGATCAACAGGGACCTGAGGCCGTGCCCCCCACCCAGCACTGGGCTGGGGGACCTGAGGCTGTGCCCCCTGCCCGGTGGGGCTTGACAGGGGTGGGGCTGGCCGGGGCTGGGCCTCGCCCAATGAGGGTTGGGCTGGCCAAGTCTGGTCTCTACCATTTCGAGATGCACACGGGTGGGCAGGGACTTGACTCTGGGTCCCACGGTGCACCCCAGACTCTGACAGGAGGGATATTTTCATATACATTTTACTAATTTTCTTTCATCTCTGACACTTCTATTATAGAGAAAGGGCAAATAGCAATATTAAAACATTTCCTCTAATTCCCTTTTAATGTACACTAATTTCATGCACTGGGCCACTAGTAAGTTTTATAAGAACCCTAATAGCAGAGTTTCTGTTTCGGTACAAAAGAAATTATGTCATGGCCCTGGTCAGGTAGTTCAGTTGGTTGGAGCATCATCCTGATCTTGGTGGAAGTGAGGTATCCCTTTCCCCACTGAGTGCTGGGGGTCAGGTACTTATGATATCTCAAGAAGAATTTTCTGAGACACGAAAGGCAGTATGCGTGATTTTTATTTGCATGGAATTACATCTCTGCATTTCTAACGTTCCATTTCCCTTCATCCAGTCCTAGAAAATGTGCAGCTGGGGATTTACTAGAGCTAGGAGAAGCCAGCATCCAAAGTCTCCTTTGCATGGTGTAGCTGGTCTGGTACAGCATCAGGCTAGTTGCAGTCCATTGTGTGGGGTCCACATGGCTGTGAGCCATGTGGGCAAATGTAGGAGCATGAGAGCTCCACTAGCCAGGAAGGAGCAAAGAGCACAAGAGAGGGAACACCTTTCTTTAGGACAGGGTGGGGAACATCAAGTCCACAGGTCTTATAAGGCCAATTAAATCATTTGGTCCTGCCCTGCTAAGTCACCAGGGGTGCGTTAATTAAATGTTTGACCCCATATATAGGCTAATTTTTAAGTTGATAATTTTGTATGGCCCACAAATTATGTTATAAATATCCAAATGACCCTTGGCAGAAAAAGGGTTCCCCATCCCTGCTTTAGGAGCTTAAATATTCCAAATCTTCCATGCTTGCAGTGGCCATACCTCTTCTGGCCAGTGACTGGTTCCCAGATGTGACTGACACACAAGTACCTTTCCCCTTTTACCCAGAATTTACTGGGCATGTGTCTATTCTCTCCCTGACCAGTCCCTTACTCCAGCAATGTGCTGGGACAGGACCGTTGGCTTCCTGGGGAGTGTTAAACTGCAGCTCCCTGCCAAAGTTGCCAAAGGCATGCCTATAATATTTCTCATTCCCTGTAATAACTGGGTTAGATAGTTGGTTATTGGTCCCATACACCAAAAGGTTGTGGTTTCAATTACCGGACATACCGCCTACCTATGTAAGGGAGGCAACTGATCGGTGTTTCTCTCTCACATTGATGTCTCTCTCTTTCTTACTGTCCCATTCTCTCTCTCTAAAAATCAATAAAAACATATTCTCAGATGAGGGTTTAAAAAAATGAAATTATGTCATGAAAATTACTGATATACCTATTATATAAACATCATAAGAAGGTAAAAACATTCTTCCTTAACATAGGATAGAAAAATGAGCGAATATAGAAATTGAAAACAATCATATAAAGTGAACTTTTATTTATCTCTTGATAAACTTTTGCTTACAAGTATTTGCCATTTTTCAAATATTTAAATAGTACACACTTATCAATAAAAAGTACAGAGTATAATTTAGCATTTCTTTTTTTATTCAGAAGTCCCTAGGTAGGATTTGATAGAGCTCCTGGATGCTGGCAATTGTATTAGTAAAGAAAAAGAGTCCTGCCCTAGCCAGTTTGGCTCAGTGGATAGAGCGTCAGCCTGGGGACTGAAGAGGGGTCCCAGGTTCGATTCTGGTCAAGCGCACGTGCTTGAATTTTGTTCTCGATCCCCAGTAGGGGGTGTGCCGGAGGCAGCCAATCAATAATTCTCTCTCATCATTGATGTTTCTATCTCTCTCCCCCTCTCCCTTCCTCTCTGAAATCAATGAAAATATTTTTTTTTTCAAAAAAGAAGAAAAAGAGTCCCAATAGAGATTCTTTGTTTCTGGAATTAATTTTTAATTCAACGATTCTTAGAGCTGAAGCAATAAGATCATCTCTACTTGAATTTCACTTATCAATTGTACAGGTCAACCCTTTCATATTTTAGCACTTTTCTTTTTAAATTAATTGGTACAGCAACCCTATGACTTAAATCAAGCAAACGTTCATGTTTTATTTTGCAGCTTAGAAATTGATATGTTAATATGCTTTCATGAGATAGGGTAATTTAGAATCATAGACTTTTTATGACGAGGGATGTCTTTGGAAAAGATCAGGCCAAAATTCCTTCTTGTAGAGGTGGGTGAACTGAGCTACAGGGAACTCAGTGGTCCCATGATGGTCAAGTCCAGATCCCCAGCCTGTGTCCCTGTTTAGAAGTTTTTGCCATTAATATTATGCATGTCCACTTAATGAAACATTTTAAAAGTGCTCACAAAAGAATAGGTTAAATACTAAACATTTGTTGAACAATGATCTCTGTATCAAGCCCACGTTAGCCATCAAGGGTGTAAGGGCTAACCATCACATAGTCCCTATCTTCCAGCTCGTGTCAATATTTTGCCTCTATTAATTTCTTTAAAACATCAGAGCACTATGATTTGATTTTTTAGATTTATTTTCACATGGGATCTAATGAAAATATATTCTCGCCAGTCCAGAACCCATACTTTAAAACCTGTATCAAAACTTGTTTCTATCAAGTCATTTTTTCCTGATCACTTCTGCTCAACATTAAAGTTTTCTGTGATCTGTGATTATCTGTTCTTACTTATTTTTTCATCCATGGAAATACGATTTGATAATATTCATCACTTTTTTATTGGTAGCAGTCTGTGCCTTTAAGTCAAGCTCCCTTACCTACCTATCTTCATTCCCTCCTAATCACAGCACACTCATCTCCACAAATCATGCTTTCCAAGTATTGCAGAAGAACTGACTATTGTTTACTCAGTGATGAGGGCTCTTTGGCAGATAGACATCTAGGACTTGGGTTAGGCTAGATTAAGGCAAGATGTGACAGGTTAATAATCATTTCTCAGCTTTAAACATTTTGGCAAATTTAAAGCTGGAATAAAAAGACATGAATCAGCAGAAATCTGATCTTTTGATCTGATGGATCTGATTAATTTTTTCTCTTCCATTCCCTGCTTATCTGCAGCTTATATATCTATATCTATATATCTATATCTATATATATATATGTATCTCTATATATATATCTGTATCAATATATATAGAGATATAGATATAGATATATTTATTCCCTTTCTGTCTTTAGAGAATCTGAATGAATATGAACTCTTGAGAGTGAAAGCTGACAGCCATTATGAATTAAACTACAGCTTGCCCGAGCCTCCTGCCTTGTGTTAATTATTCATTTGGTGACTATGCACTGAGACTGATTACACAGCCGGTGTTCTACAAGGCTCTGAGTACATCTTTGTCATGCCCCCCAAGAAACTCACAGTCCATGCCTCAGATAGATGTGTAAACAAGTAACTTCATTACAGTGGCTGTCAAATTATAAAACAGCATGTATATAAAGTCCTAGTTCCAAGTACACAGGAGATGACTTTGCAGCTGCATCTTAAAGCAGGAGCAGGAATACACAAGTCAAAGACAGTAAAAAGATGTGAGAAAGATGGAGAGGAAGGAAATCTAGGCAACAGCAGGGTCAGGAACAGACTAGCAGAGGCCCCCACGCAGGCTCTTTTGCTGAGCAGTACCCCGTCATTGGACATGAGTGGTCGGGAGCAGCAGAAATGAATCTAGAACATTAATTTCAGGGCTGGTTAGGAAGGGTGTTTATGCCACACTAATAATTTGGACAGTATCCTCTACTCCATAATTCTTAACCTTTTTTGGAGAATCTGACAAAAGTTATGACTCCTCTTTTCAGAAATATGATAACACACATACACCCAAATGTTGCATACAGTTTCTGAATCCTCACAGTCCATCTGGAATCCATTACTAGATGCTACCAGCTATAGGGAGTGGAACCATGGAGAGTCTGTTAGGGAGTGGACAGTTTAGCTCTGTATTCTAGAAAGATAACTGGCAGTGATGTGGAGAACAAACGGGTAGGAGGAGAGGCTGGAGGTCAAAAAATCAGATGGAAAGTCTATTCTGCAAAATTCCAGGCATGAAATCCTAGAACCAGAATTAAGGCAGTGAAAATAAGGATGGAGAAGATGGGAATGGAAGAGAGAAGCATTTCAAAATGGACTTGATAAGACTTGGTGTCTGATTAAAGAGAGAGGATATTGAGCAGTCAAATATTTTATTTCTCTTCCCCATTAAATTATAAATCCTCTAATCAGCATTGCTGCACCAGGCTGGACTCAGGGGAGTAAGCAGAAGCAGAAACATAAGCACTGACGTATTAGACCTTAATATTCATGAGAAAGCAACAAACAGGTCCCTTTAAAAGCTGAGAAGGAGAGTGTTTTGGGGTAGTGAGCTCTGGAGTTTATAGGCAATCACTAGCAGGCACCGAGAATCCAAGAGGAAGCTGTTCAAAATGGTAAACCTGGATGGGAGACCATCATTTCAAAGCAGCAAGTCAACTTTCTGGTTGCCTTTTGTGCCTTTCTTACAAGGCTTTCTGCCCCAGAGCATTTAGCAGGGTTAGACGCTAAAGAAATCTGTTGATTATCAGCATGAGTCTACACTAGACAAGCATGGTGCTGCTGGGTTACTGGGACTCTTGAAGGTTTGCTTTACATTGATGATGGGAAAGTATTAGGACCAGAATAGGTCCTCAAAATGATGTCCTGCCTAACTTCAAAACCTGGAAAACGGTTTCAGTTTGTCAAGCTGTTGCCTACAGCTACAGCTACAGGTTAAAACTACAGGGAAATGTTATCTATGGAAAAGACAGAGATACGGTAATTGAGAGAACTATTGCTTTTTGACAAAATTGATATCCTAGTAAGAAAGAGGGGAGTGGTGATACAGATTAGAACTGGAGAAAAGAAGAAAGTCACAGAACTTGAAACTACTTGCAAATTATAAATAACTAGATCGATCTCTCTCCCTCCCCCTGGCCTCTCTCTCAATCTCTCTCTCTCAATCTCTCTCTCTCTCTCTCTCTCTCTCTCTCTCTCTCTCTCTCTCTCTCTCTCTCTGCCTCCCCCACCCTACCACACCCCCATGTATATTCCATGCCCTATATATGCTTTTGAGAAACAAATGACAAACAAACTTCAAAGCATTTCACCATCTACTATATGCAGGGTTGGGCAAAAGTAGGTTTATAGTTGTTCATATGGAAAAAATACAATAAATAAATAATAATATAAGAATAAACTCCGTGGCATACTCACAACTCTGCCCTACCCTGTATTTGTCCAAATCTCTTCATTTTCTTTTAAATGACATACATAGGAGTCATTTCGATTAGACATGAATATTCATGAGAAAGCAACTGTAGGGAGCTCAAAAGTAGAAAGTATCATCCCTTTCCTCACAGTTTGCAATCTAATTGGGAAGATATTTGTTACATGCAACGATAGTCCTGGAGAGCGACAAAGTCTTGTTCTAAGTTTTATTTACTCTGTACTAAACCTTGCACATTAATAATGCATGGGTGTGACATCAAATGACCGCAGATTGGGAAAATATTGAGATAGTAGGAGCTAACTTGGGATAAATGATTTTTAAAATTATTGCAATTTCTACAGGATACAATTCTCCTATTGCACAATTTTCCTTTGTAAAAGAAATGGAATTACTGCTTTCAGCTTTCTAATTGAGCAGCCCCTAGGTATACGAGTTTGGCTGTTATTGTTATTATCAAGCAAATGATTATACTAGAAAAGGAAAACCAGGCTGACAGGCTATTTCTAGTATAAAATGGCTAAATCTTCTAAGATAAATAGATAGATAGATGATAGATAGATAGATAGATAGATAGTCTATAAGATGTACCCCCACAAGTATGTATATGTATACACATATATGTATATATGTGTGTATATATGTTTTCGTCCAAACTTAGAGTTTGAAATTTCTATCAGAAAAAAAATGCATGGTAATATTTCTATTAATATCCTATTAGTATTACAACAAAGCAGAGTATTTCTGTTTGTTAAGAGTATGCTTTTAAAGTAATACAGACAGTGATAGAATATTTTACCATGCCTTTCCTTGAGATAAGCTGACTCAAAATATTCCACAACCAGCTGCAAATTTCCTGAATACTAATCTTTGCTTACATTAGCAATTATTGATTTTAATTCAACTGGCTGTGAATTCTGATGGAGCTCTCCCAAATTGCCCAGAGGTTTCTCAGCACTTTTCCAGATGAGCCATAATCCAGCCTTGCCCTTGGATAGAATGCAAAAAATCAATTTATCATCATTCTGAAATGAAAATCTTACTGAAGCATTTGATATTGAGCAGATCAGGTTTTTGTTTTCTAAAATGTTATGAAGCTGTTTCAATTCCATCTCCAAGTTGTTATTCCTAGGTTGGGAAAGAATTCTGAGGACAAATAATTTTTTAAAGGAAAATCAGCAACATTGGTTGTTGTTCTCTAAAAAAATCCATGCAATGATAAATACTGTTTAAAATGCAAAGGAAGGTCAGAATTTGAAGCTAGACAGCACAGAAGGTTGTCAGATATGCATAAAAATATGTTTTCACCAGGTACTAGCTATGTGACAGGTGGTATGTGTGTGTACATGTGTGTATGTGTGTGCGTTTGCAACATGAGTAGAGAGAGAAAATAATTTAACATGCCAGAAACTACCACATGCGCTTTATATACGTTCTCTCGGTTAATCTTCATAATCATCATGGTAAGAGAAGTATCAATGTTCCCATTTTACAGATGAAACAACTGACTCAAAGAGATTGGGCGATGTGCCTAAGTCAAGTTCACTTGAATATGACTAGTCAAGTCTGTCTGACTCCCAAGTCTGTGCTCTTTCTCCTGCACCATGATGCAGGTGGTTCAACTTCTGTGAGCCGAAATTCTCTTATTTGTAAAGTTGGGGGTGGGGGAGATTTCTAACTTGGCATGGCTCATTGTGAGTATTTCCTTTCACACAGTGAAAGGAAAAGGAAGACAGGTACCCAAAAGGCCTTCTGTGCCCAGATAGCTCTTACACCGTGTTACGGGATTGACTTTTCTCCTCAGTAGCAAGGGACAGCTTCAGGCAGTGGCCTCTGCAAGACCGTGCGCTGTGTCACTGGCAGTTCATCATATTCCCCAGCAGTGCAGCTGTGATAAGAACCAGATGATCCGAATTTCCTCAGCAAAGCCAGCAGCACATATCTGGGAAGGCTCATGCCTCAGTATCCACACACTCTGCTCTTTAAGAAAGTACATCAAAAAGCTAATGGACTTTTACAAGAGCCCAGTTACTGCTTAACGTCTGTAAGCTCTCAGGAGCAGGGAATCACAACCCCTACCACGTACAGTTGGCGGCAGAACCAGTATTCCACGTTGTTATAGAAGCCAAGGATTAGATAAGATTTATAGAGACCTGATGTGTAGGGGAGCTAAAAATGGCATCTGCAAATTCATTTCCAAAGCTTGGTCCATGGACAGGATGTTTCTGGGTATAGATTTCTCCACTTTGCATGGGCACACCACAGGAAACATGGTTCTCTCATCACTGGAGGGCTCGCCCCTCGTTTTAATTTAGAGGTGTGTGACATCCATTTTCTACCGTCACATACACAGCTCCAGATGGCTTACGCTGAATGCTGTCTGTCTGGGAGGAGAGAAAAGCCAGGGACTCAAGTGCCTTCTTGCTGATCTTGAAACAGTAAGAACCGTTCTTTGCCTCTTCCCATAACGCATTTTGCTACCTTTGAGGATCTGTCGATGTCTGAAAATCACTTTGCTTATAATAGAACTTCATCTGTTGTATGATTTCAATTTTACAAAACCTATCATCCATTTCCTCAGCACCTACTTTCGTTTTCATTTAGTTCTATGTATCCTGACCTCTTGTTATAACATTTGGAAAAAATATTTTCCAAGAGCTCTGTGTATGTGTGTGGGAGAGCAGATATAACTCTAGAGTCTTTTTATTGCTAATTTGTGCTTCATCCTACAACATCTTTCATAAGTCCTTGATAACCTGTCCAGGTCCCAAGGAAAGCGGTTTCTGGATAAAGTGGTTCAGGGGAGGTCATTGTAAGGTTAAATGTCTGCTGGGCAGTGTGATGCAGAGAAGCTTCATGTGATTACTCAGTGTTTAACTACTTGTAGCTGTCAGGCTTGAAGCTGATCACCTGAGACTTGGTTGCTACATTTGGCCCTGAAATCAACCACAAAACTATCAGCTGAAAACCACATTTAGATAAGCCAGTAATGGCGAGGAAATGACACCATTCTGAGGTTGATGGATTTAGAGAAGCTCTTTTAATTTTCTTCTGATATTCCTAGAGGGTATTTAATGGTCTATGGCCACAATCTGTAGGCATACCTCAGAGATATTGCTGGTTCCACTCCAGACCACCTCAATAAAGAGTGTATGGCAATAAAGTAAGTCGTATTCTTTTTGTGTGTGAAGGGTTTTGTCTTCCACTTGCAAAAACACTCCTGTGACGTGCAATAAAGCAGAGCACCACAAAATGAGGCATGCCTGTACATTGCATGCAATTGGCATTGACTGAGGTGTAGAGCCACTTAACTGACCAAGAGCAATGATGGATGGAACTGGGGAGTGGATTGATGAGTTTTTAACAAGTAGTTGATTTAAAAGTCGCCATCAGTAGTAGTACATTCAAAGGTCATCACGTGGCACCAAAGATTTAGAAATAGCTAGACTTTTTCGAAATTGAATAACTGCGGTGTGTTAGAAAACCTTAGAATTTTAAGTTCAAAAGGAATCATCATTGCTTTTAGGCAATTCATGATTTATTGCTTATTTCCCTCTGCTTCAGTTTCTCTTGCTAGATGCAATTCAAAATTTTCACTTTTTAAAACTGCTACTGTGGAATGAAGAGGACAGCACAGTCCAAAATAAGAGAGAAATAAGCACAGGTCCCACCTGAAGCAGGCACAGACATTGTGTCTGTGGAAGGCCCTCTTCAAAACTGTAATAAGCAAATTCTTTTAGGTCTTGAATGACCTGCAAGGCATTGCTGAAATGCCATTTTGGATTATAGATGTAAAAAGCTAGCACAGTGAAAGATGAAGAAAATCACTTCATATTTTCTAACATTGAACATGGATTCAGTTGAAATGAATCATTCGTTTCAGCTTAAGAAATAGGCCCATGACCAGCTTCTGGGATACCGTGCAATCTCTTTCCGAGAAATGTGCACACTGGGTATGTCTAGTTGTGCTGAAACTTGTCTTGTGATGAGGGAAGATGTTTAGGCAGTGAGATCTCACCTCAGTGCTCTTTAAACAAGGCACATGAAAAAGATCAAGCAACTTCCACACAGAGTATGAAACCATTTGCTTCTCTAGAAAACCAAAATCTCCATTCTACATTATTTCCTAAATATCTTATCTACAGAGCAGCCAAAGAGAAACCTCCCCAAGATTTGGCATTCTGGTGTTCTTATCTCACATGGGAATGGAGTTCACATGGGAATGTCTCATGTGGGTTGTTTTATGTATTGGTTGTTTTGTTTTGTTTTTTTTTTTGCAGTTGTAGTAATTGGACAGTATCACTCATCTTGGTCATTTTAATTATTTCATGAATCCTAGCATTTGTGATGTTGGTTTTTATCTCAGTCATATTTAATTTTAATGAAATGAAGGACACTGGATTGTATAAGCTATTTGTCACACAAATAGTCACTGATCAGGCAAGTATTCTCTCAACAGAGCCATCCTCCAATAACACAGAGCAAGCAGCAGGAGAGTCAGGAGATGCAACACAAACTTTTTTAATATCTGAGGAATGATTTAATGGGTGTATGGAGAAGAGGCTTGGTATACTTCAATGGCCAAAAGCTTTCTTTGCCTCACTACTTAATTAAGCTCTGGAAACAGAGTACCCCACATTGCCGTGATTAGAGATGGATTTTATTAATCCTAAACCTCAATAAATACTTCCTTTAGGAAAGGAGAGGCTTTGCAATAACCGGTGTGTTTCTGCTAACCATTCTATGCCACTCAAACTCCTGGCAGGTCAGATTTCCAGGCCAAGCAACGTGGCAGGTCTCCGGGAGGTTCTGCTGTGGGAAAGTCAGGATTTTCAGAGATGATCCCTTAATAGTAAAGTGTCTCAACTGAACTCAGAAAAAAGAAGAAAAACACGTTTACCTTCACAGTATACCTCCTAGAGCAGGGGTGGGCAAACTTTTTGATTCGAGGGCCACAATGGGTTCTTAAACTGGACCGGAGAGCTGGAACAAAAGCATGGATGGAGTGTTTGTGTGAACTAATATAAATTCAAAGTAAACATCATTACATAAAAGGGCATGGTCTTTTTTCTTTTAGTTTTATTCCTTTCAAACGGGCCGGACCTGGCCCACGGGCCGTAGTTTGCCCACGGCTGTCCTAGAGCCTTTCTGAGCCCAAATATGTTTATAAATGATGTTAACAAGTAATGTTAAATAATAATAGCATCCAATGTTTATACAGTGTTTATTATTTAGTCCCTATGAGCTTTTTAAAATACATGAATGCATTTGCTTTTTTATTTTGGTATAATACGCATAGCATGAAATTTACCATTTTGATCATTTGTGTATAGTTCAGTGGCATAAAGTACATTCACATTATCATGCAAACATCAAGACCTCCTAGCTCCAGAATTATTTTCATCTTCTCAAACTGAAACTCTGTATCCATCTCCTTTCCTCCCTTTCTCCAGCCCCTAGCAACCACCATTCTAATTTCTGTCTCTATGAATTTGACTGCTCTAGGTACCTCTTATAAGTGAAATCATATCATATTTGTCCTTTTGTGTTGGACTTATTTTCACTTAGCATAATGTCCACGAAACTTCAGTCATGTTATAGCATGTGTCAGAGTCTCCTTCCTTTTTAAGGCTGAATAACATTCCAGTATATGTTTATACCACAATGTATTTATTCACTCATCTACCCATGGACATTTGGATTGCTTTCACTTTATGTGCTTTTCATATATTTTTAAATGTGCCTTTATTATTGAGAGTATTTCAGATGTCCCCCATTTTTGCCTCATTACCCTCCCTCACCTGGCTCCTGCCCCACCCCAGGCCTTTAAGGCACTATTGTCTGTGTCCATAGGTTATGCATATATGCATATAAATACATATTAACTATTTTAGTCATAATGTTTCAGTGATGTGGGTATCTTTATTATCCCCATCTTATGATTTAGAAATAACTGAATCATAAAGAGATCTCAGTTAGGATTCTCTGGAGCAGCATTCCACCCCAGACTGAGCAGGCCCATACTCCCTGCTCTCAACCACTATCTACCCCACTGCCCTGGAAATGACTTAATAATCTAAATAAAGCACATGCCAGTTAACCAACCCTTGATACAGAACTCTAAGGCCATGTTTCTGGCTGAATTTGTACCAGGTTTAAAACTTACAAGAAGTCATCAACTTGGCACCTGAGCCCCACAGCAACTGATTTAGTTTTCTGGGGAGGAGAGGATATTCTTTGCTTTTCCAGAGGCCCCTCCTGCTTAGATAACATAACCCTAAGTATGACTAGGTAGGGCATGAGAAAGTAATTTCAACATGCTAATAAGAGCTACCATTTATGAGCCTACTATGTGCTGGTGATGTTGTTGGCTTACATCATGTCAAGTTTTCAAGTGCTTTGTGAGCAGTTACCCTTCTTTCACTCCCTGTCCCATGCTTTCCCAGTATTCCACACTGCCTGTGCTCTCTCTTCAGGGAGAAAACCGAACATGAAATTGCCATATTGCTTGACATGCACATTTTCTTAATGGTTTTGGTGTTTACAAATATGGTTTTGAAATTTTAATATTTATCCTACGTATGTCTCTGATTGACATGAGCAGATACCACCTTTAATGTTTAGATATCACATTTGGTTTATTCAGTAAAATGATTTGGCCACAATTTACATTAGCTATTTGTAGAACTGTTGCTATGGATTGAATTGAGTCCTGCCCCACCCCCTCATATATTGAAGTCTCAATACAATAATATTTGGAGATGGGTTCTATGGGTGGTAATTAGGGTTAGCCGAGGTCATGAGGGCAGGGCCCTCATGATGGGATTAGTGCCCTTATCAGAGGAGACACTGGTGAGTTTGCTCACACTCTCTCCATGCTAACACTAAGTGGAAATCGTGTGAACACACAGTGAGAAGTCAGCCATCTACAACCCACAGAGAGAGCTCTCACCAGGGACTAACCATGCTGGCACTCTCACCTTGGGCTTTTATCTCCCAAAACTGTGAGAAAATTATTTCCTGTTGTTTTTAAGCTACGCAGGCTAATATTTTGTTGTTATAACCCAGAAGACTAACATACCTATGTAAATACATATATGACATATTCTCAATTTATAAAATCATGGTAATCACAGGTAATATTTATGATTGCTCTACTCTGGAACTAGTCCTAGGCTAAGTTCATTTAGCTAATCCTCCTGTAGGGTGTGTGTGTGCGTGCGCATGCATGCATGGGTGGTAGTGTAGTTATAATATTATCACCATTTTATAGAAAGAGAAGTTGAAGTGTAAGGAGGTTTAAGGACACACAGTAAAAAACAGAATCCGTATCCAAACCAGACAGTTTTAACTCCAGAGCCTGTTCTATTAACCATGGTGCAGATTTTATCCTTGACTCTCCTGTGTATGAAACGTGAAGCACAACATGAGGCCTGTACGTAACGACTTTCCTGACAGCGGATGCAGTTTTCATGAGGAAGCTTGTCAGTTACAAGTGTGTTGATCTATCTAAAGTCAGTCTCTGCTAAAGTCACTCCATGCAGTTACTTTCATGAACAAATCTGAAAACTGAGAATAACATTGCTTCTTTAAAAAAAACAACTGTCAGTTGCATAAACAAACAGTTGTTCTGGAAAGCAGTGCTGGTATGCACATATCCAGTTTCTCAGAGCAGAAGCCTCCCTGAGAGCAGCTTCTCTCTTCACAAAGAAATGAAAAGTAGACTCATGAACTCTGGCCAAAACTGTGACTTTATTGCAATTTACCTCCCACTAACCCAGATTCTTCTTTTAGGCCCCCTTTTCCATTTACTCTTAGTCATTACCCAGGGTCTCTAAGCTGAAATATTCTTCTCCCCTAACATATATACATTATTATGTTAGAAAGAAGCTGATGCATGCTTTCATCCCCAGAAAGCCCACCCTGTACAGACAAACAGGCCACCAGTGTTTTAGGTCATGTGTTTCAAGGTTCGTGGGGGACATGAGACTGACCATTCTCTTGTTTCCCACAGAGCTCCAGGACAACACGCTCCGAGGAGGACAGGGACAGCCTGTGGGACGCCTGGGGCTCATGGAGCGAGTGTTCACGCACCTGCGGTGGGGGCGCCTCCTACTCATTAAGACGCTGTCTCAGCAGCAAGTAAGTCCTATACCAGTGATGGGGAACCTTTTGAGCTCGGCGTGCATGTCAGCATTTTGAAAAACCCTAACTTAACTCTGCTGCCGTGTCACATGTAGAATTTTTTTGATATTTACAACCATAGTAAAACAAAGACATATTTTTGATATTTATTTTATATATTTAAATGCCATTTAACAAAGAAAAATCAACCAAAAAATGAGTTCACGTGTCACTTCTGACACATGTGTCATAGATTCGCCATCACTGTCCTATACCCACCCTCGGCCCAGAGGTAACAGGTTCGAAACCTACTCTTGGTATATTGGTTTAGTTTTTTAGATGTTGGAATGACCTTTCCTAGGGTCATTCATATTAATGGATTTTGACTATAAGAAGATTTGGAAGAATATATAAGCAGTGGGAATCGGGGCATGCAGAGTGAGAGTGATGATGAAGGTGGAAGTGAGAGTGGTTAATGGTTTCTCAACGGAAAAGAAAAGGCCCACGGTGTTGCAATGGAAAGTCTTTACTTACAATAATAATTCATAGCCACTTCTTGAGTTGTGTGGGCTGTGAGTAGATTTTTCTCCAAACTGTAAAATATAAAGTAATGTACCCTGGTAATATTTTTCAAAGGAAGATTTTATTCCACAGTGAAAAGTGTTATATGTGGAAGCAAAAGGTTTGGTCAAAATTATTACATATTATAAAGCATGAAACAGAATAAGGAAAAAACATATACCTGTGATTCTTCTAGACTTTTCATAAACAGCAGAAAGTGGTGAGATGTAAGTTCAGGAAAACGTCAACTTATTCTAACAAGAGTGAGAATTTCTTGAAAATCAGGGTCTAGTCTTATTCCTTTTGTATTCCCCAGGCCTGCACAGGGTCTGACAGATGTCAGGAGCTCAACAGATGTTTCTTCACTGGACCCAGTGATAACTACAGACCATTTTGGTTCTAGACACAGGTCCAGTGGAAATGATATGCCCTGAAAAAAATGGCCAAAGGGGATATCTTGAAGGAAACCAGAGCTATTCTGGCATTTAGCAGTTCTGATGTTTGGGTCTGCACAGAAGGTGGGTCTATTGGGTTGTAGCCAAGTTTGTTTATCTTCTTTAGAGGCCAGCTTCATATCAAACCAGATCCCCGAGCTGGTAAGAACAGACCTTTCATTGTTATGTCTCACCTGTTCTCTTAATCTGCACTACATGATGCTACGTGTCGATAGCATTCTGAGGCGTAACTGATAATAAACATCCACCGGTAAGGCCAAAGTGTACAAATATGGAATGTCCGTAATATGCAGCTTTATCAAATTAGCATGCTTAAGTGTTCTTTAGGGATGAGCCAAAACATGTGTCTCACAAAGCTAGTAAGAAATGCATGGGAACGCTCATGTTGGCTCAGTGAATGTGACCCTGTGAGAATATTTTATTGAGTGAGAGTCTGAGAAGCCACTTAAGGAATAAATTAATATCACAAGTAAAACTCTGTCATTCTGCATTTTACCAAATATTGGTGTTGTGTGAAGTTTAAAAATTCCATTTTTGCCACATGGTAAATTAAGACTCCAGTTGTTAAGATGTTATAATACAATAGAAGGTCTCAGTTGTCATCTACCAATAATGAATTGCGAAAGTGGATTATGAATTCTAAAATTATAAATTTATAGGATACATAGCTCTAATGGACTTTCAAATTACACCCAGTAAACACATACGGGGCTAGAAAGGAAGGTTTAAAATGGGAGTGGAGTGGACCACCCGTGTTCTAGGGACTTGATGAAGAGAGGAGCCTCCAAATAGATGGCATAGCCAAATCCAGTAAGAACGTAACGAAATACTGAAAGAATAGTCTAAAAAACTGGATTGACATATGTGTCGTTTGTCCCAAGAGAACTAGAATAGTACAGCTGAGTGTAAGCTGACCTCACAACACAACCCCTATTGAAGAATGGTGTCAAAACATGTGCTGGGGTACAAATAATCCTGTCATGGTTTTTTTTTTTTTAAATGCACATTGGCCAAGTAAGTCATCTGGCCAAGCTTAGAGTCAAAGTGAGAAAGCAAAATTATTACATGGAAAGCATGCCAGGTAGGGTGGGTGAAGGATTGGGATCATTTTTGCAATCTACCATGATGGTCTATGGCAAGCATGTCAAACTCAAGGCTAACACCGGCCAAATAAACAAGGCATGCAGCCCACGGGCCTTGAGTTTGACATGCTTGGTCTATGGCTTTCATGTTTGTTTTATAATGGCTGATGAACTTAATGGCTTTTCTCTCATCTCTGCACCACAGATTTAGGCATTTGAAATCAGTTATACTCTTGAGAAAGATCAGAGACTATGAATGTATGTGTCTCTAACCCCAGCAGGTAACTGGAATGTGTGTGTAGTAGTCTAATGGTAGGCATTCAACTTCAGCCCAAATAAATCCCACCCACCCGCTGAAATTAACCAGCCAACCCAGTTTCTTAGCCCTGGTCCTAGGCTCTCTTAGGGCACATTTAGTTGTAATACTTTTAACTCTACCACCTGAAAATTATTCTACTCCCAACATGATAGAATTGGAAAGAGAGCAACAATACCCAGTTTTAGTCAATAGATAACTGCTCGACTTCTGGGGTTCGTGATGTTTCCTGTGGATTGGGAGCTTGTAAGGAGGCTTGGTTAACCTTCTGATCTGATAACATCTTCTCTGAGTGACTGTTTTGTGGATACAGGGATACAAAAATCAGTGGAGGCAAAACAGAGTAAAAATACAGACAAGCGTTAAATATTAAATCCTTCACTCTCAACGGGCAGTGCTTTAATGCTGGGGGAAACCTCTGACCCAGGAGATACTGAGCAGAAGTCTTCCCTTGGCGTCTCCCTCATCCTTTCCCCGAGGCTCACAGAGAGTAAGCAGTGCTTGATATTCCCAATTTCTGGTTTTGGAGCTTTGATAATTCTCTTTCCATGCAACCCTGTTTTGAGCACTGAAGAAAGGCACTGTATCAACTTTTTTCTACAACATTTACTGATTTCTATGAGATTATGTTATGTCTTATTGAGCAACTCTACTAATGCAGCTGTTGCTAATCTTGTATAACCAAGTGGCACTATAATGTCTGCTTTTATTTTAATTAGAAAACAGACTATATCTACTTGTACTTTATTTCAAGTGAATCAAACAATGTACCCACAACCAGAAAAGCTGCTTCTTCTCTTTCCAGCTCTTCACCTTTCCCACTAAATCCTCTGAAATAACAGTTTTAGCAAATTCATTTTCCTTGTTGACCTACCTAGTGTGTGTTCTTTAGTGGAAACAATCCTTCTTCAACCTAAATTACTGAAGCATATTTTTTAAAATTTGATACTAAAGATCTGTCTCTGAGAGCTCTAGGTTTGTCTTCAGCCAGTTAATTTAGTTTTGCCCGTAAGGAGTTCCAGATGCATAAGGCTCTTAGGAACAGTGTGTTTTAATGTGATATATACCACTGTAGTAGGTCTATGCCAAGACCAAGGTCGACAGGGGAAACTGCTCCTTATCTGAAATGGCAGTGGGTCAGATAGCTGATGCTCTTAAATGTGATGTCTCCGTTGCATTGGTGGCTGAAGATTTAAAGCTCTTTTATGACCTGTTTTACTTTATAAGATGTCATGTTAATATGCAGATTAGTTAGTACTGTGGCTTAATGAATTAATTAATATATTAAAAATGTAAATATCTTGTTAAATCCCAATGGATTAAATAAGGGCGTGTCAACTTCGTATATATCCAAAGAGCAAAAAGCAGCCTATCTAGAAAATATGAACGCACTTTTTAAATGTTAATACATTTTGAGTTGAATAAAAAGTTTTTGAGTTGAATAAAATTGTTAGATAAACAAAAGATAAAATCATCACACTATGGAGGTGCCTAAAAAAGTCAGGTTATGATGTTATTCCAAAGGGATATGGCTGCCACAGTGGTCTCAATGTAAACACAGAAAATTAAAATAAATAACCTCAAGGAGTCTTATCTCACAGGAATGAGGAAGATCATTCTAATCACCTCATTTCATAATAATTGAGCTAAGGGAGAGAGGGCTTAGTTTTTCTGATTTTTTTTAATTGCAAAGAATTTTTCTCCAATAAAAATATTGATAGTTAACACTAACATAAACTTTAGTTAGCAATTAATTTCTATATCACATAATAATAAGTACCAAAAGAAAAAAATTAATGTTCATATTTAGCTTCTTAAACAAATATTTTTTTTTTACAGTTATCTCATCTCTGCCATAACATCTAATTAAGGCTTGTTTCAAGACGTTTCAGAACTTTCAGTTCAAGTGAGCCCCAAAGCAGGATTAATCTGTTTTTCTTCATCTAGTATTGCATGTTATCAGCCTTGTTTTCCTTGGAAATGGTCGAGTTTTTGTTTAAAGGGAAGATATACAAGTTCAGAGTGGGTCTGACTCTTCATGTCTTTTATACGAGGTGGTCTTTTCATTGTGTTAAAGGAGGTTTCACATTTTGGGATTTATGTTTGAGAGTTTGCGGTTGCCTTCCTTTTACTTTTTGGGTCAAAGCCTAGTCTAAATGTATTACCAAGACTTCTAATATTCCAGGCCATATATCTTAGAGGAATGTTTTGTTCCAAGATCTGATCTTCTTTCAAGGAGAGAATCCACTCAAGCCAATGACTGAATGTTTGGGACCAATTTATGGCTTGGTTTATCCCATAAACCTGTTTGTTGGAATAAAAGATGTTGAAAATGTGTTTGGTGCCCATAACCTTTACTAGCCATATTGGGATTCTGTAACTATTGGCTGTCTCTTTCTCTTTATTTAAAAATTCCTTATTTGGTTAGTTCAATTGCCTTTCTGAAGTTTTTATTTCTTCACAATTTTCTTTTTTTTTCTTTCACTGCTGTATTGTGATATCTTTGAAATGTAAAACACATATATTGAAGGTATACAATTTGATGTTTTGATATAGGTATACATTGGGAAAAGATGAACACAATCAAGCTAAATAATTTATCTATCACCTCTACATAGTTACTGTGTGTGTGTGAGTGTATATTGAGAAAAATTAGTTTAAAATCTGTTTTCTTAGCAAATTTCAAGTATACAATACAGCATTGTTAACTATTGTCACCGTGCCATCCGTTAGATCTTCAAAACACTTTCATCTTGCATAACTGAAACTTTGTATCCTTTGACCAATATCTTCTCATTTCCCTGGCAAACCACCATTCTACTCTCTGTTTCTGAGTTTCACAATTTTTTAGATTCCACGTATAAGTGAGATTATGCATTATTTGTCTTTTTTGTGCCTGGCTTATTTCATTTAGCATAATGCCCTTCAGGTTCCTCCATGTTATCACAAGTGACAGGATTTTCTCTTTTGTTAATACTACGTAATATTCTATTGTTTTTCTCTCTCTCCCTCTCTTTACACACCCCCCCCCCCAAATATTCTTTATCCATTCATCTGTTGTCAAAGTACACTTAAGTTGTTTCCATGTGTTGGCTATTATGAATAATGCTGCAGTGAACGTGGGTGTAGATACCTCACTGAGATGGAAATTTCCTTTCCTTTGAATATATATTTCTAGAAATGAGGTTGCTGGGTCATATCATAGTTATATTTTTAGCTTTGGGGGAACCTCTGTACTGTTTTTCATAATGTCCTTAATTTATAACTCTACCAACAATATACAAAGGGTTCCTTTTTCTTTACATTCTTAACACTTGTTACGTTTTGTCTTTTTTGTAATAGCCATTCTAACAGGTATGAGCTAGTTACTCATTGTGGTTTTGATTTGCATTTTCTTGATGAACAGTGATGTTGTGCACCTTTGCATGTGCATATTGGCCATATGTATGTATTATTTGGGAAATATCTATTCAGGTCCTTAACCTATTTGTATTGGATTATTTGATTTTTTACTATTGAGTTGTAGGATTTTCCTTTATACTCTGAATACTAAATCCTTATCAGATGTATGGTTTGCAAATATTTTCTTCCATTATATATGCTGCCTTTTTATGCTGTTGAATGTTTTCCTTTGCTGTGCAGAATATTTTGGTTTGATCAGTTCTGCTTGTCTATTTTTGCTTTTCCTGCCTATGCTTTTAGTGAGTGTCATAACCAACATAATCATTGCCAAGACCGTTGTCAAGAAGCTTTTTCCCTGTTCTCTTCTAGTAGTTTCACAGTTTGAGGTCTTGCATTTAATCTTTTGTCCATTTTTTGTGTGTGTGTTTAATGTGAGATAAGGGCCCAATTTCATTCTTATGCATGTGGACATTTAGTTTTCCTGACATCATTTATTGAAGAGGTTACCCTTTCATACACCCTTGTCAAAGATTAGTTAATGAATTTATATTAGTTAACCTAAACATATCTCAGGACTCTCTATTCTGCTTCACTGATCTGTATGTCTGTTTTTATACAATACCATACTGTTTTGATACTATAACTTTGTAACTTAGTTTGAAATCAGGAAGTGTGATGCCTCCAGTTTTATTACTCTTTCTCAGGATTGGTTTGGCTATTTTGGATCTTTTGGAGTCCCATATGAATTTTGTGATTGTTTTTTCTATTCCTGTAAGCAATGCCATTGGGATTTTGAAAGGAAGTGATTGGATCCATAGATCACATAGGGAGTATTAACGTTTTAACAATATTAATTTCTACAACCCATGAATACAGTATCTATTTCTATTTATCTGTGTCTTCTTTAATTTCCTTCATCAGTGTTTTATAGTTTTCAGGGTAGAAGTCTTTCATCTCACTGGTTAAGTTTATTTCTAAGTATTTTCTTATGTAGTTGTAAATGGGATTGCTTTGTTAATTTCCTTTTCAGATAGTTTATTGTTAGTATATAGAAATGCCACCAATTTTTATATGTTAATTTTTATCTTGCAACTTTATTGAATTCACTTATTAGTTCTAACAGGTATTTTTGTTGTTGTTGAGTCATTATGGTTTTCTATAGATGATCATATCATCTGCAGAGATGATTTTGTTTCTTTCCTTTCCATTTTTGTATCTTTTAGTTAGTTCTTTGTCTTATCTAATAGCTCTGACTAGAACTTCTGATACTGTCCTAAACAGAAGTAGTGGTAGTGGGCCTCTTTGCTTATATTGGATATAAGAGGAAAAGCTTTCAGTTTTCCCCCATTGATTATAATGTTAGCTGTGGACTTCTTACATCTGGCCTCTATTGTGTTGAGGTAAGTCCCTTTTATACTTATTTTGTTGAGAAGTTTTGTTGTTTTTTCACTCATAAATGGACATTAAATTGTGTCAACTGCTTTTTCTGCATCTAGGAGATGATCATGTGTTTTTTATCTTTCATTCTGTTAATGTGTCATTGATATTTGCATATGTTTTATTATCCTTGCCTCACAGAAATAAATTGTGTTTGGTCATGGTGCATAATTTTTTTTAATGTGCTGTTGAATTCAGTTTGCTGGGATTTTATTAAAGGTTTTAGCAACCATGTTCTTTAAGGATATTGGCCTGTAGTTCTCTTTTCTTGTGGTGTCTTGTGGCCTCATAAAATTAGTTTGGAAGTGTTTTCTGTTCTTGTATTTTTAAAAGTGTTTAAGAAATATTGGTATTTTTAAATATTTAGTAGAAGTATCAAAGGAGTCATTAGGTCCTAGCCTTTTGTTGTTGGTGGGTTTTGATAACTACTTCAATTTTCTTATTATTACTGTTATTGGGCTGAACTAGAAAAAGAAAAACAAACAAATCTCACAGTTAACAGAAGGGAGAAAATAATAAAGATTAGAACAAAAATCAGATAGAGATTAGAAAAATACTTTAAATCAACTAAATTAAGAATTTGATGTTTGTTTGTTTAAGATAAACAAAATTAACAAACCTTTGGCTAGACTAAAAGAAAAAAGACACAAATAAATAAAATCAGAAATGTAAAAGGAGACATTGCAATGGATAACTCAGGAGTTAGAAGGATCACAAAGGACTATTATAACAATTTTACCCCCACAAATTAGATCACCTAGAAAAAATGGATAAATTCTTAGAAACACACACTTTCCAAGACTGAATTGCCTCAATGTTTTGTTTATTCATTTAATAAGTATTTATTGCATATCTACTATGTAATAGTAGTAGTTACTAGTTATGTAAGTATACGAAGTCCACGGGGCAAGCTGCTGCTCTTGTGAATTTACTACATTATTAAGTTTTGATAGATTTTTCTGAGATCTTACTAATGATAATGACAATAAATTTTAAGAGCTAAAGGGAGTTTTCTCCAGATCTTTAAATGGGTAACACATCTACAGCAGTGGTTCTTAACCCTAGCTCCTATAGGATCACCTGAGAAGCTTTTTCAAAAATCAATACACATATCTGGGTGCCACTGAAAACCAGTTCAGTTAGAATCTCTGGGTGTGGAGCCCTGACATCCATAATTTTTAAAAAGCTCTCCAAATGATTGAAATTTATATCCAGTATTAGAACTACTGCTCTATTGAAGCAGATAATGGTGAAATGATGAGATTTGTCTTCAGTTCTCCAGAAATTTAGAGGTTGGGATAATGAAGACAAAAAGAAGTTTTCTGGTAAAAAAAAAAAAAATGTTTACCTTGCGGAGGCCGGGGGGCGGGGGTCAAGCAGAGAAAAAGGAGACGTATATAACTTTAGACAACAAATAAATTAATTATTTAAAAACAAAAAAGAAAGAAAAACATTTACGTTTAATTTCGCACATTTCTATAAAATGATCCAGTCTGCATCACGGACACCAGCATGTCAGGACGTAGAAGTGGCGATTGCCCCTGCACGACAAGGCAATGACTTTTCTGAGTAGTTATCCAGTTGTCTAGTATTCGTCAAGATCAGCCCTGCCCCAAGTGGCCAATGTTATGTAAGAATAACATTCCATCCCATTATTCAGGGGTTGGCAAAAAGTAGGTTTAAAGGTGTGAGTATGTGAAACTCAGTTTATTCTTGTATCATTATTCATTTATTCATTATTGTATCATCTGTATTACACTTGTAAACCTACTTTTGCCCACCCACGTATATGATCATTGAAGCCTGCATGTTGTTAGTATATGATTAAGTTAATGCCCAGCATCTGGGGTGTTTTATGCAAAATCTCTGATATTCACTTCTCTTCGAATGTATTACATTTCTTATTCACAGAGTGGAGTTTAACTTTCCACCTTCAATTCAGCATCTGTCATTACCCCTGTCCCCTAAAAACAAAAAAAAAAGCTGGTTAATACTACTTGAAATCTGTTATTTTCTCTGTTTGAGCCCAGTTTGTATAATAGAAAAGGAGATTTTATCTAATCCTAACTGTGTAGCTTGGTTTCAACCACTAAGGCAGATTATGGTGTGTGGAGGGAGAAGGAGGGTGCAGAGATTGAAATTAAAAATTAAAGGGACACCAGATACTAAGAGCAAAAAATGAGGGATACCAGAACTGCATACATTAGAGGGTGGATGCTTTACCTGGAGGCAGGAAGAATAAGTATAGAACGACAAATAACATCATACTTATGTGTGATGCTCATAGCTTACCTTTGCCAACCTCAAACAGCTGCCAAGTCAATCCCTACCTCTGGGCTTTGGTGTAGGACTCACTGGTCAAGCGGGCAGCACCTAGAACAGAGCAGGTGTTCGATAAATATTTAGGTTGGACAAATATCGAAGGTGCCCTTCAACTCTACAATTGAGTTTGTGATCCTGAGGGAGAGGGGTTCTTTCTCCTTCACACATGCATTCAAAACCCATTCTGCTGCTAGATAGGAAGAGGAGCAAAAGTTGCTCTTCATGCGAATGGTTTTAAAGAAAAATGAGATTCTCCAGGCTCCCATTTTGCAACGGACATCTGGACGATATGGGCGGATTGAGGAACTTTTGTCTCTAGCCAAAATAATTCATAAATTCCCAGCTCCAGGGTTGTATGGGGTGAGGTTGTGAGAGTCCTAGAGTTTCATAATATACATTTTCCTCATGGGGAAGAAGGAAAAGTTGGACTTGATGCTGCTAAAACACATTTGTTTTTATTCTCATTCTTTGCCTCTTTTGGCTACTGAGCAAATGTAAGATCATTTGCAAACCTTATGGCATGTGTGTATGTATTAGAAAGTGCGTGTCCTTCCTGCTCATGGATCTCAAGCCAAAGGCAGCCATCCCTGGGCCCCCACTCCTCGTCAGCTTTCAGAGGGACCAAACGCATTGCAGTGACAAATACAATTTTGAGTAAATATGTGAAAATAAACATGTTCACAGCAAAGAGCCAAGGTTTCTTTCCTTTGGTAGCTATTTGGTTTCATTTTAAATTTTTCATCTTTGGTTTATTATAGAAAGATTTTAATCCAGTTTCAGGGTTCAAAAATTAGAGCAACCAGGAGGCCAAAGAGTCGTCGTGGCCTGAAATTATTCTAATAGCATTTCCTTCTGTTCTATTCTTCCCTTCTTCCTTTGACCCTTCCTTCTTTCCCTCTCTCCCGCCCTTCCTCCCTCCCTTTTCTTCTTTTCTTAGTAAATGGTTGTGGAGGGCTAACAGGCACTTTGCTGGACACTGAGGCTCAAGGATCACACTGTAGGCGAGAAAAGCAAATAAAGAAGCAAAAATATGTTTCCTAATAACCACACAGTGTTGGCAGGGTGGCCTTATGTAGGTGTCTTGTGGGGCCTAGTGGCGCGGTCTCCCTGGTCACCTGGATGCTCTGGGAGTCTGTTGTGTGAACTGTGACCCTCCTATTATAGTTCAGCCTTGATTGCTGTTGGCACCTCAGTGGGTGGGGTTGACCCTCAGGCTACTGATTGTGGTTCCCAGCCATGACCTCAGCAGATGAGCTGCTGTGCAGGGGCTGACCCTACAGAGCAAGATAACACTCCCCAGCCCCAGTGGGACTCTGGCTGCCGAGACCACCTTTGGGTGTGCCATTTGTGAAGCTAATTGGGTAGTGCTCTGTATTTGAAATTTTTAAAAGATATATTTTATTAATTTTTTACAGAGAAGAAGGGAGAGGGATAGAGAGTTTAGAAACATCAATGAGAGAGATACATTGATCAGCTGCCTCCTGCACACCCGCCACCAGAGATGTGCCTGCAACCAAGGTACATGTCCTTGACTGGAATCAAACCTGGGACCCTTCAGTCCGCAGGCCAACGCTCTATCCATTGAGTCAAACCATCTAGGGCAACTCATTTTTTAATTTACACTGCTAGATGCAAATTTTTGCATTTAGCACCTGCACTCTGTAAATGGTTGTTGGTATATTTGGCAACTTCTCTACTGAATGCAATCATTTTGAAGGCAGTGCTTTCCCCCCCTTGTGTACTCTCAAGGGTTTTGCACATATGAGATGCTCAATAATGTTTGTTGAATGAAATTAGCTAGTTGCAGCCTGTTCCTATTGTTGTTTTAACTCAACACA